>NC_066620.1:120742331-121042331 GCF_025201925.1 Gopherus flavomarginatus | reverse complement strand
ACTGCCAAAATATCAGTGCCTCAAAGGGAAGTAAGGAGTAAAATTATTGGAACCAAGTTGATCTTTGTTGTAGTATTTAAATTATGTTAGGAATATAAGCAATGATTTTGGGGAGACTAATTCTGTAGGACAGTTCAGAATTTCAGCCCCTCCCAGCAAAAAAGAAATGTTTCATTAGCTAAAACAAACAAATATGACTGGCCCTTTCTGTCTTCAGGCACTCACTGAAAGTGAGATGGGGAAATTGGTAGGAGAGTCTGTTTTCATGGTGGAGCTAGAACTAACTTGTATCTTCAGTTGTATTTTGGCACATACACTACAAACTAGCTACACTGTGAAGATTCAGTCGTATGAAATATTATTTACCCAAACAGCACATGTTTATGTTGTTAGACTGCTCAATTCCCAAAAGACCCAATGTCTCATGGGTGGGGACAGGCACAGAGTGGAGGCAAGGAGTTAGAAACGATCCTACTAGTATTCCACACTTTGTTTTCTCTTCCTTGGTTTGGGTGATGTACCATGACAACAGTACCTTTGTTTTAAGACAGAAGTGGGCAAACTACGGCCCGTGGGCCCCTCCTGCCTGGCCCCTGAGCTCCTGCCCCGGGAGGCTAGCCCCCTAGTCCCTCCCCTGTGGTTCCCCCTCCCCCGAGCCCGGCCTGACCCAGTGCTCTGTGCTGCGCGGTGGTGAGGCTGGCTCCAGCCAGGTGATGCGGCTGCCTGTCCTGGCGCTCTGGGCAGCACGGCTGTAGCGCCGCCAACCACTCGTGCTCCAGGCAGTGCAGTAAGGGGGCAGGGAGCAGGGTGGGTTGGATAGAGGGCAGGGGAGTTCGGGGTCAGGGGCCAGGGTGTGGAGAGGAGTTAGGGCGGCCAGAGGGCGGGGAATGGGGGTTGAATGGGGGCAGGGGTACTGGAGGGGGCAGTCAGGAATGAGTGGGGGGGTTGGATGGGGTGGCAGAGTTCCAGGGGCTGTCAGGGAACAGGGGGGTTGGATGGGGCAGGAGTCCCAGGGGGGCGCATCGGGGGAAAGAAGCAGGAGGGATTGGATAGAGGCGGGACCGGTATTTGTATATGCTGCGGTTTTATTTAGTCTCCTTGAAAGCCTGTAGGTATTGTAAATTGCATCCAAATACAGCGTACAATTTTGAGAGTATGTATTTTGCACTGATATCCTTTAAAAAAAAAAAAAAAAAACACACACCCTGAAACCTGAATATAACAGTAGCCATTTAGTGATCCATGTTTACCCTTGCAGGAGTGTACTTCAACTTCAAAGCCTCAGTGGAAGAAATTGTAGTGGATTTTGTTTACCTGGCAACACAAATGTCAGCTTACCATAGTTGGCTAGTGTTTGCTTATTTACAGGCATTAGCCAGCTTGGTTTTATTCTTACCAAAACACTGTGTACAAGTATATAATAGTAGCCAAGATCGTTCCAACAGCACCTCTCAGTACATCTTCTATTTCAGTTTAAAGGTATGCTGACCTTGCAATTGTGGAAATAGGACCTTTTCTAAGAGTTTCATATTAAAAACTGAGGCAGTTACCTAATTTCAAAGTATAGTATTTCCAATTAAAATACATAGATTATGTAGCTTTAAAACGGTATCTGCTATGATACATCTGTCCCTTATTTTGGTTGTACCTGAAAGTTGTTAGCTGCCTTGAAACTAGTCTGTTTTAAGAGAGTCTGTTTTCTGAGGTCATACATATCAGTTGTTTTTGGATTACTCAGGGATTTTTATTCCTTTCTTTTAAAAGTCAAATAACTTTCTGGGGATACTTCTGTATTATTTAGAAAAGTTTCAAACCGTAGGGATGTATAGAGAGTTTTGGTGTTTGCAGTGCAGTCTGTAAAACAGTGTCAAATCAACTATTTCATTTAAGAATATCTTAGTACTTGAGATTTTCTGTAGTTGGTTACACCGTGGAATGATTCAATTATTCTTCCTGGTTCTTTATAAATGTTTGAAATATTCTTACAATGTGTAACCTATTTTTGTAGCTTTTTCACTATGGAAGGTTTGAGGTAATAACTTCAGATCTTCTTATGGGAATGCAAGTAAGATTTTAAGATAAGAGAATGGAATGAATAGCATGCATTTTCACATTACTGCCATCAGTGTGGGTAAGGTATTAGATCCAGTCACTTCTTATTATAATCAAAAAAAAATTTGTGAACACAAAAAGCATGCCATTAAGGTTTTAAAAAAAATACAAAATAACATCTCTCAATTCCTACAATACTGTGTCATCTGGGGTGTTAATTTAATCAAGGTAGACAAAATCAAATGGAAATGATTTTCCATTTTGTTTGTTACATATAACAAAATTAGCCAAGTTTGACCTAATTAATTTATAAAGATGAGAGAGTATGCTTATCTTTTGTATGCTCTCTCTCCAAAAGAATGATAGGAACAATTGATTGTGCTTTCTTGTATAAAAGGAGAGAGATTCAATCCTAGATTGCTTGCCTACTTTGTAGTTCTTTTCTTCACTTTTCTTAAATAAAAAATACCTTAAAAATTTGAACACTATACTTAAGTTAAACTATTTTTTGTTGATAAAATTTTGACTTCTAAACAGTCTTTTAATTTCCTGGGAAATAAATTTAATATTTGATTTGAAAGTAAAAGTCAATATTTTCTAAATTATTTCTGATACACACAAACTATACCAACATTTCTAGAATAGAATTTATTTAGCTACTATGATTTGGAAATTGATCAATGGTTTTTCATTCATCCTCCTACAAAATATTTTTATTTGTAAATTATTTAGAATAAAACCTATATTACACCACTCTTTACTAGACAACAGTTCTGTTCCGCCTTTTTCAGTAAACCACTTTCATTAAAACACTAAGTTGTTTGCCATTTGAATGATTCTTAAGACAGGTTTCATGTTACTGTATGCTGGACCCACGGATCCAGTAGGCACTGGGAATTAGCTACAGTAGACAGTAAAAGGTTGTTTTTCATTTTGAGGAGCTCTTTCACACCAAAAGACACATTCAGCTTGAGATTCCATAGGGTAATTGGGGAGGGGCAGGCCAGTTGAGGACATGATTGCTGCCCACTGTAAAGATTCCTGTACAAAGATCTGTACAGCCTTAGCCTGAATTATTTTTCTACAGCCACCCCTCTGCAATTGGAAGCCTCCCTTTAAAGTAGGTCCCAACATCTGCTGCCAGCTGTATAAGCCCTATTATAGTGGCTCCAACTGTGTAACCTGGTAAAACCAAGTTGGGCAGAGGTCCAGGACTTCAGTGTAGAGGGCTCTGGCCTCCTGCTGATCTTCTTGAATCTGTGATTTTTGGATGCCAGTTTTGTTCCTCTTCCATGAAGAGGAACAACTTACCACCCACAAGACATCTCAAAGACTTCCTCATTCTTTGTCCCCTCTCTGATTGTCCTATCAGAGGAGGAAATCTGGCCCTGTGTACTTAAATTGTAACTTTAAGGTACTTATCTTCAAGGTAGTAGCCCTCCTGCGTGAAATAACATTTGAGGGCAAAAACTCAGGAGGAGTTAACTCTGTAATAACTATATACTGGGCTATCAAAACCCCCTGAAATTATTAATATTGTACTGAAAAGTATCCTCTTAATCTTGCATTCTGACTGGCTACTCTGAATATACTTACTGTGAATGGCTAGTGCCCTAGGAACTTCCCATCCATATGTTCACAATAAACACTGCTACCTGCCAATCTAACTAACTGTAGTTTTCCCAATAATTTCTCTCTCCCATGCTGCTCTTTGCCCCTTGGGGGAAGACTTAGTCCCCTCCATTCTTTCACTGAGTGTAATTTAAATTGTGTTTAATACAACTAGGTGAGGTTACAGGGTGGGAAGGGGACCAGAAGCTGAGACAACCATATTTATGGCAGGCATGTTATGGAGTTCTAGGTGTGGTAGCCTTTCACAGTGGAGGTATTTGTGTAACTGCAGTGATTATGCAGGGAACTGCATATTGTATGTTTGGAAAATAACTAGTTATTGTGCAAATCCTATTACCTTACCCAATAAGAGTGCAATGAATTACACAACTGAAAGGTGGGACTACAGTTATGAGTCAATCAATGTACAGCAATCCTGTCCTCCAGTTGACTATAACATTTCCTTTTCAGTATCACAAATTATATTTACAATGTGTTTCCAATTTTTATCACTTATTTATAGCACAGTATAGTCATATCTTTAAAATAATTAAAAATGCACTTTCAGATCACCTCTGATCTCCCTTTAGGACAGCAGGGGCTGAGGATCTATCCATAGTTCATTTTTTGAGATACTGTATAAATAGTTGCTTATTGCACAGCTCTTGATGACATGGTGTTTTTTTGATTGCATCTGTTCACCTTGCTTTTGGAAGGTTGGACAACATGACATTTTAATTTTTCTATAATGTGAGGTGAATATTGCCAATAATACTTGAAAGTATTTGCATTGCCACTATGAATTTTGTTTAGTCAGTGAGCTGTCCGTTTTTCCAAAGAGTCACAGCTGTCAGAGGGACATTTTTTTTTTTTTTTAAAGACAGGACAGTGTATCTGTTTATTGTAAGCAGAGAATTATTAGTCCTCTACATCTGTAGTGATGAAATGATTCTTAGAGTTTTTAATAGTTTCTTTTGCCAAGTGTATCTGGGGAAATTGGTTCAAATTCAGTGGCCAAACGGATTACTTTTCCAGACTTTGAACTTTTAAATCTTGTGGCATTTCTTTCTAAAGTGTACCTTATACCATTTATAATTCTTGGCCATGGTTATGGCTGTGTAGTTCTAAGTTGTGGATGTGAACCATGGACCATCATAACTTAAATCTATATTAGATTAGATCACTTTGAATTTTGCTGATGGGAAGCATCCTAAAGGATCACTTTGTTGGAAGAGAATTACATGATTTCTTCATCAGTAGCCTTTTAGTTGCAGTGGGCCAAATTTGCTGCTGGTTTTTGCTGCAGGCACAACTCCATTGGAGTCACTGAAGTTGCATCCATTTTTATGCCATGGTAAATTTGGCCTACAATGTTTTGACCAAGTTACATGAAATTATGTTTAAGGATTTTACGTCTTCTGTAAGAGCAGAATTTTTCAGAAGGGTGCTCTCCTCTACTTCCTTGTAAGGCATCCCATCTCTTTTCTATCAAAACCTCTGAGCGCCTCATAGCACCAGTTTTTGTTTGGTTGGTTTTTTTTGCGAGGAAGTGAGACTAAACTTTTTTCTGGTAGAAGAGTTGATCTGGTCTCAAATTGCTTTCTCTGGAAGGTCCCATGCTAAGGGAATGTTGACTTGTAATAGTACATAGCCATTTTTCCTCTTTGGGATACTAGTAAACCACTTAGTTTATAGTGTTAATTTAGGCATTTTTTTAAAGCCAGCCTTATTCAGCAGACCCACATCAGTAAATTTTAGGAACTGCAATCAGCAAACATCCAGAGTTTTTAAAGAGGGACTTTCACACTGGGACAAACTTGAAAAAGAGTACTCATATACAATTAGCAGTTTTTGAGTTGCTAATATTTTTTGGCATTTTACCTATTGTAGTAGAGATATTTACATCAGGGAAACTTTTTCAGAACCCAGCTTTATCATTTGTTGTTTTGCAGTGAAGTAGTCTTGTGATTCAGAAACCAGCCTGACATGGAAAACAGTGATGTCATGATTCAACATTTTGACTACACTTACATAGGAGTAATTGGCTTGTTAAGAGGGAAGAAAAATCAAAATACATAAAAAGAATGAATATGAGTTTAAAGTGTGACTGTATTTGTAAGTTTTCATACCATTGAGTTGAACTTAGCAAAATTGTTCATTTATTCACTCTAATTTAAGGGTTCGCGTGCCAGTAATACATTTTAATGTTTTTAGAAGGTCTCTTTCTATAAGTCTATAATATATAACTAAACTATTGTTGTCCGTAAAGTAAATAAGGTTTTAAAAATGTTTAAGAAGCTTCATTTAAATTTATATTAAAATGCAGAGCCCTCTGGACTGGTGGCCAGGACCTAGGCAGTATGAGTGCCACTGAAAATCAGCTCACGTGCCGCCTTCAGCACGCGTACCACAGATTGCCTACCCCTGATCTATATTCTCTTCCTATAAAAAGTGGAAACATTAGCAGTGAAAGGCATTTAATCATTAATGCTCTTTTTAATATGGCAGTAAAATACTTGCCAATACCTACGGTAGATTAGGAACTTGATCATAGAATGCATGATGTATTTGAGATATGAGAGTGTGTAAGTAAGATACAGTTACTTATTTCCTAGAAAAGTAAAACTGAATGTGTAAATACGGCTCATCTTTCCCCTTAAAAAATATTGCAAGTCTTATTATATAAAATTTAAAGGCCCTGTTCTCAATAGTAATTAGGAAAAAAAAAAAGTACTGCATACAGTGCAGCAGAAAACCTTTCATTTTCTGTTTGGCTCATTTGAAAAACTGAACAGTAAATCTGAAATTATTGTGTGGATCAAAGTCAAAATGGCAGAGGTTTATTTGTAAATTATTAGAGAGAGACCCACTTTTACACTATAAAAAAAATTGAACAAAAAGTACATGCAAGATCCTTTTAAACATCAGTGCATGCCAGCCCTGTGCATTTCCAACTATAATGTTACAGAAGACCTGGCATGAGCAATTAGGAAATTTGTGGAAAACGGTGAGACAAAAATACTTTGTTAGAAGTTTTTAAAATTATTTATTGTCGCTAACTCAGCATAAAGTTACTAATGTGATCCCATGATTGCCTCATTTTACAAAGGAAAAAAGGTGAAATGAAAAACATGCAGTCAAAACAAGCTGTTAAATACTAACACTGCTGCTTGTAAATTGCTAATGCAGTCAAGAAATGTGCTCATATCTGATTCAAGCTCCAGGGGAAGCCAAGCAGGTTCAATCCTGAGCCATGTCTCCCCTCCCCACTTTTTTTTTTTTTTAACATGGGAATTGCAGTTAAGAATTTTTCATGTCAATCTACATTCTCCTGCTTCATATCCAGAAATTGCAAGTACAAGGAGGTAAATTTACATTTCTGTTTGTGCCACCTCATAATAGAATGTTTACCTTATTGCCAGTTGTTATATATTTTATTTAACCATATTCCCAGCTCACAAACTGATTGATTGTTAAAGTGGCTAAAGAAGGAAATAACTGCATTTAAAATTGACCACTTGAGACAATATTGGTACAGTATTACTATTAGCTAATGCAGTTTAGCATGTATAAATAGTATTACATTTGAATTATAGTATAAGAATTTTATCATTATATAATATTGTTCAGTTTAATAGCAATGGCTCCTAAAAAGAGAATGATCTTAGGCTAGTATAAATTAATGTAACTCAATAGACTTCAGTGAAGCTAGGCAGGTCTATAAAAGCTGAGGATCTGACCTATTATATTCTCTGGGAAAATTTAAAAACAAACTACCAATGTCTCCATTGGCATTTTAAATTAAATTTCTAAAAAAATTCCAAAATTTGACAGCCCAAAATCTTTTTTTGTCCAATCTTGAACTGTTCAGGGCCAAACGTCTTATCTTTAATGGCAATTAAATAATTGAAATACAAAAAATAACCTATTTTATCTGATATAGATAAGTACAATATATGGTGAGAAAATAAAAACATTACTCCTGCTTCTAGCGTGGTTCAGAACACAGGTGCTGATCCTACTTCCAGCAAAACCGGTGACAAATCTTTCTCCCCTCATATGAAGTAGATAGGAATGCTGGGGCAAGAGGGAATTTGGATTCATCAAGTAAGTAATTGTCTAGAAATTTTAAAATGAAAAGATGCATGCATGACTAGGACTCTAATATGTCTCTTAGCTAGTCAACAGAGAGAGAAACGTAAAGGCCATTACAAATTGGAAAAGTGAGTATAATATTAACACTTGCTTTTCAGTTTTGATTTAGTGTATTGTGTATTGACAGCATGTTTTTATTAACCTATGTTAGTGCCTTATTGCTTGAATCAGTTGAGTTTTCCTTTATAAAAAAGCCATATAGGAAATATTGACAAGTTGATTGCTATATATAGACATCTTTAGGCCAAAAGTCTTTTATTCTGAAACAGGGATATTTCAACATAATACATTTTAGGAACAAGAAAGGTACTCTCATCTGTTTAATTTTGCTTGATCTTAATCCTGTCTTTCTGTTTTTTTAAACTACTATTCACCCCCGCCCCCTTCCAGAAATGCATCTAAATATGTGTTGTCAGTGTTCATTTTGTCTTCTAATAAAAGTACCTGTCAGTTTTGACACAACCTTTCAGAGAGTGGTGGAGCCAGGTTTTACAACCTTGGAGGGCACTAGGTTATTTGTGGAGACTCCCTGTTCAGTGCGTGTACTCCTTCTCTGTAGCTGCATCCTCTTTGCCCTGCCAAGGGAGTACCTACTTCCTGCAGCTGCACCCTCCATCCCGGCACCAGAACCCTAATCCTGGCGCAATGCAGGAAGGAGGCCTTGGGGATGGGGGCGGGGGAGGGCTGGAAAGCAAGCCTGCCCCGCACTCACATAGCAGTGGTGGCTGCTGACCCACAGGGCCGAACCTAGCTCTCTACTCTGGGTATTACAACCTAGCACACAGGTCATCAGAGCACCATTTAGGTTTGGCCTGGTCACCTTTTCATCACAACAGACGGGCAGCCAGGCCAAATTTGAATGAGTGTCGTGATGTGGCTCACAGGGTTGCTATACCACTTGAACCTGTGTGCCATGTTGCAATTCCTGAAATGGCCAGCCAGGCCCAGCCACATGAGACAGGATCAGATGCTGCTGGGTGAGTTTGGGGTGCGCTTGCAGTGTCTGTGGCATCCAAGGATGCTTGAAGAGACATCCTGGCTAATATCTGACCCTCCATGATGATGGGCTGAAACTTTTCCCTCTGAAAATGTTGTCATACACCTCCTTTCGTCAGTTACATAATATGCTTGAAAAGACACCACACGTACACCTAAAGACCCATGGGGGAGGGAGGGGCAGTTGCCCCCTACCCCTCTATTAGTTCTGCTATTAGTTTTGTGTGAAGAGACTTGAATTAATTTGAAACAGATACAGGCCATACTGAGTAAGCAGCATTAGTTGTCCCTCTGTCTCAAAAAGGAGGATGAGATTCCTTCCTTCTGTGAGAATATTGGGTGAAGTCCTGGCTCCTACTGACTTCATTGAAGGCCAGGATTTACCCACTATATTATAGATCGCGTGAAGTACTTACATATGTACCATAAAAAGTTACTGATCCCTTTTTTTTGTCTCTTTCCTCAAATCTGGTGTCAGAATAAGGATTATATTCTCTTTCTGAATTTTTGTAGATTCTTCTGAACGGTTGAAAATCTAAATAAAAATTAGACCAATAAAATGTCAATTGTCAAAAGAAAATTACTGCAGGAAAACTGATTTTTAGATGAAAACTGATGCTTGTTTTGGAAAATTATTTCTTCATGAAACTATGGTCATAAATAGGCTTCATTTATAAACTGTTTTCTATACTCTGTTTAGTTTGACCAAAGATAAGGTTGTAGGGATTTTGTTTTGTAGAGCCTTTCCTGTTACTGAAATTTCTGAATTCTAGAATATGTTTCATTCAGTGCAGTTAGCTTAAATTACAGTAAGGAAAATATTTGAAGAAATTATTAATTCCACCTGCAGTTTGACTTTTTATATAAAGAAACATACAAGTACTTCACTAGGATTCAGTCAGACACACTACAATTCTGAAGTTACTAAGAACAGGGAATTTGACTGAGTCTCATTTCAGTGAGACTTATTGAATTGCCATAACCCTTGTTGATACCCTCTCATACCAATAGCTTTATTCTTGTATTATCTTAAATTTATCAGAATTAAGTACTCTATAGCCTACAGAATGAGAGATCATGTATCATAAGACTTCAGCTATCATAAGAGAAACATGTAGTATTTGTGTAACAAATTGTTCCCGCAAAAGCACATTCCTCTCTGTTTCCATGCAAAATACTGAAAGATAATGGACAATGCTTACCTTGTGTTTCTATTTGAAAATTACATTATTCAGCAAAATTTAAGACAACATTTTAGCAAGAGTGATTATGTCTATACTAAATTTGTGAATGTTAATCTAAACATCTCTATGCTACAGTAATTTGACAAAAAAAAATCTCAATAGATGATTTTAAGCAGTATTTTTTTTACTAATCTACCTTCCAGACTGATACTTTAGAGTTATATCAATGGCTATTACTGAATATGCTTCCTCCACGATTGCTTCAGTTTGTGTCAATGTTTTGTAACGAATATTTTTTGCTCTCCTTTTGAGTGCCTTTTGTTTTAGGTGGCCTATAGACAATGTTTGTCCTCTATCATCATCTGTACAATCTGCCATAGTAGTGTCTGACTAAACTTGTTCTAATGAATGTATAACTAATAATTACAATGAATCCTGTTCTTCAAAAACATTTAAACACAGGTTGTATATGCACATGTACAAAAACATGGAAACAAGGAAAAGTGTCATCCTGCTGGACAGGACCTTTTGAAATTAAGTGAAATTTTTAAGTTTATTTTCAAAATGGTACCTCACTAATATTCATGTATAGGTATGTCATTGTACTGTTCCACTTTGCTAAATCCAATCACACTTACTGTAGGCATTTTCAGTAAAGAGTGTCCAGTGAATCTGGTGTATATCCTGTGGGTGAAGTTCATAAATCAGAAGCTTAGGGTGCTTCAGTGCTTTTGAATGCATCCCTTTGACTTTCATCAATATTCTAATATCCCTTATTTATGAGGAATTGAAAGGAAATTTCCTCATGATGAAATTGGAGGATGTTAAAAAGAATCTGAATGCACTTCACCTGTTCTAGACCTAATCTTGGGAAACCGTGCTCTGAGTGTGTTAACATATGGATTGTGTGAAGGTATACACAGTGGAGTTTTTCTTTACTTGCATGCTGAGGGTCGTACAGTGTCATCTAATAATGTCTACCTAATAAAGTTTTGGAGAAGAAAAAGCTACTGATGTTTCTGAATCCTTTTTTGCAAGCAAAAGACCCAACTTCTGTAGCTGTACAAATTAGGCAAAAAGCTCTAACAGTGGTCATGTTAGATTGATCATTATACAACTTAATCTCTTTGAAGGATATTTAAAATGTTATAATTCTTTAACAAAAGTATTCTGTGAAAATACATCACTTCAATCTGTTACTTTTAACATCTTTGCTATACTAAATTGAATTTTCAATTCCCTATATTTAACTTTCTTTAAATAGTTAATCTCTCCCCATGGCAATATCTCAAAACTTCTTTATTTATTTTAAAAAAATATTAGCACATTCCATATAAGGCTAAACTGTATCCTACTGTGGAATGGTAAAATGATTAGGATTAAAATCTTACATGCATTGAAATGTTAATTTGTTTTGTAGAACAACTTTCCAAAGATCTGTTCCTTTGCAGTGATGAAATTTTAAAAGCAAATTGCATAGAAGTCTGCTCTACTGCACTTGAAACATTAGCAGTAACTGCAAATGGAAACATATTGGCCCTTTAATTAAACAAGGTGCCTTCTCTGAGAAGGGGGTACTGACTTTCACAATACTGAATTGATAGTATTGACAGAATGGTGCTTTGTTTGATTTGCAAAAGGTCTACAAGTACTTTAGATAACTTTTTGAAACAGGAAAATAAAAAGTTATTCTCCAGAACCATTCTTCTAATCACTGTAAGGATGCTCTCAAGTGTTAAGGCTTAGCCAGTAGTGTGCCCATCATCTAGAGTACCTATTTCTCAGGGATTGAAACTTGTGGTATGCCTTGTCTATATTTTGTAAATGAATATCAATAGGGTTCAGTGATTTTTAATTCACATGCTAGGATGTCTCTGAGCGTAGTCTGTTCATTGGATCAGACTTTATCAGAGGGGAGTCAGGAGACTTGCTTTCTAGCCCCCGTTTTGCCACTGAGTGACTTTGGGCACATTTCTTAATCTGTTTGTGCTTCAGTTTCCTCTGTCTGTAAAAATGGAATAATAATGCCTACTCACCTCACTAAAGCATATTGGCTTTGTGATGGGGCAAGGCCAGATGGCTACAGTAAAGTACTGAGAAACAGGTATGTTAGCCCCAGGCTAAACAAATCCCTAGTACCCTGGTAACCAAATGGCAGTTGCTCCAGGTTAATCAAGGCACCTGGGGCCAATTAAGATCTTTCTAGAAGGCAGTGGAGATGGCTACCTTAATTAGAACACCTGCAGCCAATCAAGGCAGGCAGTCAGACAGGGAGGAGCCAGAGGAGAAGGAACGTGTGAGAGGAGCTGGGAGCAAGAGGGCAAGGAGCTGAGAGAGAGAGTGTACTGCTGGAGGATTGAGGAGGACAAGCATTATCAGACACCAGGAGGAAGGTCCTGTGGTGAGGATAAAGGTGTTTGGAGGAGGCCCAGGGGAAGTAGCCCAGGGAGTTGTAGCTGTCATGCAGCTGTTACAGGAGGCACTATAGACAGCTGCGATCCACAGGACCTTGGGCTGGAACCCGGAGTAGAGGGCAGGCCCAGGTTCCCCCCCAAACCTCGCAACTCCTGATCAGACACTGGAGCTGACCCAGACTGTGGGTTCCACAAGAGGGGAAGATCACTGAGGTGAGCAAATCCGCCAATAAGCGCAGGACCCACCAAGGTAGAGAAGGAACTTTGTCACAACTGGTGTGAGGTGTGGGATATTTGGTGTACTCAGCATGGTGGAAAAAAGGAGGGTGATTTAAAAAAAAAGGGGGGAGTTTATGTCACCACAATGGATGACATAGTGCGGGCACTGATACAAGTCACAGCGGCGCAGCAGGAGGCTTCCCGTGTCCAGGCAGCCGCCCAACAGGAGGCAGTGCGGCTGCAGCAAGAGACTAATCGCCTGCTGATGGACCAGGCTTCTCAAGACCGGGCTATGTTGCGGGAACTGGTAAACCAGGTAAAGACCCTTACAGAGCTGAACCGTGGCCATGATGGGACATGGCTCATATGGGCCAGCCATTGGCTGCAGAAAATGACGCGGGAGGATGATGTAGAGGCATACCTTCTGGCCTTTGAGAGGACAGCCCTACGGGAGGCCTGGCCTAGAGATCAGTGGTCTAGCATCCTTGCCCCATTCCTGTGTGGGGAGGCCCAGAAGGCCTACCATGATCTGCCTGAAGAGGCTGCAGCGGACTACCCCCAGCTGAAAGCAGAGATCCTGGCCAGATCTGGGGTAACAACTGCAGTGCGGGCCCAGCGGTATCACGAGTGGAGGTACCAGGAAGACAAAATCCCGCAGTCCCAACTGTATGACCTCATCCATCTTGCACGAAAGTGGTTGCAAACAGAGTCCCGGAGTCCGGAAGAGATACTAGAAGTTCTGGTCATCGACCGATACATGAGGGCACTGCCCCCAGATCTCCACAAATGGGTAGGCCAGAACGATCTGTCCACCTATGATGAGATGATCACGCTGGTAGAAAGATGCATGACAGCCAGGGAATTGACCCGACTACCCAAGGAAAGCCCCTTTCATAGCAAACACCCAACCCCAACCCTGGAAGGTGGGGCAGCCAAACCCCTGGGGAGTCCTAGGTGGAGGAAGAGGGGGGCCGAAAACCAGCAGAGACCCCAGAAGGAAGGGATTGGCCTGAGTGGGGGAAACCCTGAGACTAAACCCCCTAACCCACATGATAGGGGAATGATTAGAAACAATTTTAGATGTTATGCATGTGGGGAGTGGGGACACATAGCAGCACAGTGTCCCAGCACCGAGGAGCCTATGCAATGCAACTTGGGGGATTGGGAAGTCCCATGCTCCCTTATCCACCTTGCGGGCATCGCATTAGCCCCGCATAACTACACCAGGCCAGTGAAGATAAATGGAGTAGAGACTACAGCGCTTGTGGACTCGGGGAGTGCTATCACCCTTATATCGGGCAAGCTGGTAAGAAGTAGCCAACTGCTACAAGCCAAACGCGTAGCAGTGACATGCGTGCATGGGGCCGTGAGCCATTACTCCACCATCTCAGTGGAGATAAGAGGTTCAGGGGAACCCCATTGAGGTGACAGTGGGCATAGTTCCTAAACTCCCATATCCTGTAGTCATTGGGAGGGACTATCCAGGGTTTGATAATTTACTTCCCCCTCGAGAGGCTGGAGGGAGATGGGGACCCTGTTGGCAGTGACTCATCGTTGGGGGAATGTCAACCCCCAATGTTTTCAGAGTTTTCTCAGGATCTATTCTCAGCCCCCAAAAGGCCTGGAAGACAAAAAAAGAAAGGAAGGCTGCGAAGGCCTTGGGAACTCAGATCCTGACCCAGGGCCAGAAGATTGCGCTAGTAGGCAGATGGACACAAGCAGCCATCAGAGAAACTACCAACATGGAAGGTGAGCCGGAGGCTGGCCCCAGCCATGATGGTGATGAGCCATTGGAAGAAACAGAAGCTGGCCCCTGGGAGCTCAGGCAGGTTAGTCCTGGGAGAGAGACTTTCGGGAGGGACCAGGCAGAGTACCCTAGATATGATAACAGGAAAAAGGTGGCTGAGATAGATGGGACACCAGTGAAGGGGAAGGTCCAGAGTCCAGGACCCTACTTTACAGTGAAGAAAGATCTCCTGTACCGTGTGGTGCAAATGCAGGAGCAGGAGATACATCAACTTCTGGTGCCACAAAAACATCAAAAAGCCATATTGAGCCTCACCCACAGTCACCTGTTTGGAGGACATCTAGGGGTAGAGAAAACCCAGGCCAGGATCCTGCGAAGGTTCTTCTGGCCAGGAGTACATGAAGATGTCAGGCGATAATGCACCTCTTGTCCGGAGTGTCAGCTACATAGCCCTCGCCCACACTTGTGGGCTCCTTTGATACCTCTTCCAATAATAGAGGTACCATTTGAACGCATAGCCATGGATCTGATTGGGCTCCTAGAGAAGACAGCTCGGGGCCACCAACATGTTCTGGTTGTACTAGACTATGCAACCCGGTACCCAGAAGCCATTCCCCTACGCAACACAGCTTCCAAGACAATAGCTAAGGAGCTACTACAGATCTTTTCCTGGGTTGGGCTGCCCAAGGAGATACTGACTGATGAAGGGACACCTTTCGTGTCCAAGCTGATGAAAGATCTCTGTTCATTGCTCCATGTACAAGCCCTACTGACCTCTGTATACCACCCACAGACGGACAGCCTTGTGGAAAAGGTTCAGTAGGACCCTCAAGGCCATGATCAGGAAAGCGGTGAGCCAGGATGGGAAAGATTGGGATACCCTATTGCCTTACCTCCTGTTTGCCATCCGGGAAGTCCCACAAGCCTCCACAGGTTTCTCTCCATTTGAACTACTATATATATAGCCAGAGAAGCCTGGGAAGAGGAGCCAAATCCCAGAAGGAACATAGTCAAGCATGTACTACAGATGAGGGATCGGATAGCTCGAGTTACACCCATTGTATGGGAACACTTGGAGAAAGCACAGGAGACCCAACGAACCCATTATAACCACCAAGCAAAGCTTTGACGGTTCCAACCAGGGGATCGAGTAATGGTCCTGGTGCCCACAGCAGAAAGCAAGCTGTTGGCCCAGTGGCTGGGACCCTACGAAGTGATTGAAGCCGTGGGAGAGGTAAACTATAAGGTGCAGCAGCCAGGCCGCAGGAAACCTGAGCAAATTTACCACATCAATCTTCTAAAACCTTGGCATGATCGAGAGGCATGCTTAGTCACCCAGGAGACCCTTCCCCAGAAGGATAACTTACACGAGCAAGTGAGGATATCACCCGACTTGACGCCAAATCAAAAGGTTGAGGCAGCTGACATGATTAATGGCAATCGAGATGTGTTCTCTACAAAACCGGGGCGGACGACTGAGACCTATCACCATATCCGCACGATCGCCGGAGCCAAGGTAACACTGAGACCCTACCGAATCCCAGCAGCCAAAAGAGAGGAAATCAAGGCTGAAGTAAAGAAAATGTTAGAATTAGACATTATTGAAGAATCCTACAATCAGTGGTGCAGTCCAATAGTTCTAGTGCCTAAACCTGATGGTACCATAAGATTCTGTAATGACTTTCGCCGACTGAATGAAGTATCCCAATTTGATGCATACCCCACATCACGCATCGACAAACTGGTTGACCGACTGGCTAGTGCCCAATTCTTGACTACACTGGATCTGACAAAAGGGTATTGGCAGATTCCCCTGACCAAAGAAGCTAAAGAAAAGACAGTGTCCTCCACCCTGGACAGGCTATTCCAGTACACAGTCCTCCCTTTTGGGCTACATGGGGCCCCAGCCACATTCCAGCGCCTCATGGATAAGCTGCTGCGCCCCCATACTAGTTATGCAGCCGCATACCTAGATGATGTCATCATCCATACGCCAGACTGGGGAGCCCACTTGGAGAAAATTGAGGCTGTACTACGCACCTTAAGGCGGGCTGGCCTCACCGCTAATCCCGCTAAATGCGCCATAGGACTAGCAGAGGCTAAGTACCTGGGATATATTGTAGGAAGGGGTATAGTGAAGCCCCAAACTAATAAGCTAGAGGCGATTCAAAACTGGCCCCGGCCGACCCGAAAGAAGCAGGTTCGTGCGTTCCTGGGTGTGGTAGGCTACTACCGAAGTTTTATTCCTCACTTTGCCAGTAGGGCAAGTCCTCTAATGGACCTGGTGAAGGCCTGAGGTCCAGACATGGTGAAGTGGACCGACACAGCAGAGAGGGCATTCATAGACCTTCGGACAGCTCTCTGTAATGACCCCATACTCAAAGCCCTGGACTTTACCAAGGAATTTATTTTGCAAACAGATGCTTCCGAGGTGGGGTTGGGGGCGGTTCTGTCGCAAATGATTGGAGAACAACAACACCCGATCCTCTACCTAAGCAGAAAGCTGCTCCCAAGAGAACAGAAGTATGCAGTAGTTGAGAGAGATTGCCTTGCTGTCAAATGGGCCATGGAGACACTGCGTTATTACCTCTCAGGCCGGCGATTTACTCTTGTGACAGACCATGCACCCCATCAGTGGATGCAGAGAAATAAGGAAAAGAATGCTAGGGTCACCAGGTAGTTCTTATCCCTCCCACCATTCCAGTTCCGCATACGGCACAGGGCTGGATGCCACCACGGCAACGCTGATGGCCTTTCCCGAGCACACTGCCTGGGGTCCCAAGTTGCCCAACTCTATGGTGTTGAGAAGAGGGGGGGATATGTGATGGGGCAAGGCCAGATGGCTACAGTAAAGTACTGAGAAACAGGTATGTTAGCCCCAGGCTAACCAAATCCCTAATACCCTGGCAACCAAATGGCAGTTGCTCCAGGTTAATCAAGGCACCTGGGGCCAATTAAGATCTTTCTAGAAGGCAGTGGAAATAGCTACTTTAATTAGAACATCTACAGCCAATCAAGGCAGGCTAATCAGGGCACCTGGGTTTAAAAAAGAGCTCACTCCAGTCAGTCAGGCAGGGAGGAGGAGAGGCGGCGGCAGCGGCAGAGCTGAGAGTGAACTGCTGGAGGATTGAGGAGGACAAGCATTATCAGACACCAGGAGGAAGGTCCTGTGGTGAGGATAAAGAAGGTGTTTGGAGGAAGCCATGGGGAAGTAGCCCAGGGAGTTGTAGCTGTCATGCAGCTGTTACAGGAGGCACTATAGACAGCTGCGATCCACAGGGCCCTGGGCTGGCACCCGAAGTAGAGGGTGGGCCCGGGTTCCCCCCAAACCTCGCAACTCCTGATCAGACACTGGAGCTGACCCAGACTGTGAGTTCCACAAGAGGGGAAGATCACTGAGGTGAGCAAATCTGCCAATAAGTGCAGGACCCACCAAGGTAGAGGAGGAACTTTGTCACAGCTTGTATGGATCAAAAACTCTATCTAAATGCAAGGTGTTGTATATCTCTCATAATTGACCCTAAAGTGTCTAAATGCATGTGTAATCATGGTTATGTGTGCAATTGCTCCTCACAGATAAATGCTGAGCTGCCACCTTCCTACAACACTATATAGATAGCTTTGTTTTAGATTTGCCAGAAAGGACCTCACAGAGGGTGAGCTGAAGATCTAAGAACTTGATCCTAGGCTGAGAGAGAAACTGAGGGCTTGGCTACACTGGAGAGTTGCAGCACTGGTGGTGGGTTTACAGGGCTGCAACTTAGTAACTATCACACCTGCAAGGCACATCCAGTGCTGCAACTCCCTGGCTGCAGCGCTGGCTGTACACCTGGTCTGCTTGGGGTGTAATGATTGCAGTGCTGGTGATGCAGCGCTGCTCAACAAGTGTGGCCACCAAAAGCGCTGTTATTGGCCTCCAGGGTATTAGGAGGTATCCCAGAATTCCTGTCCACAACAAACTGGAAGAATGGCTGAACTCCAAGCTCCCCGGAGCTACTTATCTAAAAAAACAAACACAGCTGCTCTTTGCTCCAGTGAGCGACGGCAGGGGAATTGCTTTGGAATGTTCTCAGCTGTTTGCTTGAGGAGAGAGGGGAGTCCCTGTTGAGCAGCTGCTTATGTGGTCTGAAGGCTATTTAGGAGTGCATATTTTGCATTTAGTGAATAAGAGAGGGGTGGGGGAAGGGGTCAAAACTTTTAAAATGATTGAAGGTAGGTGCTGTGTATCTTGCAAGTTCTAAGGACTGGAAGGCAGGGAGCTGAGAACAGTGTCAGCTCCAAAAATCCACACACTCTCTCTCTCTCTGCCCCCCCCCCACACTCCCTGTCACACTCCACCCCACCCACCTGTTTTGAAAAGCACGTTGCAGCCACTTGAATGCTGGGATAGCTGCCCACAATGCACCACTCCCAACAGCGCTGCAAAAGCTGTCAGTGTGGCCACACTGCAGCGCTTTCCCTACACAGCTGTACCTCCCAGCACTGTACAACTGTAAGTGTAGCCATACCCTGAGATAATGAGGTCCTAGGCCACTAATTCAATTAATGGACAAAATGTTCTCTCATTGAGCCAGTTTCTTCATCAGAAAGCTAGTGTCAGAAAATAAGAAAAATTGCATGGAGCTTCTAGCTGACAGACCCCCTATGAAAAGAAGCAGGAGGAAAAACTTGTCAGTCATACAGCTCAAATCTTCAAGCTGAATCTGTCTGTAAACCAGTTTGTACCTGAATAGTACTAATTCCTGTGTACCTAATAAACTAATTGCAGTTTAAAGCACCTGCTTTCTTTTGACTTCTTAAATAGTTTTGGACTTAAGTTATCCATCTAATACTACTTCAATTTATTTTACTTTTTAAAGGGTGATTTCTGGTTTTTTTATTGCATTTAAGAATGTTGTACAACATCCCAAATATTTTGGTGGGGGCAGGAAAAGGGAAAAGTTAACTAAATAAAATCAACATCTAAACAGTGATTATTTTAGAGAAGTGATCCTGGAGACCAAAATTCTACGATTAACTGAAATGGCTTCCTTTTCTAATGAATGTGCACTCTGTTTCTTGTACAAATAGTTAGCAGGACATCTACATGGCTATTTATTTGTACAGTTCTTGTGATTGTATACTTATGATAACTGTGTTCGGGCCTAAATATTTGGTCCATAATTGTTGCTGAAGCCCATTTCTCAGTTAATTATAACTGGTATAATTAATTATAATTGATAGGGAATTATAGACCAATCAGCCTAACTTTGATACCTGGAAAGATACTGGAACAATTTTTTTAATAATGGGGTTACAAGGCAGAGCCAGCATGGATTTGTCAAGACCAAATCATGCTAAACCAACCTAACTTCCTTCTTTGACAGGTTACTGGCCTAATGAATAGGGGGAAAGCAGTTTATTTTTAGTATGGCTTTTTATGCTGTCCTACATGATATTCTCATAAGCAAACTAGGAAAATGTGGGCTAGCTGAAATTACTATAAAGTGAGTGTCCAGCTGTTTGAAAGCCCATACTGAAAAAGCAGTTATCAATAATTCCCTGTCAAAACTAGGAGGGCATAAAAAAGTGGGTCCTTCAGGGGTCATTCCAGTATCTGAAAAACTACTCTATTTTCATTAATGACCTGGACAATGGAGTGATGAGTGTGTTTATAAAATTTGTAGATGACACCAGGCATGGAGGAGTTGGAGGTGATTTGGAGGACAGGATTAGAATTCAAAATAACCTTGACAAATTAGAGAATTGGTCTGAAATCAAGATGAAAATCTATAAAGACAAGTGCAAAGTACTTCACTTGAAATGTGATTGTTTGTTTTCTTCCTAACTACAAAATGGGGGAATAACTGGCTACATGGCAGTATTGCTGAAAAGGGTCTGAGGGTGATCGTGAATCACAAATTGAGTAGGAGTCAAGACTGTGATGTAGTTACAGTAAAGGCTAATATCATTCTATGATGTCTTAACAAGAGTGTCGTATGTAAGACATCGCATGCTAGATAGGGAGTTCCCTAAGGCGGGAGAGGGTGAGGAGAGGCATGGGTTCTAAACCCTGCCCCTCTCACAGAGTTTAAGTCTGGGCTGCAGGGAGGTTCCTAGCTGTATTAATGACTCACAACCAGTCTTCACATCTGGCAGCATAGGTATTTAAACTTGCTTGGGAGAATGAGAGAGGCAGATGTCTGCCTCACTCCACACAAAATGGCTGAAGGATGTGGTGCTGTCCATCTTACAACTGTTTGCTCAGTGATTAGAGCACTCAGTTGGGATGTGGGAAACCCCCATTCAAATCTATTTTCCCCTCTACTGAGGAGGGAACTAAATGTGGGATTTCCCACATCCTCGGTGAGTTCTCTAACCATGGGGCTCAAAGTTATAAGGTGAGCAGTAGCACTACCTTGTCTGGGCAGATTTTGAATGAGACGAGCTCCAGTAGGCAGCCTCAGAGTATAGGTACTGGATCAGGTCCTGCATGCAATTTAGGTATTTGCTTGCCTATCTTCCCTGGTTCCTTGCTCTGGGTCTTAGGCAGGAAGTAGGCATCCACAGGCCAAGAGTGTTCATGAGTAAAAACGTCAATGTCTAGGGAACTTTTATTCCTGAAAATGTAGGTGCCAAGTGAGTGTATTTAGGCACCTACAGGGTTCAGGTAGAGTTCTGTGAAATGCTGTGGAGCCTAAACCCCTGATTTAGCTGCCTAGGTACCTTTTGTTAATCCAGCCATAAATCTCTATTATGTGGCCATAATACATAGGGTATGTACCTGGCTACTTAAGAATGTCAGCATCAGCCTTCTTTTCAAAACACTTCCCAATGCTGTCAACAAATCCATTACTCGGAGATGACCTGCATGGTCTTGCACTGATGAGCCACTGAAGACACTTAGCTGGCCTAAGCAGACATATTTCTAACATTTCTCCCAGTGAGGCTTGATTGGCTCCACCAGTGGGTAAGTAAACCAGCTACATGGCTTGCCTACAATAAAAACATACTACTGCTTCAGAAACAAATACAAAGTATATCTAGTTGCTGCCACACCTTATTTCTACACGTTTCTGGGCCAGATGATGAGTCCTGCATGCACTATACGTGTATGCTGAGACAACGTCACAATGTTTTCAGCTAACTTTAAACATTTTTGTTGCAGTCTACCAGACTCTCCTCCCACCATTGCTGATACTGCAATCATGGTCTTATTAATGCTACTATTAGTGTAAGGAAGGTGTAAGATGATGGGGACTTGGGGTGTTTATAAGTTAAATTTTCCTGGGAGCACAAAGTAAAAGATAAGATTTTAAGCACAAGTGGCTAATGAGCAGATAGAGGCTAAAATCAAAATTGAATCACACTAGCTCTATTCTTCAGAGGGCAGCTCTATGGGTCAACTTGACCATAAGGGCCTTCATTTCGTCTACCAGCCATCAGCTGTTCTGTCCTGCTTCCTGTAGTGGGCTCTGCTGTAACAATAGCCCTGCTTCCTGCCTCTGTGCTTCCTTGACTTTTAGGTGCATAACTCCTGATTTTTTTAATTCTTGTTTGCCAATCATGTAGCTGTGTATTGGTGGAGTAAAAATTACAGTAGAAATTTGCCTTTCAAAAAGATTTAATACAAGATAGCATAGTGTCCCTAGGATCAGATTTCTAAAGATATTTATGTCACTAGTGAGATTTTTCAGAAGCAGCTGGGTGTTTTCAACCTTTAAAAATCTGGCCTTCACTGAATATTTGGGAAATGCATTCTACACAAGTGGTAAAATGCCCTCAAGGGCTGGGTACAGATGCAAAATCAGTTGCCAAGGGCCAGTGATAGATCAAAGGAAACCAAAGAAGTTTTGGCACCAACCCAAGAACTCAGGCAGCCTTGAAGTCATATAAACCTAAAGAACTGACTTGTGTTATATCTAAAAAAGAAAATGAATAATAACTTAGGAATAAAAATTATAGATTACAAAATCATAAAGAGGAAATGTTACTAGAAATGCTGCAGCTGTGATTGCTGAAGCTACTAGCAACTATTAATATTTTCATTGATTAAAATGTAAATTAATGACATCCACCTGCACAAAGATAATGACGGTAAATGATGCAGTGCTAAAACTAATAAAACATTTTAAAAAGTAAATAATTTAAAGGAGTGAAAC
This sequence comes from Gopherus flavomarginatus, assembly GCF_025201925.1. Classification (NCBI taxonomy): domain Eukaryota; kingdom Metazoa; phylum Chordata; order Testudines; family Testudinidae; genus Gopherus; species Gopherus flavomarginatus. The sequence goes on along the minus strand of NC_066620.1, from coordinate 121,019,812 downwards.
TATACTTAGTGGAGAAATACAAGTGTGTGCTTCAGGCACCCACCATCACCTAAGGGAAATGTGTATACCACGCAGAAGTTTTAGGTAGACATTAACGGGTAAGGGAATCTTAACAACACTAAAAAATCGTATATGACAATTCTAGTGTTTCAGAGGTAGGTAGGGAAAATATTTCCCTGACTCCAGTCTCCCTTAGCAGCTCAATACTCCTTTCCGAGGGAGAAGTGTAGCCTTCTCTGGGCACTGGGCCGCCCCTGGCCCTTTCAGAACACAGCTCTGGGACGCGGCAGGTTCTGAGCTGTATCCTCCAGCGCGGGAGCACCCCTGCAGCTAGCTCACCGAGTGGGTTAGCGCCCATCCCCGGTACGCGCTCTCCAGGGTTTCCGCTCGGCCACTGGCGGCAGCGCATCTCCTTCTTCTTAACCTGTCGCCCTCGGACCCTTTCCGGCCCCTCCTTCGTGCACTCGCTTTGCCCCTGCACTGATGCTGCCGCCTTCCCCCGCCACCTGTGCCCAGCGGGCAGCGCCTTCAGCTGTCACCGAGCAAGCCCAGCTCGCGGGACCGCGCCGGGGACCTCACAGCGGCCGGTTCCGCACCTGCGGGACGGAACCAGCCCGGCCCGTTGGCCCCGCCTTGCGCGGGGGGCAGGACCCCACACACCGCCGGCGGCAGCGCGTGGCCGCACCCCCGGGCAACGGTCTGTGGACGGCTGGCTCCATAGGCCGGGCTGGTTACCCTGGCAACCAACACCGCGTGCGGCGGCGCCTCCAGCTCGTCCAGTGCCGCCCAAACTCTCTCCCCCTCCCCCATCGCCGCCGGCCGTGGTGCCCCCCCGTGAAGGGACCTGCCGCGGGCGAGGTGAGGCAGAGCGCGTGACCCGGCTCCGGCTGGCCGCAGGCGCGTGGGCGCTTCCCATCGTTAGCAGCTCCCGCCGTGACGTCAGCGCTGGCGGGGGGAGCCGGGCTGTTGGGTGCGGGTCTCTGACCCCGGCGCGCTGGGGGCCTGGGCGGGAGGCGCGGAGCCAGCGCTGCCCTGAGCCTCCCTGGGAGACGCCACGGGTGGGCTCTGGGAACCGGCCTCGGGGGCCTGCCGCCGCGGGCGGCCGGGAGCCGAGGCTGCTGCCGGAGGGGAGATGGTCGGGCCGAGGAGTCACAGCCGAACCTGCAGGGAAGGAAACCCCGCCTGAGCCTGAAGTGAGCCAGTCTCTCTTCGCTGGAGACTAGGAGTGGGCGACAGGGGATGGATCCGTCAATGATCCCCCCTCTGTTCATTTCCTCTCAAGCACCTGGAATAGTCACCCTTGGAAGACAGGATACTGGGCTAGCTGGACCATTGGTCTGCCCCAATATGACTGTACTTATATAAAAAAAATTATAATTGTAAAAAAAGTTAATACAGAAACTCCCCAAGCTAATGACCTTTTGGCGATAGTGATGTTGTGAGATAATGACCTCGGCAAATAATGCCTTTTAAAAATCTTGTATATTTATTTAAGATTCGCAGTCACAAATCTAGCATTCTGGAGCGAAGTCAATGCTCTGGCCACTGTTGTTGTCAATGTTGTCAATGCTCTGGCTGCTGTTGTTTAGCATTCTGGAGTGAAGTCAATGCTCTGGTCACTGTTGTTTGTTGTGCTACCATTCACTCGACCCCCCCTGTCCCTAATGGCCCTGCACTGTCACCTTCTGCTGCCACCTGCCACTGTGGCTTCCGTAAGTTGGTCTCCCAAGTTTCCACCCAGCTCTCAGTGATTTCAGCTCTCCATTGGGGAGCCTCACAGTGAGTGCAGGCTGGGCTTTCTCTTCCACAGAAACACTGTCCTAAAGCAGGTCTAAGCACTTAAACCTGATTATCAGGGATTCCAGCTCTAGTGGTCACTTACCAAACAAAAGACACTCTATGGAGCCTAATCAGCTCTGTCTCTCAACGGGATAGAGGGACAGGTCAAATAGTGCCTGTGACTCTTAGACAAAGCCCATACCATCAAGCAAAACACTTGTGCCCCACTCTCTCTCTTCACTAGGATTTGGCATCCAAACCTCCTGCTTAGTTGAGCATGACCAGTGCTTAATTTGTAATGAAAGAGGTGCTGGGGCTCAAGCAAGTTTGTTACTTTCATAACTGATGTGATGAGCCCAGAGGTCCTAGGGCTATGAATGGCCGAGCCTGGAGGTGTTGTAGCTCAGCCCTGGCAAGCCCTAGCACAAATTAAGCACTGCGAGAGACCCCCACCCCCACCCCCTTCAGTCAGGCTATGTACAGTTCTGCTGCCCTTTACTCATACAATAAGGATAACAACATTTCATGACCCCCACATTTAATACTTAAGTGATTTGTAACCCAGCACCAGCCAAAACTGATCGTTTGGGTAGCACAGCTATGTCTGCTGGATACCTAGGCAGAGTAAGTGTGTTCATGTAAATACAGTCTGGTCCTAAAGCCTTTCCACCCATCCCTGGCTCATCACTAGGTGTCAGGGGTCAGCTCATTCAGACCTTGCTTATAAATAATCATTTGAAATTATTAAGAAGGCCAATATAGTTGAAACAAATGTGCTGACATTGACATAAAGAACAGCTGTACGAGGAAGCCACTCTTTGTTCATACTTTTCAAACCATTATGCTTTCTCAGGTACAAGTATTTTCTCATATACTGTATATGCTTTTAAAGAATGTATTAATGTTTCAATTTCAATTCAAATTTCCAACCAATGACTAAGTTTCCAACACTGCATATAACTGGAGGAGGGTGTTGGGGAAATTCAGGGGGTGGGGGTCTAGGGAATTCACTGCTTGCTTCAGATTTTTGGGGTTTGCTTGGGTTTTTTTCCAAACAGAAAAGCAAGGGAAGGGAATCTTACACTTTCTGCTATACAGTGGCTTTATTTTTATTTATTAAACATCATTTTAAAAAAGTTGGCTTCATCTTAATTTCATCTGGCTTTTATGAGGTGAGGCACCAGCCTGAGCTAGTAATAAACTAACCAGGTGGCAACCCTTTGCCAAACTAAACAAGCATTAATTCAGTACAGCTTTCCAATAAAGCCTTCAGCTGTTTTGTATTTTCAAATAAATCTGCTGTTGCCTTTCCCTCAAATTCCTTAATAACCTTTACAAGTACCTAATACCACAGCCTTGGTTACTTTGCTTCTGAAAATCACATTTCATAGAAGGTAGGTAAGCTGTACCATTTTTAAACTCTTACTTACTACTTCATTCTGAATTGACTCATAAAATTCAGCTGTTTCATGAGCAGTTTAGCAATTCTAGAATTTATAAATGATCTTTTAACATTTGTATAATCTAACAATGCCATCTATTCTTTAGCTATAACAGAAGGGTAAAAGGTATAGAGTTCTAAAAAACTGATTTCCTTTTGTCACAAAATAGTCTTTCTAGGTTGAAAGAATTCTGTCATTATGATCTTGCACTATAAGGACTCAATCCTCATGTTTTTAGAACTGAAAACTTATGCTGGATTTCACATATCCCCTGTGTAATGTATATCACAGTCAAGGGTACTGGAACAATTTGTATAGTGTGGGTGCTGAGAGCAATTGAACCAAAATGTAAATACTGTCTATAATGGAAACCATACTTCAAGCCAGAAGGTGCATCAGCACCTTCAGCACCACTAGTTCTAGCACTTATGGTCATAGTGCAAGATTAAGGCATATCAGGCCATGTGTCAGTACGGGGTGCATCCAAGAAAGCACAGTATGCAATCTTCATTTGCACGAGGACTGTACTAGGATAGAGACCCCATATCCACTGTTACCAAATGTATCCTTAAATTAAGTCTTAGAAACACTTCTTCATACTAACACCCATTGATCTCTTGAGACCAGATTGCTAAAGATGAAATTTTATGCCTAGCCTATTAGCTTATATGAGTAGGATAAGCAGAATATTGCACGAAAAGTTTCTTCATTAAAAATTATTTTGCTGTTCTCTTGTAGCTAAAGCAATCTCGCATTATGATGTGAAACAACTATGTTGAAGTAATTTGGCCAAGGTATTCTTATTTCATGATATAATACTTTGGTACCTTTTTTCTTTAATTAATATTTTAATAATAAAACCGGCACTACTTCATCCCTTGGAGCCATGGCAGATGTGCTTTACAATGTATTACTCCTGAAAAAAAATCTACACCAAAAAAATAAAAGTTCAGTGAACATTATTTCAAAATTCTGCAAATTTTATTTCTGAAATAAAAGTGGAGGCTCCAGCATGGCACTGGGGAGCACAGGCTACTGGCTTCACAGAGATGGGAGATCACTGTGCAGCTTGCCCATGGGACACGGACTCAGTGGTGAGACTGCATCCAACCCTGACACAGCGCAAGGACCGGGCCTGCCCCCGAAACACCCATAGCCCTACCCCTTCATGCCAGGTGCACTAAGTGTGGGCAGGAAGACTCAGCAAGGCAGGATCTAAGGGTGGAGGGACTTAGTGTGGGTGGATCCAGATGTGGGTTGAGAGGGTTCTGTGTGGGACAATCTGGATGTGGGCAGCTCAGTGGGGGATCTGTATGTGTGTGGATCTCGATACACAGGGGCTTGTTGGAGGGTTCTGGGTGCAACAGTAATGGGACACTGCAGGGGGGTCTAGGTGAAGGTGGTTGAGGCTCAGCAGGGTGGGGTGTGGGTGTGTGGAATATAGAGCTTGCCAGGGGGGTCTGGGTGTGGGTGCTTGTCAGGGTGGTCCAGGTACAATGGGGCTTATTGGGGGGTTCTGAGTGCAAGGGTATGAGGCTTGGTGGGAAGGTCTGGGTATGAGGGTATCTGGATGCATGGGGGTTGGGCAGATAGGGGAACAGATCCCTGTACAGGGATCCCTCCCCCTGCAGCTGAGGAGCGATGGCGCAAGAAGTTGCGGGGTAGGGGGGGCTTGCAGAGCTTTCTGAAGCTGGGGGAGAAATCGGGGGGTGGGTCTGAGCCAGCCCTGGATGCTGTGCAGGGGAAGAGGAAGTCGTGTCTTCCTTAGCGCAGCCAGGACTAGCAGCTGAGGCCGGCACAGGGTAGGAGCCATCAGCCAGGTCTTCCCCAGTCCCACCCCTGCCCCACAGTGATTTACCTCTCTGCCAGTTGCCCTGGGCACCTGAAACATACTGCTGGCGAGGGTCGCATGACTGCTTTTGTGGCTTCCCTTTGCTTCCCCATCAGAGTCATTTTTCTGCAGGGAAACGAAGAAATCTATAGGAGACATAAATTCTGCACATGCGCAGTGGTGCAGCATTCTCCCAGGAGTAAATGTTTGGAATCATTAAAAACAGTGAGAACATAAGAATTGTCATTTAGATCGGAGCCATGGTCCATCTCTTCTAGTATCGTGTCTCTAACAGTGTCCAGCACCCAATGCTTCAGTAGAAGGTGCAACAAACCCTGCGATAGACAGGTATGGGGTAATCTGTCCCCCCACTCCCAAAGGTCTCATCTTAATCCCTAATACAGATTAGTTTAAAACCTGAAGCATGAGGTTTTATATCCTTTCTAAAATGTTTGTTAGCATTTAGTATGTAAGTGGATAATCTTGTTGTCAGTATAAATGTCCAGTAATTTTTTGATTCTTGCAAAGTTCTTGTTCACTGTGACATTATAGGGCAAGGGGTTCCACAGTCTAATTATACATAGTTTGGAGAAGTGTTTCTTTTTATCAGTTTTGAATTTGCCATTTTTAATGTCATTGAAAATAAGATTCTGTTGCATGGTTCCTGAATCTATTTATTCTGATAGGCATTGCACTATAGAAATGGTTAAAAATGGGGAAAAAAAGCATTTAATCATTTCCAGCTGACCACAGGTGGCTAAATGTGAATCCAACAAAAGGCACCTGTGAGTTTTTAGTATAATTGCATATTCAGTTGTACACACCTAAATTATTTGATCTGAATGCTAGAAATTGAACATTGTATTAAATCTGATAAACATAAGCGCATATTTTGTATGAAGAAATGCACTTTCAAATACATGTATACCTCTTTATTTTCTTCCTGTTTTGGAGATAGATACCTTGTGAGCATTTATTATTAGTAAAAACAATATATATAATAATGTATGTTTATATGGTGCTTTTACAAGCAGAATAAGATGTGGTCCAAGACCCAGTGGTCTTAGCCTTTAGGTAGGCAAGATGGATGGACAACTAAATATGGCATAGCATTTCAGCTCAGGGAGGATATGGGGAGAAGTAAGAAAGCATTCCTTGATGTATGTGTGTTTTATGGAGGCATATGACAGAGTGACTGAGAAATGCAAACTGAGAGGGAGACTTGCTTTCTTAGAAAGCAGTATAAAAGAAAGGAGAGGGAGAAAGGATTGGAAGGAACATAGAAGTAATTTGGAGGTTGGATAAAAAGAGCAGAGTTATAGGTACGGGGTGAAATTTATATAAGTGCCTTTAAAGTGAGGACAAGGAATTTTGGAATTGGGGAGTTGTTTGTTTTTAAGATGAAACAAGAATTAATGAAAGGATTGAAATAGGTTGCAAGTGCTTTGGAGAATAGGATTAAAATTCAAAATGATCTGAATAAACTGGACAAATGGAGGTAAATACGATGAAATTCAATAAGGACAAATGCAAAGTGCTTAACTTGGGATGGTAAAATCACATACAAAATGGGAAATGACTGGCTAGGAAGGAGTAGGCTGGGGGTCATAGTGGATCACAAGCTAGATATGTCAACAGTGTAACACTGGGGTTTTGTATTTTTTTTTTGTTTTTTTTTTTTTAAAGCAAAAATCATTGTGGGATGTATTAACAGGATTGTTATAAGCAAGACACAATGAGTAATTCTTCTGCTCTACTCTGTGCTGATAAGGCCTCAACTGGAATAGTGTGTCCAGTTTTGTGTGTCACATTTCAGAAAAGATGTGGACAAATTGGAAAAAATCTAGAAGAGAGCAATAAAAATGAATAAAGGTCTAGAAAACGACCTATGAGGAAAGATTGAAAAAATTGGGTTTGTTTAGTCTGGAGAAGAGAAGGCTGAGGGGGGCAAGATAACAGTTTTCAGGTATATAAGATGTTGTTACAAGGAGGAAGGAGAAAAAATTGTTTTTGTTAACCTCTGAGGATAGAACAAGAAGCAATGGTCTTAAATTGCAGCAAGGGAGGTTTGGATTGGACATTAGGGGAAAAAATCCTAACTGTCCGGGTAGTTAAACACCAGAATAAATTGCCAAGGGAGGTTTTGGAATCACCGTTGTTGGGGTTTTTTAAGAGCAGGTTAGATAAAACCTGTCAGGAATAGTGTAGATAATGCTTAATCCTGCCTTGAATGTAGTGGATTGGACCAGAAGACCTTTTGAGGTCCTACCAATCTTCTAATTCGAGGGCAGAAGAGTGGTGAAAAGGTCAGCTCATTGGGAAAATAATTTAACTAGTAGCAGATTTGAAAAGGATGAAAGGAAGAGAGCCCTTTTCATTGGGAGCATACACTCATATGTTAAATACTGACTGTTAGGAGATGTGAGCATCTTTAAACCTCAGCTTCATTAATTGTTGAGAAGCAGAGTCTCATAATTCTGTCTGCATTGTTTATAAGTTTTACAAATTAGGCATAAATTCTTCAGAAAAAAACAGTTTTTTGGTCCTTGGGTAAACTTGTATAAGGTTTTTCCTGATATTTGAATTGGAAATCATCTTGTTCTTAGCATTGATATTACTACATAGCCGTTGTAACTGAATCTCCTTTAGGAAAGTGTGCATTACAGTGTATTGCACACCACTATCATCAGTAAGTGTGAAAATATACTAGGATGAGTAGAAGATATAGGTTTAATAGAGACATAGGGAGAATATATTATGAATACAATAATATTTTGTTGCTTGATAATTACAATGTACATATAGTTTTGAATTAATCTTTTCTAGCAATGGAGAATACAACTTCAAGTATAGAATCTGAGTACATCAAGAACCTCCAGCAACAAATCTACTTCCTTGAACTGGAAGCCAATTTTCTATATCCTTCAATATACCTTGCTAAAAATGAGATAAATATACCGTACTCAAGAAAAACTTATCTTGGAAATACAGTAAGATCACACAAGCTGAGTAAAACATTTTAACTGTTTAGTGTTGTTTTGATTAAAGAAAAACTTTTTCAGCACTTTTATGTAATTAATTTAAAATCACTTTTTGATCTTAACTTTCCATTATTACGCGTGAACAGACGAAAAAAGCCACTGATCTTCAACCCCGCATTACCTCTGAAACTGAACACTTGCTTCAAAAGCTACAGGTACATTTTTCCAGTTATACAACTTTATTTTCATGTGAATAACTCTGTGTTCCATTCTGTTTCTATCAAGTACTGTAGCTTTTTTGCACTTTGGGTTTTTTTTGTCTTTTGGGTTTTTTTGTAAATAAAGTGAATTGTTGTGTCAACTTGAAATAGCATCAAAGAATGAGTTAAAATAGTTTCAGCTACTGCACATGTTCCAAGTCCTCCTGCCTAGTGTTATGATTTTACAATCAATTAAAAAAAAATTCCTTACTCCTGTTGTTGAATGAAAGACAGCAAAATGGGAAACTGAATGAATAAGATGCATTCTACAACAACATATCACATAATTAGTTGGACTGCTCATGAGCTAAAATTAAGCATGTGTATAAAGGTTTGAAGCCTGACTACAAAAATGCTGTCAAATGTATAAACAGGAAAAAAATACAATAAATACTTTCTCAAATATTTTAATTATAGTAAATGTAAGTATTACTTGTAACAACAATAAAGAATTTCAGTGGTGTGGTTTTTTTGTTTTTTTTTTTTTTAAGTTGACTGTGTCCTTTAAAAAAGTTTGTTGCCTAAACTGGCCATATCTACCTATATACAGCCCTGGTCTTACAAGGAGAACAAAGCTAAAGTTAATAACCAAGGTCTTGTCTATATGGGGAAGTTGACCGCCATAGCTATAATGGAATAATTATTGTGCTATAGCTATTGTAAATATAACTTTTTCATGGGTATACTCTGCTTAGGAGAAAAAGTGACTTTATTCCAGAATAGTTACGCCACAATAGATTACTAATCCAGAATTCAGTGTCCATACGGGGAGCTATATTGGCATAATAATATATATAATATTATTATAGCAGAATAAAAAAAGTCTTGGTGCAGAAAGGAGCCATGCACCACCTAAATCCATGTACTAATCTAAGTGAGGGAATACATTTAGTGAGCAAAACAGATCATTTTTGAAGAAAAGCTTCAGTATATTTCTATGTAAATAAATATGGAAAAAGCATTTTTGTTCTCTTAGCTTATGTCAGCAAAAGGAGGTATTTTGTCTCCTAGGGCTTCACAACTTTGCTAAGTCTGTCATGTTCATGCATAAATCTTTTACTGATAGCCCACCATGACGGAAAAAGGAAATGATCAAGTGGGTTAAAGGAGTTGACATTTGATTGTGTGTTGGTGGGTTACATCATGGTGGGTTACATCATGTTTAAGTAATTTTGTATGACATTCTGGTTTGTTATCATGCTCTTAGTGAATCTGTAGAGGTGTTAACAAGTAAAGGAACAGCACATCAGATATAGGTTATAAGTCAAATGAAGGAATTTGACTGAATAAGGATATTGTGTTCTTTGCTTATGAATTGGAAAGTAAAATCACTAGTAGACATAAGCTACAGAGTTCAGTTCAGAAATATATTGAAGTGGAACCTCCATGGGTCTGCAATGGGAGCTGGAGTGAATGCTAAGCACTTTTGAAAACCTGACCACCTATTTAGGAGCCTGATTTTAGGCTTTTTTTTTTTTTTTAAACGCTAGCCTAAAACCACATTTTAAAAGAGGTGAAGTCTTCTAATGCCTTACAAATTTACATCCTTTTCAAGATTTTCCCAGAACTGTGGACCATAAAGGTTCATCAGTGGTGTATTTGAAGTTGATTTTAGCTATATTATGTCCCTTGTTGTACATCAGCTGCAAGGTCTTTGGGGCTGGGAGTGTCTCTGGTTTTGTACCTTGTGCATCACCAAGCATGTTGGTAATAAATAATAAAACATGTATACATGATATAAGATATGTCAGTTTCTTTAAAACAGGTCATACTGGCTCAGGGGTCTTCTGCATATGTTTGCTATCGAGGGTCTTTCCACTTTTTTTGCTTTAGGGCCTACCAAAACTTGAAGCCCTATGTCATAGCCATAATCAAAAAAGAAAATAATCTCCCTAAATTCTCATGTCATATTTCATCTTAGAGTAGACATTTTCTGAGAAATTTTGGGGGAAAAAATCAGAAAAGGCGTTAAGGCAGTGATGGGCAAACTTTTTGGCCCGAGGGCCACTTCGGGGTTGCACAACTATATGGAGGGCTGGGTAGGGAAGGCTGTGCCTTCCCAAATAGGGGACAGCAGTGAGGCTATCTGCTCCCTCCCACTTCCTGCCCTCTGACTGCCCCCCTTAGAACTCCCAACCCATTCAACCCCCATTGCTCCTTGTCCCCTGACCGCCCCCTTCCAGGACTCCCGCGCCCTATCCAACCGCCCTGTCCCCTGAATGCTGCACCCCCTATCCACACCCCCGCCCCCTGTCAGCTCCCCCCCCCCGGGACTCCTACTCCCTATCCAACCTCACTCTGCTCCTCGTCCTCTGACAACCCCCTCCCGAGACCCCCCACTCCTAATTGCCCTCCAGGATCCCACCCCTTTATGCAGCCCTCCCTGTCCTCTGACTGCCCTCCCGACCCGTATTCACATCCCTGCCCCCGACAGGTCGCCCAGGACTCCCACTCCCAACCCTCCCTGTTCCTCATCCCTTGACCGCCCCTCCCCCAGAACCTCCGCCCCATCCAACCTCCCCCTCCTCCCTGAGTGCCTCCCAGGACCCCCTGCTCCCCGCCCTCTTACCAGCAGCAGGAGCTCGCAGCCACGACACCCGGCCAGAGCCAGCTGCGCTCGCCATGCTACCCAGCGGGAGCGGTGGGCCAGAGTGTGGCCTGCGCTGCGGTGTGGCTGCAGGAGAAGGGGAATACAAGAACTAGGAGTCACCAAATGAAATTAATAGGTAGCAGGTTTAAAACAAATAAAAGGAAGTTCTTCTTCACACAGTGCACAGTCAACTTGTGGAACTCCTTACCTGAGGAGGTTGTGAAGGCTGGGACTAAAACAATGTTTAAAAGGGAACTGGATAAATTCATGGTGGCTAAGTCCATAAATGCTATTAGCCAGGAAGGGTAAAGAATGGTGTCCCTTACCTCTGTTAATCAGAGGATGGAGATGATGCAGGAGAGGATCACTTGATCATTGCCTGTTAGCTTCACTCCCTCTGGGGCACCTGGCATTGGCCACTGTCAGTAGACCGATACTGGGCTAGATGGACCTTTGGTCTGACCCGGTACGGCCGTTCTTATGTTCTTATGGGAATAACGGGGGAGGGGTTGGGGACTAGGCTCTCTGTGAGGGAGCTCAGGGGCTGGGCATGACGGTCCCGCGGGCTGGATGTGGGCCGTGGGCCGTAGTTTGCTCACATCTGAGTTAAGGTGTGTTTGAAAAATTTCTCCACTGTAGACTATTTGAAAATGTTCCTAACTTTTTCTTTTCTCATCATAATACTAATATGTACTGGACCTGCTGAGAAAAAGCACCTTTTTGTGTATTGGGGATGCTGGTTTGTGGTGCAATTATAAAGATATACAATGAAGGCATCAGTAATTACTTCATAAAGATGCATTGAGACCTCTCAAAGAAGTCAAAGCCAGACAAAAATCCTTCGAATGTGACATGGTAACTTCAGAGGATTGTCACATTTTCCACGTAATAATTTTAGTTAAATATTTGATGATTTTGGCAGGGTAAAATTTTAAAATATTTCCTCTTTTTTAAATTTTGCTTTGTTTTTCTTGCATTTGTTAGGGTTCCTCCAACTGTTCAACTAGTTCAGTATTTCCCATATATTCCAAACTTCACACCCACATGTGTTTTGATAACATCCCAGACCCAGGCATTTTAAAAATCAAACACAAACTGTTATTCCACTTATTCAGAATAAAAGCACTGAACTATGCCAAGATTAGCCAAAGGGACTGGTCAGATCTGAGAGTTGCTTTCTTCTTCTGGTGCTGCCTGCCTGACACTCAGAATTGCCAGCCATACTCAATGCATGCTCCTGGTCAGTAGGAAGCCATTTATGCAGTCAAAGGGTTGGAGGTAGACGTTGAGGGAAGGAAGACAGAGTGAGTGGGCCTTCAATGAGAAGGGGGTTTTGCCAGCAAGTAGTGTGTTCTGTTAGAAAGAGGATTGTGTGCAGTGGTGGGGGCCTAGAGTGGCTGAATTCCATGTTTCTGTGCCAAGGTGTTGGCTCCTCATTAAGGAGCCAAGGCAACAGTGCCATCCAGAGCCCTTGATGTGCTGATGCCTCATCACAAAGGCACTGGGCTTCTCCCTTCCTGAATCAGGCCCTCATAGCTCTGGCTGTGATAAAGACCATGTCCCTTATGGTCTCCCATTTGAATCTATTCCTTAGCAGGAGAGTTACAGTCTAAATCTTCCACTCTGAGAAGCCTTCATTGCCTTGCTCATGCTCATATAGTGCATGGAAAAAGATTATTTTCTTTTTAAAGAAATTTTAATTTTAAGTCATGGTGAATCACAAAGTTTTTAACATGGAAGGAAAAATACATACTGTTTGGTTGTTTACATTGTAAGCAATTGGCTGTTTCTCCAGTATTTTTTAAACTGATCTCTTAAAATGTTATGTTTAAAAAGTGTTTTTTTAAAAAAAAAAACTAATGAAACTGGTAAATGGACATCTATGTTTAATGTTAAGGCTTCTTCATTTAAATAGTTAAAACTGCTTAAATTGAAACAATATTATTGCAAGCACTATAGCAAATGAAACCACCATTTTACATTCATAATTCAAAATTTTAACATGTCTGAACTAAACTGCGTTCAGTGTGAGTATAATAGACATTTGAAACAGATGGTTGGAATGCTGACACTGTAAATATGCAATTTGTATCTGAATGCATTTATCTGTGTTTAGTTTCTTTTTAAATTTTTATTCATTTGAATTGAGATGCAGCCGACCAGAATAAATGAGCATTTGACACTTGTGGAAATATTTAGTAATAATTAAACATACTTTCACCACAAAAATATTTATTTTTTTACAGGAATTACAGTCCCAAGCTGATGGCCTTCATTTGGAACTCAAGCGAAAGGAAGCCAGTTTAAATATGCTGAAAACAGATAGAGAACGAATTAATAACCAGATCAATATTGCAGCTGGTAATTGTTTTTCAGGAATCAAATGTCAACATCTGAATGTGTGTAGTGGTTTTTTTTTGTTTGTTTGTTTTTTTAATACCTTGAGTGGCACAAACTGCAGAGTTTCAGGTTCCAGAAAAGCAGCCGAAGTTCTGTGACTGTGGCACTAGTGTGGACAACGGGTGAGTTCTTTCCTTTGGTGTCAGGTAGAAATGGATCAATCGAGAGTTGGTGCCAATCCCTTGCTCTTTACAGGCACTCTGTATCCTGGTTGTCCAGTTCCTTTTTGCCTCTCAGTGAATAATTAGAGAGAGAAGATATGTGAGGTAATATATTTTATTGGACCAACTTCTGTTGGTGAGAGAGACAAGCCTTTGTGCTACACAAACTCCTTCTTCACGTCTGGAAAAGGTACTCAGAGTGTGTCATAAACAGATAGCTAAGGGTTAATGTCTCTTTCACCTGAAAAAAAAAAGTAACCTGAAGCACCTGACCAGAGGACCAATCAGGAAACAGGACTTTTTTCAATGTAAAGTAAACCAGAAAAACCACTTTATTTGCATGTATATAGTGCTGGTAATGACTCTCAATGGGAGTGCTATTGTCTCACACAAGACCTGTTTGTCACAGCTTAATGGTTCCTTGCTTAATATGCAAGCCACAACTGCCAGAGAGAGCAGAGAAAAAAAATTCTCTCTGGTTCCTTTTAAAACCAAACTGTTTCTCTCTGCTAAAAAGCCCTAGCAGAGAAAAGAAAAATATAATATTCCTACTGGCTTCTGGATTCTGTCTATCCCATGACGCTGCCACTCATGTCAGTAACCTAATCCCAGATTTGGACCTTAGCGTCCAAAATGTGGGGGTTAGCATGAAAACCTCCAGCTTAGTTACCAGCTTGGACCTGGTACTGGCTGCCACCACCCAAAAAATTTAGAGTGTTTTGGGGCACTCTGGTCCCCCCAAAAACCTTCCCTGGGGACCCCAAGACCCAAATCCCTTGAGTCTCACAACAGAGGGAAATAAACCTTTTCCCTTCCCCCCCCCCTCCAGGTGTTCCTGGAGAGAGACACAGAAGCAACCTCCGTGAATCTAAACAGAGGGATCCACCCTCCCCGTTCCCAGCCTGGAGAACAGAATTACCGAGAGTCAATCTCTCTTCCCCCCTCTCCCAGAGTGAATGCAGAGTCAGGCTAGTACATCTAACACACACAGGTTTTCCCCTGACTTCTTCCTCCCACCAATTCCCTGGTGAGCTGCAGACCCAATTCCCTGGAGTTCCTCACTAAAGAAAAACTCCAACAGGTCTTAAAAGAAAGAAAAATACATACAAATGGTCTCTCTGTATTAAGGTGACAAATACAGGGTCAATTGCTTAAAAGAAATATGAATAAACAGCCTTATTCAAAAGAATACAATTTAAAGCACTCCAGCAACTATAGACATGTAAATACAAAACAAAAAACCAACTTTGTACTCACAACTTGGAAACAGAAGATTAGAAAGCAGGAAATAGAAAAAATCCTTCTCTAGCTGAGAGAGATTCAGGCAGAAGACAAAGAACTCAGACACAAACTTCCCTCCACCCAGAGTTGCAAAAAGTCCTGTTTCCTGATTGGTCCTCTGGTCAGGTGCTTCAGGTTACTTTTTTTTTTCAGGTGAAAGAGACATTAACCCTTAGCTATCTGTTTATGACAGAGTGTCACAGCTAAATATAAGATTGATTAGATGGTTTAGCATAAGTAGTTAGTACATATTCTGAGGGTGGAGGTGAAGTGGCCTTTTAACACACCTGTAGTCACAGGACAAAAAGGGGGCTTAGTGGTTGTGACTGGGGTCCCAATGGGGGCCAGCTGAGGTCGCTCAATTACGGTGAACTGCAAAGAATGGGGCAGACAAATCCCAAAGCTGGTGGATGTGTCAGTACTTAGAAGCTGTTTAGTTTTGGCTTTGTAAATCTGTTATACCTTACTGGTTACTGAGAAACCAACAACACAGTTCCCTTAAAGTAACCCAGGCTCAGGTCTCCATCCAGGTACCAAATCAAATATTATGAAGATTTCTGAAAATCTTATTTCATCATATAAAAGAAAAGGTACTACTAATCCCAGAAGATCGGACATATTACCTCCCTGGTTAATGAATATTCCAGATCTTACCCAAATACACGCTACAGCCAATTCTTATTAACTAAACTAAAATTTATTAAGAAAAGAGAGAGAATATGGTTAAAAGATCAATATACATACAGACATGAGTTCAGTTCTTAAGGTTTAGATACATAACAGAGATGGTGAGCTTTGTAGTTGCAAAGAGTTCTTTTA
This sequence comes from Gopherus flavomarginatus, assembly GCF_025201925.1. NCBI lineage: Eukaryota > Metazoa > Chordata > Testudines > Testudinidae > Gopherus > Gopherus flavomarginatus. The sequence goes on along the minus strand of NC_066620.1, from coordinate 121,004,268 downwards.
CAATTTAGTCCATAGGTTGTAGTCTAATGTTCAATATCATATTCAGAGAGTACCAGCATAACCGGGATCTCAATCTGGTGACTCAAACTTCCCCTGATGAAGCTGAGGTACAAAGGACTGGGACCCTAGGATCTTTACACAATTTCAGGCCTTTGACAAGTTGGAGTCCCTTGGCGAACAATAGACCCTCATTTCCTAAGTATCATCATTAATCATTCACACAAATTAACATAAGGCAATTTCTCCGTTAGAATCATAGAACATCAGGGTTGGAAGGGACCTCAGGAGGTCATCTAGTCCAACCCTCTGCGCAAAGCAGGACCTAATCCCCAACTAAATCATCCCAGCCAGGGCTTTGTCAAGCCTGACATTAAAAACTCCTAAAGAAGGAGATACCACCACCTCCCTAGGTAACCCATTCCAGTGCTTCACTACCCTCCTAGTGAAAAAGTTTCCTAATATCCAACCTAAATCTCCCCCACTGTAACTTGAGACCATTAATCCTTGTTCTATCATCTGGTACTGCTGAGAACAGTCTAGATCCATCCTCTTTGGAACCCCCTTTCAAGTAATTGAAAGCAGCTATCAAATTCTTCTCTTGTGCAGACTAAATAATCCCAGTTCCCTCAGCCTCTCCTCATAAATCACGTGCTCCAGCCCCCTAATCATTTTTGTTGCCTTCCGCTCGACTCTTGCCAATTTTTCCACGTCCTTCTTGTAGTGTTGGTCCCAAAACTGGACACAGTACTCCAGATGAGGCCTCACCAGTGCTGAATAGAGGGGAATGATCACGTCCATCAATCTGCTAGCAATGCTCTACTTATACAGCCCAAAATGCCGTTAGCCTTCTTGGCAACAAGGGCACGCTGTTGACTCATATCCAGCTTCTCACCCAGTGTAACCCTTAGATCCTTTTCTGTGGAACTGCTGACTAGCCACTCGGTCGCTAGTCTGTAGCAGTGCAGGGGATTCTTCCTAAGTGCAAGACTCTGCACTTGTCCTTATTGAACCTCATCAGATTTCTTTTGGCCCAATCCTCTAATTTGCCTAGGTCTCTCTGTATCCTATCCCTACGCTCCAGTGTATCTGCCGCTCCTCCCAGTTCAGTGTCATCTGCAAACTTGCTGAGGGTGCAGTCCACGCCATCCTACAGATCATTAATGAAGATAGTGAATGAAACCGACCCCAGGACCAACCCTTGGGGCACTCCGCTTGATACTGGCTGCCAACTAGATATGAAGCCGTTGATCACTACCCATTGAGCCCAACGATCTATCCACCTTACAGTCCATTAGTTCAGCCCATACTTCTTTAACTTGCTGGCAAGAATACTGTGGGAGACCGTATCAAAAGTTTTACTAAAGTCAAGGTATATCACGTCCACCCTTTCCCCATATCCACAGAGCCAGTTATCTCAACACAGAAGACAGTCAGGTTGGCCAGGCATGACTTGCCCTTGGTGAATCCATATTGACTGTTCCTTATTGCCTTCCTCTCCTCCAAGTGCTTCAGAATGGATTCCTTGAGGACCTGCTGCATGATTTTTCCAGGGACTGAAGTGAGACTGACCAGTCTGTAGTTCCCTGGATTCTCCTTCTTCCCTTTTTCAAAGATGGGCACTATATTTGCCTTTTCCAATCGTCCAGGACCTCCCTCAGTCACCAGGAGTTTTCAAAGATAATTGCCAATGGCTCTGCAATCACATCAGGCAACTCCCTCAGTACCATGTTCTGCCTGTGCTGCCTTCTATGGTTCACTTTGTTCTGCCTGGGCTGTCTCTTATGGTTCTTTGAAACTGTGAACTAAAGATCATTTCTCAGTGTGAAGCATTTGTCAGCTTATTCAATGGGAGTGTTTTTGTAGCTGTGATGATCCCAGGATATTTGAAAGACAAGGTAGATGAGGTAATATTTTTTTTTATTGGACCAACTTCTTTTGGTGACAGAGACAAGCTTTTGAGCTATACAGAGCTCTTCTTTGGGTCCATTGACTGGGCTGAGTGGGAAAGACTACTGGAGGTGCCAGGCCTGGATAGAGGAGCTGATACCTGTGGCCCACTAAGCTATTAAGAGGAGGCATTGACAGCTGTATCTTCTGGTCAGGAAAGCCATAAAACCTGACATTTCCAGTGTAGTAGAGAGTAACTTTCTCCCAGAGAAGTGGAGCCTGAGAAAATCATGGTCTTAATAAAGACACTGGATTTATGGCTTATTACAACAATCTGTAACCCACTGTGTCACATGGACAGAAAGGGTTAAACATCCTGCAGAATAAATGACTGAAATTCAACCCTTAAAGACATATGGAGAGATAATGTTTGTGTTTTTGTGTATTTACATATATATGAGTAGCGGTCAACAATGTAATCAACAGATAATTCAGAGATCAAGAGAACATCCTAGTATTTAAATGAATTGTAAGCATGGGATATCTCTGTATTCATCTCTTTGAAATGCATAGCAAATCATCTGTGAATGGTGGAAAAACAGACGGTTGCTTTACATTAATTCATGTAGCTAAGTACTGGTGATAGTCTGCTTGCCAGGAGCTAGGATTCACAATGTGACGGAGAGACTCATCAAGACCTCGGATCACTACCCCTTCCTGCTCTACACATGGGCGCTAATGATTCTGCCAAGACTGACCTTGAGCATATCACTGCAGACTACATGGCTCTCGGAAGAAGAATAAAGGAGTTTGGGTGCAAGTGGTGTTCTCGTCCGTCCTCCCTGTGGAAGGAAAAGGCCCGGGTAGAGACCGTCAAATCGTGGAACTCAACGAATGGCTACGCAGGTGGTGTCCGAGAGAAGGCTTTGGATTCTTTGACCATGGGATGGTGTTCCAAGAAGGAGTGCTAGGCAGAGATGGGCTGCACCTAACGAAGAGAGGGAGGAGCATCTTCACAAGCAGGCTGGCTAACCTTGTGAGGAGGGCTTTAAACTAGGTTCACCAGGGGAAGAAGACCAAAGCCATGAGGTTAAGTGGGATACCAGGAGGAAGCAGGAGAGCACAAGGACTCCTGCCTCATACTGAGAAAGCAGGATGATCAGCAAGTTATCTTAAGTGCCTATACACAAATTCAAGAAGCTTGGGAAACAAGCAGAGAGAACTGGAAGTCCTGGCACAGTCAAGGAATTATGATGTGATTGGAATAACAGAGACTTGGTGGATGTCATGGATGGATATAAACTGTTCAGGAAGGACAGGCAGGGCAGAAAAGGTGGGGAAGTTGCATTGTATGTAAGATAGCAGTATGACTGCTCAGAGTTCCGGTATGAAACTGTAGAAAAACCTGAGAGTCTCTGGATTAAGTTTAGAAGTGTGAGCCACAAGGGTGGTGTCGTGGTGGGAATCTACTATAGACCACCAGACCAGGGGGATGAGGTAGATGAGGTTTTCTTCAGGCAACTAACAGAAGTTACTTGATCACAGAGCCTTGTTCTCATGGGGGACTTCAATCGCCCTGATATCTGCTGGGAGAGCAATACAGAGGTGAACAGACAATCCGGGAAGTTTTTGGAAAGTTTAGGGGACTATTTCCTGGTGCAAGTGCTGGAGGAACCAACTAGGGACAGAGCTCTTCTCGACCTATTGCTCACAAACAGGGAAGAATTATTAGGGGAAGCAGAAGTGGATGGGAACCTGGGAGTCAGTGACCATGAGATAGGAAGAAAGGAAAGCAGCAGAATATGGACCCTAGATTTCAGAAAAGCAGACTCTAACTCCCTCAAGTGGGTTGGTGAATTTCAAGCAAGTTTAATATGTCTGTCAGATGGCTGGTACATCTGAAAAGTCCAGCCAGGCAGTGGCTCTGTGGTTTCCCTGTCCAGCCATCCGCCAGGACTGGGTGACCTCGCTGCCTTTCAAAGCTCCCTCACTAAATCCAGATATGGGCAGGAGGCTCAGGACAGTGAAAAGGCAGAAATGGTAGGAGATTATCTCTATGATTTTTACTACAAGCTACTCCTTCCCCACCCCTTCCCCCTCTGAGGGAGAAGCAGAAATTCAGCTCACAGGGCAAGACTTAAGGCCTTTGAGACATACATCTTTGATCCCTTCCTGGTTCATCTGGGGATGAACTTTTTTGTGTATATATATGGGGTATATAAACTCTATTAAAATTACATATAAAGTACAGTATAGTAACTCAGCACTGCTCAAATCTAGACATAAGACTAGAATTGATTGGCTACCTTGCTGATAGGGGAACCTCTCTAGTATAATTCACTGTCTTTAGTTAGGTCTCTTAGCCATAAAAGAAATTTTGAGACTTTAATTTCGACCTGCAACAGTCCCAAACACTGGGAGGAAGGGACAGGTAGGGCTGTTGTTTGTTTTTTGGTTTTTGTTTTCAACCCTGGCTGCTTAAAGGAATGATGAGTCCAAATGCAAAAAAGATAAGCAGTGTCCCTAGGCTGATGGTGTTAATTCTTAATGGTAATGTGATTGATTAGCTGTCTGTGAAGGATTTTAGACATGAAAAGGTAGTATATAATTATGAAGGTTACTGGGTTTGCACATGAACATTTGTAAATATTGCAGAAACCATACAGGTTAATGTCACTTCTCTGTGCATGGTCAATAGAGTATAATTTTAATTTTCTATACTATATATATGAAGTATTTAAATGGGTCCTGTATCTCAAGTGTTCCAAGAATATTGTTGTTGAACAATTTCTTTCATGTAATAATCAAGAGGGCAATCAAATAAAATAGATATAGTATGCAATTTACTGCTCACTAAGATGTTTAAAAGATTTACCTTTAGTTTTTCTTTTAGTGAATATGTATATGTTTTGCACAACAGATGTGAATACTGCAGTTTTAATGCATTCTTAGTTGCATCCAACTCTAGTCATATGAAAAAGGAAGAAAGATGATCATAGAGATGTAAAGAAAAAAGTGGGTTGGTAAATTTCAAGCAAGTTTAACCTATAAATATCTGTTATATTAAACTATAACTCTATATGTTTTTTCCATAGAACCATGGAGGTTCACATGCAACTTAAACAGCATTGCAAAATGTGATTTATTTTTTAAAGGCTTTTTTAAAAATATATTTGGCACCATCAAGTGGTAAAATTGTGTATTGCCACTTCAAATCAACAGCTCATTGTGGTAAGCAGGGAAAAAGCCAGATCAAACCTCATAGTTAGGGCCCTACCAAATTCATGGCTATGAAAAACATGTCACAGACCGTGAAATCTGGTATCCTCCTGTGAAATCTGGTCTTTTATGTGCTTTTACCCTATACAGTAATATACAGATTTCATAGAGGAGACTGGTGTTTCTCAGATGGAGAGTCCTGACCCAAAAGGAAGTTGCGGGGGGGTCGCAAGGTTATTTTAAGGGGGTTGTGGTATTGCCACTGGGCAGCTGGAGAGCAGCAGCTGTTGGCCAGGTGCCCAGCTGTGCAGGCAGCAGCGTAGAAGGGTGGCAATACCATACCATGCCATTCTTACTTCTTGCACTGCTGCTGGCAGCAGCTCTGTCTTCAGAGTTGGAGTCTCGGCCAGCAGCTACCGCTCTCCAGCTGCCCAGCTCTGAAGGCAGGGCCACTGCCAGCAACAGTGCAGAAGTAAGGGTAGCAGTAACACAACCACCCCTACAGTAACCTTGTGATCCTCCCTCAAGTCCTTTTTGGGTCAGGACCCCTACAATTACAACACCGTGGAATTTCAGATTTAAATAGCATAAATGAAATTTATGATTTTTTTTAAATACTATGACTGTGAAATTAACTAAAATGGACCATGAATTTGGTAGGGCCCTACTCATAGTAATATGCAACATAACTATAGATACATGGAGGCTGTTTTGTTTTGTTTTGTTCAGCTGTATTTTCTTATTAAATCAAACAGAAAAATTGCGTGATGTAAAATGTACCATATATACTTGTTCATTAGCCTGTTCGTTTATAGGCCGACATCTCCCAAAATGGATAGGTAAAAATAGCAAAAACTGTATGACCCTTTCATAAGCTGACCCTATATTTCAGGGGTTGGAAAACTTTGGCTCCCGGCCTGTCAGGGTAAGCCATTGGCGGATTGGGACGTTTTGTTTACTGGAAAGAATCCTGTGGCACCTTATAGACTAACAGTCTATAAGGTGCCACAGGATTCTTTGCTGCTTTTACAGATCCAGACTAACACGGCTACCCCTCTGTTACTTGTTTACCTGGAGCATTCACAGGCACAGAGCCCCTCAGCTCCCAGTTGCCACAGTTTGCCATTCCCAGCCAATGGGAGCTGCAGGAAGTGGCCCTATAATTCTCACAATTCTCTACCCCTAAGACTCAATTCACTATGCTGAATCATTTCATACACCCCCTCAAAAGAAAGACAGAGAGTACTGAAAGAGGGACCTTGATCTGTGAAGACTTTAGGTATCCCCTTTTCTTAAGGGGATACCTAAACCTAATTTCCCCCATACTAATTTCCCCCTACTGTTACTCACACCTTGTCAACTGTTTGAAATGAGCTACTCTCATTACCACTACAAAAGTTATTTTTCCTCCCTTGATATCCTACTGTTAATTGAATTGTCTCGTTAGACTGACCTCATACTTGGTAAGGCAACTCCCATCTTTATATTTATATTTATACCTACTCCTGTATTTTCTGCTCCACGCATCTGATGAAGTGGGATCTAGCCCACGAAAGCTTATGTCCAAATAAATTTGTTAGTCTCTAAGGTGCCACAAGGACTCCTCATTGTTTTTGCCTTTTCTTAAGGTCCACTATCCAAATTCCAGATCTGTTTTACTTCTGGTAGCTGGCCATTTTGGCCTTTTATCTGTACTGAACACTGTGTACAAATTCCAACAAGTTAAGCAATCACACAAAGTACTGATATTAAATTCTAAGCCCTATTTCTATTTAATCTAACTGTGCTGTTCTTGATGCTGTGAGGAAAGTGAAAAATCCACCATGTGTCTGACAGTTTGGCTCAAATGGAAACCCCAAAACAGGTGATCAGTAAAAACCACAGTATCCTAACAGACAGCAGGGTGGAGAAGCTAAAATTGGAATAGGAGTTTCAAAAAATGGTAAAACGGTTGGCCAGGGTTTAAATTAATGAGAAGGGAGAGGAGGAAGCTGATCAGCTCCCATCTCCTTCTGGCTGTCAATGGGAAGCAGAGAGCTCATGAGGCAGGAGTGTCTACCCCTGTGTTCCTCCAGTAAGCACTCCCCCCACCACCACCTTTTTTTCATAGAGTTTCCCCCCTTTCTGCAGCTTCAATTGAGTTTTCCACCTGTGGATGATATTCTACCTCTCCCCAGGCCATGGGCTGTTCTAGCTGTTCAGCCTTGAGAATAAAGCAGAACCTGTGGCCTTATCACTTGAGGATACTGTGACCCTGCCCCACCTGTTCTCTGGGCCCAGTTAGCTTCTGAAGACCTTAGCTACATGCTGTAATTGAGCCAGATCTTTCAAACTATTCGTAATGTGTTTGAATTGCAATAGTGTCCTGAATGTGGTAGGCACTGTAGACACACCTATGAAGATGCATTGTCCCTGCCTCAAAGACCTTATGTTCTAAAAAGACAAAATAAATATATTGAAAAGTGGGAGAAAGGGAAACATTATACACTTTTTCCTATTGTTTTATTTTATTAAACTTATAACTAATTCCCAAGTGCCTCTGGTCATTATTAGTTTGTAATTCTTATACATGTTGTTACATGCATTTAATATCCCCTTCTTCTGTTTGAACAAGAAAATAGATAGGTCCTCTACAGGTCATCTAGTCTAGTCCCCTGCACTGAGGCAGAACTAAGTATTAACTAGACCAGGGGTCCTCAACACGGTGCCCGCGGGCACCTCTAAATGCACCCGCGTCTTGGCTGGCAGTCTAGCATCCACCAAAATGCCGCCAAATTTCTGCGGCATTTCAGCGGTGACGCCTCTTGATGACATTACTTGTCAGCGGCAAGTGACATCGTTGAGAGGCGTCGCCACCAAAACGCTGCAGAAATTCGGCAGCGACATCTCTTGATGACGCCACTTGCCGCCAACAAGTGACGTCATCAGGAGGCGTCGCCACTGAAATGCCACAGACATTCGGCGGCATTTCAGCGGATGCTCCACTGCTGCCACCGTCCTTCGTCTGGTGCCTACCAGATGAAAAGGTTGGGGGCCACTGAACTAGACCATCCCAGAGAGCTGTTTTTCTAACCTTTTCTTAAAAACCGCCAATGACAGAGATTTCACAGCTTTCGTAGGTAACATGTTCCAGTGCTCAACTACCTGTACAGTTAAGAAGTTTTTCCTAATGTCTAACCTAAATTTCCTTTGCTACAGTTTAAGGCCATTACATCTTGTCCTGTCCTCATTTGATAAGGACTGGAGAACAATTTATCATCATTCTCTTTATGTCTACCTTTTACGTACTTGAAGACGGTTATGTGTCTGTCCGTCCCCCCAGCCTTCTCTTCTCCAGACTAAACACACCCAATTTTTTCAATCTTTCCTCATAAGTCATATTTTCTAGACCTTTAATCATTTTTGTTGCTCTCCTTTGGACTTTCCCAAATTTGTCCACATCTTTCCCAAAATGTGGTGCCCTGAACTGGATACAGTACTCCAGTTGAGGTCTTGCCGGTGCTGAGTAAAATAGAATTACTTCTTGGGTCTTGCTTGCAACACTCTTGCTAATATGTCCTATAACCCCCAGATCCTTTTCTTCAGTACTACCTAGGCAATCATTTCCCATTTTATATTTGTTTGATTATTTCTTCCTATGACTAGTACTTTGTATTTGTCCTTATTGAATTTCATCCTGTTTATTTCAGACCATCTATTCAGTTTAAGATTGTTTTGAATTCTAATCCCTTCCTCCAAAGCACTTGCAACCCCTCTCAGCTTGGTATAGTCAGCAGATGTTATAAGTGTACGTTGTATGCCATTATCCAAATTATTTATGAAGATATTGAATAAAACTGGACCCAGGGCAGATCCCAGTGGGACCGCACTCAATATGCCCTTCCGCTATGAACCATTGATAACTATTCTCTGAGTGCATTTTTGCAACCAGTTGTACACCCACCTTATACTAGGTTTGTCTATGGTATATTTCCCTAGTTAGCTAATAAGAGGTCAGTGAGACAGTATCTTACTAAAGCATCTTACTAAAGTAAGATACAACACATGTACTGTCTCTCTCTCCCCCATCCACAAGGCTTATTACCCTGTCAAAGAAGGATATTAGATTGTTTTGACATGATTTGTTCTTGACATGTTGACTGTTAATTATTATCTTCTAAGTGCTTACAAATTGATTATTTGCTCCATTATCTTTCTGAGTACCAAAGTTAAGATTACTTATCCATAATTCCCTGGGTTGTCCTTATTCCCCTTTTTATAGATAGGTACTATATTTGTCCAGTCCTCTCCTATCTCTCCTTTCCTCCCCAAGTTCTCTATGCTAATCTTCATGTCAGATCTCATTTGCTCTGCCTGTAGCTTGTAACAATTTTTTGTTGTTGTTCACAAACAGATTTAATGGAAGTCAGAATAATGTAATTTGTCTTTTGTTTGTGATGTTTTGCACAGCAAAGGGAGATTTCTGTGCCCTGAGACCGTCTTGCGGCCATTTTAACAAAAGTCATATCCAGTATTGACATTATGGCTTTATTGGAAAACCCACAAATTTTACATTCTTGTCTTTTTCTATCAAACTCTGGTGGATCTTTGATCTGTCTGGCCTGATGAAAGAATTCAATATACATATATATCAGTCTAAAATCTTTACTGTTTAGTTTATTTAGAAAGGAACATCACAAAAGTAATTCATTTTAGTAACTCAGACTTGAGGGCAGATGCTGCTAACAAATGAAAAAGACTGGGTATTTTTCACTGCTTCTCCCTCTCATGTGACACTTCAAAAGTATACAGTATCTTCATCTTGTAAAGTGGGAACCCGATGTAATCTGTATTGTTGGCAATGCTAAGCTTTTCCCTGTTGGTCACAGGAATAGCGTTTGAAAATAGATGGCTGAGGGTGAAGGCAAACTGCAAAATTGACAATTATGAGGAGCCTGGGAAAGGAGAAATATAATAGAGAGTATGTTGCTGAACATATAAAACTATTTTATTCGTGTGATTTAAAAAAAACAAAAAACTTTTTGTTCCTCATTTCCAATTCCTCATTTAGAGGAGAGTAATAAATGCAGTCATCATGCATTATTTCAGTTAGCACTGATCTGGATACATGTAGCAGTTATGTGTTAACTTGATTAAAGAAATAATTGACCCACTTTGGGTAAAATAATATGTCGTTAACCTGCAAATATGTGTAATTTGAGCAATGTTTGCTTACAAATAAAAATGTCAACCTATCTATGCTGAAAAAAACTTGAAACCATTAAAATCACTCTTTCCTTTCTTTAGAACTTCATTCTAGAGAGAAGCAGGCTTTAGTAGAGGAGATCATACAACTGAAGAGAAGGAAGGAACAGACAGACAGACAGGCCTCTGAAAAGGAAATGGAGCTATTGCATGTCAGGCAGGAATTAGAACAGCAACAAACGAGTCTGAGTAATTGTGAACAGAAAATCCTTGTGATACAGTCAAAGGTACACTGCCTGGTATCATTGTTTTATTACATCAGTCAGCAGCATTTATGGGTTTTGATTTCTTGTGTGTTATGTCACGGGAGCGGTTTTTAATAGGAATCAGTTATATATTTATTACTATTATATCAGATGGAATTCAGTTGGTCAGAAAAACATTTTTTATTGTCCATTTGCAATTTAGATTCTCATTGTTAAATCTACAGCTATTATAATAAAATCTTTTCATAAAACAATGAAAAATCATGCAATGAGCTTTGTGTGGAATCACTTTTAACTACAGCTAGGGGTCTGATCCTGCATTGTAGTGAGTGTCCTCAAACTCCAGACATTTTTCTGAAAATGGTACAGAGGCTATGAACAAGGGAGTCTAGATGAGCCTCAGAAGAATTATTTGTATCACCTTGCACGTCACCTCAGAATCCAGTCATTTCCCCCCACCTCCACCACCTGAAATGAAATCAATCCCAGCACATACTTATTTCATTAGCAGTCATCCCACAATCAGCAGAGAGTCCAGCCTATCACACATTGCCCCCTCAACATTTCCAGTACAACGTGTTTTATGAGGCTTTTCCAAGTAGATTTATACCACAATGTCCATAGTATTCCCTGTAGTTAGTATTCAAAGGGATACTGTGAATATCACAGAAACATGAATTACCTGCAGAGGTAATGGTGACTACTATATAGTTCAAATGAGTGGATTGAGTTTCAGACCTTGATCCTGCAATGACCTTTGCATCCTGCACCACTGAAAATAGTGGGAATTTTGCATTGACTTCAGCTGGCACAGGATAGAGCCTGTAGAGTATAAATTCCTTGAGGTAGGGTCTCAGACTTCCTACGTGTTTATAAATTTCTTAGCACAATGGGGAACTAGTCTTGGTTGAAGCTTCTGGGTGCTGCCACATTCTGAATAATAATAAATGACAATATTTGGCTAGGAATATATTTCTTGAATTCAATCTGTGCATTTATATAAGGCAATACAAACAATTTAAATATTTTAGGATACTTTTGTGATGTCAAAGAAACAAGAAAAAGCAACAAAAATGCAAAGTAGTATTAGCAGAGTTTAAAAGGTACTAATGTTTTGTCTAAATTTTATTTCTCCAGCTAGTCTGAAGTTCACTACTTGCACTGTAAATGACTGTATAGAAAACGTGAAGAATGACCCAGCACAATTTTTTCTTCAAGAACTGCTAATAGTTTATATATAATGCTAAGGCAATTTCAAATATACTATACAATTATTATAGAAACCCCAGTCCAGCAAGTGTGTACACACACACATAGTCCACTTGAGTTCAATAGGATTACTTGTGCATAAAATTGATGGCATGTATAAGTGTTTGCAGGATGCCAGTCACCCCTTTCTTATCTTCATTCCCCCCATCTGTTTTTTCAGTATTCTGGTAAATGGTTACTTCAAATAAACAGTAGTTCATTGATCAAATATTTGTATGTGTGGTGAAATTTGATGGAGACACTTACCTGAATTGAAAAAAAAAATGTTAGTTGATCAGGAAGTGTTAAAATAATAGACATTTAAAAATATGTATTCCAACTTCGCACTGTCAATAAATTTTCTCAAGCATCTATATAATAAACCCTAACCACATACATGCAGACACCACATTCATCAGCTGGGATTGAATTTAGAACTTTCAACACCAAAATCACAAGTCCCTACCACTTGAGCTTTATGTACCTGGTCAAGAGTTATCATTTGGTAAGACCAAACAAGGAATCAGACTACTGGACAGTTTTATAGTAGTCAAACTAAAACCAGATTATTTGTTGGAACTACTTAGAGTGATGTACATTTTACAGTTATTTTTAGAAATAAACATAAAATGAGCCTCAGTCTTCATTCTGCTCTATCTTTGTCTCCTTTTATATATGTGGACACCAAGTTGAAGCAACGTTCAGATCAGCGGACGGCAATAGAGTTGCAGCTTTCTGAAAAGAGAAAGGAACTTACTAAAGTGCGGTTTGCTGTGCATGAAATGGAAGACAAAATATTTAAAAAAACTGCAATGATGCAAGACCAGATCACACATGACATCAGGTATTAGCCAAAGTATTTGGCAGTTTTTCGAGGGATGGTCAGGTATTGATGATTTAAGATTTACTAACCCACTAAATTCTAGTTTACTGGTTTCTGTCTCCACTACGGATGGGGTGACTTTAAGCTGGCATCCATTTTCTGACACATTGCAGGGAGTTATGATGTACTGCTTTCAGTTCATCCCCATCTACCAAAATATATTACACTCTATTGGCTTTTCAGCAGAGAGACAACAGAGAAAATTGACATGTTGAAACAAAAGGTATTCTCTCTCATCCACAGAGGTAGTCCTTCCAGTTCAGGATTGACTAACATAAAGTATAAGAGAGGTTGCACAGTAGCTCCACTTGTGGCATTTTAAGGGGTAAACAGTTAGTTTTAGTCCCCATAGTTAACAATTTAGCAACCTTCCGAAATCTGCTTAATTTTAAAATTAGAGGGTTCCTTCTGGGGAAGAGCAGCCAATTGGAACTACTGCAGGAAGCAAGTGAAGCTTTCGCCCTCTCCCCTCAGGAGACACGATTCTCACAGGAAGGGAGGAAGGAACAAAAAGGGCCCAGCAGCTCAGGGCAGCTTCAATCCATTCCCCCCCCTCCCCCCGCCGCCATTTCTGTGAGCAAAGAGACAGCTCTTCTCTGCACACCATCCCCCCAACATCTGGCCTGGGAAAGGGCAGAGGGGATGAAGAACTCCTGGGTTTGCCAGCTCACTTAGCCAGGAAGGGGAAGAAGAGAACACTGCATCAGCCCTTTGCCTCCGGCTTGGGAGAATGGGATGAAGAACCCCAGGAATAGGAGAAGCAGAGGGGAGGCTGGAGGAATTCTTCTTGAGTTTCTCTAAGAGAAAGTATTTTATTTTTCCTTCTCAGCTATGAAAAAATGAACATTCATCCTAAATAATTATTCTAAAAATTAATCATTGCACCTGATTGGCTCAATAGAGTCATAGTAAACTAAGGTGTATATGTGAGCTGGGGAATACGAAGGATAGGATGTAGAAACGGGGGTGTGTGAGAGCAGGGAAACATGAGGGAGGGAAACTTCTGTGTGTGTGGGGAAACAGGTTCAGGAGGAAGAGGGAGACTGGAGCTGTGTGTGCAGAGGAATGTGAGGTGTAGGAGAGACGGGGAAACTAGGGGGTATGTGTGTGGGCAGGACAAAGAGGAGTACATGTGGTAGGGGAAAACTAGGGTGTGCATTCCAGCTATTTTGTGCTGGTCTGGCAATGCAAAACAGCTGTAAACCCAGCTTAATTAACCAGTATTCTCTTGCTGCTATGCAGAACTTGATTTGGCCAAAATCAGTCAGATCAAATCTGACCTCAAAATATAACATAAAAATGATTTAAGATTGGTAGTACATACTTTCAGATCTTTAGAAATTTCACGTGGTAGCATTCTCTGGAGGATTTTTGTTCGGGTATGAAATTTTTAATATTTGTAACTGATTTTATCATTTTTACATGAGTGTCCTGAGGGCTTTTAAATTGTGTAACACATTTTACTTGAGTAGTGCTAATTTCCTTGATTTCCTTGTTTTGAGAGAAAAAGAGAATATCTGTGTGGGCACAAGCATTACATTAATTCTCCATTGTTACAACAATATGCCCTCCTACAAGCAAGATGTGCCTTGCTAGTGATTCATCCTTGTTTTTAGAATTAATTCTTAATAAACAGAGCTAGATAGGTTGTATAATATAACTAACAATGTTAGGTTGCTTTTTTGCAGATTTAGGATACAAAGTTTATGGAAAGGTCTGATTTTAATGAGATAATTCAGAAAGCTGTATAAAATGTCCTAACATTAAGATTCTATTATACAACCTTATAATTGGATCTTAATGTTAGGACAATTTATAAAACTTTCTGAATCATGTCATATATATCTTTTAAAAATATGGCTTGTCATTTTCAGATGGAACAATTTTTAACAATTAATAAATATTATTTTCTCTGTGCATTTTTCCTGATCAGAAGTGAGATAAGTTTTCTTCATCAGCAATTGAGAGAGAAAGAACTACTGGCAGAGCAGGATCGTTTCCTAAGAAGCAAAATGATGGATGATTATGCATCCCTGACCACAGAGAATGCTGTGCTGCGTTCCCAGCTCTTGGAACTTAACAAGCAACTGAACATAGTAAGAATGGGATAGGGAATGACCAATTGGTCTTACATATAAAAAACAAAAACAAAAAACACTAAAAAATAGTTAGTGCAATGAAGACAACATAGATTAACATGATGTTCCTTTTCCACTGCCTTACGTTAAAACATGTAAGATTCTATATTTTTACACTTCAGTAATGTTCAGACTATATTCAGTTCACTTTTCTTAGTAAAAGAGACAGTTGAGACTACAAAGGAAATCTGATCCAAATTAGAGAACATCTTTAAATTTCTGAAGGCACATGATAAAAGTAAGCAATTAAATTTTCTTTTTTCCTCCCTCTCTAGAGTGATAAACTCCTAGTGGTTTTTAAATATGAACACATCAGCATGCAATTCAAACTCTGAAATTAGCATTTTTATTTAAATATGCATGTTCTTATTAAATCAGCAGTTTCCAAAAGTTTGCACTTGCTATTTCTATCTGTAATGCTTTGGCCTAATTTTCACCTGAGATGTTGCTTAAAGACTCCCATCTGCCTTTAAATTCCATTTGATGGCAGTGACTTCCGAACCCTAAGCAAAAAATGCTACAGTAATCCTCCATATGTGGGATAGGCGTGAAAAAACAAAGATCATTAAGAAGTGCTGAATTGACCTGCCCTCAAATATAGAATGAGTTTCAAGTCATTAATTGGAAAGAGGTTGTAGAACATAACTGAAAGATGAAGCCACTTTGTCAAATGATGCATGTCATTCTTTTTCAACTCCTGAGACATTTGGGCCACATTCATCAAAAGTTTCATGGATGCGTCTTTGAACCTACTTCTCATTTCTTCTGCCTGTATCTGGGGCCTTGGCTACACTGGCACTTTACAGCACTGCAACTTTCGCGCTCAGGGGTGTGAAAAAACACCCCCCTGAGCACTGCAAGATACAGCGCTGTAAAGCCTCAGTGTAATCAGTGCTGCAGCACTGGGAGCCTGGCTCCCAGCGCTGCAAGCTACACCTGTAGAGGATGTGGTTTACGTGCAGCGCTGGCGCTCCGACCACACTCACACTTCAAAGCGCTGCTGCGGCAGCGCTTTGAAATTTCAAGTGTAGCCATACCCTGGGTTCCTAAATACTCCATACCAAGTAGCTCCTGGGTGTGATGGTGCCACCCATAAGGCTTTACGGAAATATGCTTATGAATGTGTGTATATATATAAAAAACATAACTAGAATGTGTTTTATGCTACATATGCCATGTAACATATCTCTGTAAAGGTCATGATCTACTGAATCTATTAATCCTATTTGTATGCATGTATCATTTTTGTATTCAAAGTTATGAATATTGGCTGCATACTTGTTTGATTCTAAGTAGGCTGTAGTGAAGCAGTTGGTCAGCCTACTGAGAAAACACTATTCTCAGTAAGTGCCCAATCAAGAAACACTTAAGCCAACAATGAACTTGGAGACACCCATCCACATATGGGCTTTCTCAGGAATGTGGCTTGGCTGGTTAGGAACTCAGTCATGCATGGACATGTGACTTGCCCAGGTGACTCCAAAACTCCATTTTGTAGCTGGACTTTGCATAGGGGTGAGGAGGGGGTCTCCACCCACAAGAGGAAGTCTATTTAAGCTCAGGGGAGACCACTCCATTTTGTCTTCAGCTGGCTAAAGAGAGAGCCTCTCCACCCCCAAAGATTCCTGAAAGAAACTGGAACAAAGGACAGTAAGTGCAAGGGGTGTGAGTGATTGCTGGACCCAGACTAAAAAGAGATGAGTCTGTAAAAGGAAGCATTCTGGAACTGGTGAGAATCTTATCTGTATTCAGTTTGATTAGACATAGAGTTGCGGGTTTTATTTTATTTTACTTGGTAATTCACTTTGTTCTGTGTGTCACTACTTGGAACCACTTAAATTCTACTTTCTGTATTTAATAAAATCACTTTTTTCTTATTAACTCAGAGTATGTATTAATACCTGTGGGTGGGCAAACACCTGTGCATATCTCTCTATCAGTGTTATAGAGGGCAAACAATTTACGAGTTTACTCTGTTTAAGCTTTATACATGGTAAAACGGATTTATTTGGGTTTAGACCCCATTGGGAGTTGGGCATCTGAGTGTTAGAGACAAGAACACTTCTGTAAGCTGGTTTCAGTTAAGTCTGCAGCTTTGGGGCAAGTAATTCAGACTCTGGGTCTTTGCTGGAGCAGACGGGCAGGTCTGGCTCAGCAAGACAGTGTGCTGGAGTCCCGAACTGGCAGGGAAAGCAGGGGCAGAAGTAGTCTGGGCACATCAGTTGGCAATTCCCAAGGGAGGTTCTGTGATCCAACCTGTCACACTGGGCTTTTTGTGGCCCTGCCAATATTCATGAAGTGTATTTGATTCCACTGTAGGTGCATATGTGCGCCGTGCATGCGAGTTCAGAATCTATGAATAGCAGCACCTCAGACTGCCGTTAGAGGAAATCTATTCTTTCTTCCCTTCTCATGACTACATTTTCTTGCTGCACCCTGTCCCATCGAGCTGGAAGTCTTCACCGCCTTGCTCAACAAAATCAGAAGCTTGTTCATCCCTTCAGGTCATTTCAGAGCCCCCAGCTTACTCATTGCAGAGATGAGAATGGCCCAGCCAACCATATCTTAACCAACCCGGTCAACCTAGTCAATCTTATCCATAACAGCTTTCCACCATGGCCATACTGGACTAACTGGGCTCATCTTCCAGAGCCTCCAGAAGTGAGTCTCCTTCCCAGTATCTCCCGAACACAGAAAGTCTCATCCTCCTTTGGCCTTAGTTTCAAGATCTCCCACAGAAGCTCATAGGAATGAGAATGAAGAATTCCTGAATAATGAAAAAGAGTTTGGTTCCAAACCACTGGACCAGTGCCCTTCAACTTCTCTCAAAGACCCATCATCATTATCATCTCCCAAGGAAGCTGCCTCTTTGGCTGCAGTACCAGTTCCAGATAATTTTGAGCTTTTTCAAGAGCTGCTGCCTTGAATTGCTGACACTGAGGACTGGGACTCTTGTGATCAAGGAAAAGCCCCATAAATTATTGGTTATCTTCCACAGGTTAGCAAAGCCTATATATGAAAGCATTTTGGAGCCCGGCAAACCCTTGCTATATTTACCCCAACTACAAAGCAAGCAAGGAGGAAAAAAAAAAGATACCAAATTCCAGAGAGGGGCTTTGAACAATTCTATATACATTCAATCCCTCAGTTTCTGGTGGACTGTGTGATCTGGGAGAAAACTTGTCAGCCTAGCTTATCAAAGACTACTCCCAAAAAAGACCCTAGTTTGCTAGATGTCTTTGGAAGGAGAGCCTCCATCATTTCGTTCCAACTACTTATAGCAAACTAACAAGCATTATTTGCTAAGTACTTCTTTACCTGAAACAAAGTATCTCCCTTTGTGAACAGGATTCCTCCAGAAGTGAGGGAGAAATGAAAGGGCAACTGAAGGCAAAAACGTCTCTACATGTGGCTCTGGACGCTTCTAATATCACAGTTCAGTCCACAGCCATGGCAGTTATAACGAGGAATGATTGGTAGTTTTAAATATTATGCAAAGATGTACAGAACACCATAGAGATCTTGCCCTTTGTATAGCAATTCAACAAAAGGGGCCTTACACTGAAGGAAGCACTTCAGATACCAATCTTAGACCAGACTACCTACTTACTCTTTAACAACAGCCTGCTGATTATCCTCTGAAGAAGAAACCCATGTTCTCTCAAAAAAGGCTTACACCCTGTGGCATCATCAAGACAGCAGAGTTGGCATAAAAGTTAAAAGTCACAACCTAGACAGCTGTGCAAGGGGAACTATGTGGAGCGAGTGGGAGCCAGAGCCCTGGTGTACCTGACCATGGTGATGGAGTATCTGACGGCTGAGATACTGGAGCTGGCTGGTAACGCTGCTCGGGATAACAAGAAAACCCGCATTATTCTTCGGCACTTGCAGCTGGCCGTGCGCAACAAAGAGGAGCTGAACAAGCTGCTGGGGGGCAGTCACCATTGTGCAGGGTGGGGTCCTGCCCAACATTCAGGGAGTGCTGTTGCCCCAAAAAACCAAGAGCCATAAAGCCAAGGGCAAGTGAGCACAGACACCAGACTAGAGCTGTCTTTGAACCCTATGCCATCTTTCCCTCTACCAGATTTGGACAGGAGTCATCCCTCATGGGTAAGGCTACGTTTTAGTCACGGGTATTTTTAGTAAAAGTCATGGACAGGTTACGGGCACTAAACAAAAGTTCACAGCCTATGACCTGTCCATGACTGTTACTATACCCCTAACTAAAACTTGGGCCAGGGGGCTGCCGGTGCTTGGGGAGGGGAGGGCAGGGGAGTGGCCTGGGAATCCTACTGGTGCTGGGGGGTGTGGGGGCAGGCGGTGGCACACAGCCTGGGACCCCAGCTGGTGTTGGGGGACAGGGACAGGCAGCAGCCTGGGACCCTCACTGGTGCTGGGGGAGGGGGGGCGGCGCAGCCTGGGAAGGTTGGCAGTGCTGGCAGGCTCTCTACCCAGCTCTGACCAGCTTGTCCCTGCAGCTCCTAGGGAGATTCTTAGGCGGGGGCTCCATGCACTGCTCTCACCACAAGCGCCAGCTCTGCACCTCCTGTTAGCCAGGAACTGCAGCCAATGGGAGCTGCAGGGGCAGTGCCTGCGGGCAGTGCACGGAGTTTCCTGGCCCCTCCACCTAGGAGCTGCAGGGACATGCCAATGGAAGCCGTGGAACCCCCACCCCACGTAAACACCATCCTGCACCCCAGCCCCCTGCCCCAGCCTTAAGCCCCCTTCCACACACCCAAACTTCAGCTGCTCGCCCAGGGGCTGCCCGGCACTTGGGCAGCGCCTGAGCGAGGAACGGCTGCTGCAGAAGTCATGGAGATCACGGAAAGTCACAGAATCTGTGACTTCCGTGACCTCAGTGACAGACATGCAGCCTTACTCATGGGTACTGTATTCACTTCCAATCTCTGCCTCCTTCCCATGCCCATCAAGCAAGACACCTTTATATGGAATCAAGGTCTCATGTATGTATTGCCTCTGATCTCTCTAATACCCAGAGTGATATGGAAAGTCAGACAGGAAGTAGTTACGCTGATCCTGAAAGCCAGAATTGCCTTGGCAAGTTAGGAGCTAATGGCTCTCCTCCAAATGTCCACTCAGCCTTCAGCTTCAGGTTGTCCAGGCATAAAATTCACAGAATCATAGGACTGGAAGGGACCTCGAGAGGTCATCTAGTCCAGTCCTCTGCACTCATGGCAGCACTAAGTATTATCTAGACCATTCCTGATAGGTGTTTGTCTAACCTGCTCTTAAAAATCTCCAATGAAGGAGATTCCACAATTTATTCCACTGCTTAACTAGCCTGACAGTTAGGAAGTTTTTCCTGTTGTCCAACCTAAGCCTCCCTTGCTGCAATTTGAGCCCGTTGCTTCTTGTCTTGTCCTCAGCAGTTAAGAAAAACAATTTTCCTCCCTCCTTCTTGTAACAACCTTTTATGTACTTGAAAACAGTTATCATGTCCCCTCTCAGTCTTCTCTTTTCCAGACTAAACAAACCCATTTTTTTCAATCTTCCCTCATAGGTCATGTTTTCTCGACCTTTAATCATTTTGTCGCTCTTCTCTGGATTCTCTCCATTTTGTCCACATCCCTCCTGAAATGTGGTGCCCAGAACTGGACATAATACTCCAGTTGAATCATATATACTGTTCAGTCATATTTAGCTTGTGGTCCACTATGACCCCCAGATCCCTTTCCGCAGTACTCCTTCCTAGGCAGTCATTTCCCATTTTGTGTGTGTGCAACTGATTGTTCCTTCCTACGTGGAGTACTTTGCATTTGTCATTATTGAATTTAATTTTATTTACTTCAGACCATTTTTCCAATTTGTCCATATCATTTTGAATTTTAATCCTATCCTCCAAAGCGCTTGCAACTCCTCCCAGCTTGGTAATGTCTGCAAACTTTATAAGTGTACTCTCTATGCCATTATCTAAATCATTGATGAAGATATTGAACAGAACCGGACATAGTACTGATCCCTGCGGGACCCCACTCATTATGTCCTTCTATGCATAATATTGCAGAACAAAGATCAAATTCCTAATCCCAAACCCTGGAGGTAAGCTTGTTAAGTGCTACTCAGAGAGACTTCACTATAGATACAAGGAAAATCCAATTGGAAAATCAGGAAGTTCTCCACAAGAAAAACTTAGACCTCAAAGTGGAAAAGATTTTCAGTTTAATCATGTCAAGATAACCTTAATCATTGGAGGCTCCTTTTCCTAAGATCCTTGATTACATCCTGCATCTTTGGACTCTGTCAGTTCCGTTTAAGTCCACCTTGCAGAGATTTTGGCACGCTACTCTCACATCCAGCCATACTCAGTTTTTTCCCACCCTACTGTAACCTGATTTTTAAAAGGATTGCTTCACACTTATGAATCAATTAGCGGGAGCCCATTCTATGTGGGATCTTAATGTTGCCCTTTCAGGTCTTATTCTTTCTGGATGGTGTCTAGACCTTATTCTCGTGACTGACTTTTTGGTCACCATTATGTCAGTCACAAGGGTCAGCGAATTTAAGCTCTCCTCCTTGTTGGAATTCCCTCAGAGACCTCTTTCACTCAGCTTCCCAAGAACTCAATTCAGCTCTGGACTTCATCACTCATGCATCTTTATTTAGCATACAGCAAAGCTACACTAAGTTGATCAGACTCAGACATAGGAGGTGGTTGCAGGGTACTTCACAGATCCAAAGTTACACAGAAACTCTCTTCCTTTTGTATACATTTGCACATCTCATTAAATTTACTGTACATTGCATCACATGTTTTAGGATTGGCTTGGTTACTTTGCAAGAACCAATTCCCATACAGCATCCTTAGTCTACACACTATCTATGTACGACTTTACCTCATCCTTTGCTTTCCTGACACATCTTGTCCATTTTTATATGTTCTTTGTAAATGGTTCCTTAGATGTTTCCTCTTATGTTAGCTAGCTCAGACATTCTGTCTCTTAGTATATTGACCCATTTACCTGTCTTAGTTAGCAAAAACATTCTGTTTTCAGCCTGCTGATCTATTTACCTGCCTAATCTTGTCTTGTAAGAATTGAGGCCTCTATGGTCAATTATTCATGCCAAGCCAGGCATACAACACTCCTTACACAAATTACAACAGAGACCTCATTCCAAGTTTATTCACAACATTGTTTCAGATTTTCACTTAAATTAATCTATTTATCTCTTCATTTTCTTTCCAAAACCAAAAATTGTGCTTCTAAAGAATGAGCCATTTCTTCCCAGAGAATATTTAAATTGATTATATTTAAATTTCAATATTTTATCACATGGCTAATAACACTCGTTCCTTCAAATATCAAAGCTTATTCCACTAGAACTCAGGCTGCCTCTGAGATCTGCAAGGCAGCCACTAGGAATAATCTCCTTGACCTGGCCACAAAATCAGATGACAGATTTGGACGGGTATTGTTAACATGACAGTTTAGGTAGTGGCAGCTAGGTCTCCTTAGTAACTGAGGGGATGGCAGCTGCTTAAACAGATGTGAAGGTACTAGATAAATAATTATTAGTTTTTTTACATTTTCATTGCCAGTGTGTTAGTTTTTAAAAGAAAAATATTTTAGCATCTGACAATATTTGCAGCAAGTTAGTAAGAATTTCCAGATATGTAAGATAAATCTTGGCTAAACTTACTTGACTGACTCCCTTAAAAAGGACTCAAGAGTTTTTTCTCCAAATCCAGTTATGTAGTTTATTTTTACCTTCTATAGAAACAAAATCAGCTCTTCTCAAGTAGTGTCCCTATGGGTGCTCTACTGTAGGTGTGTTTGTGTTCCTGCACTGCTGATTGGAGAACTTTGGTAGCTGTGTCCATTAGACCCACACACGTGCAGTCTCTCCTTGTGCTGCACCACAAAGCTAGCCAGCGCACGCAGGCTAACCTCCCTTAGTTCCTTCTCAACTGCCCCAGCTAGAGACAGAGGCATTAGCAGTCCATGAAGACTATTGTTTAATTTTACATACCTATATTTAGTCTCCTAGTTATAGTTCTAGTCTTAGTATTCTTCTCCTTCTCCTTATTTTACCCTTGGAAATAAAAACAACCCCTCACCCCAAAGCTTTAATTTCTTTCCCACTTTTTCTCCCCATTGGGGACCCTTTTCCCCAACAGGATATGCCCATCCGCCAGGCTTCAAAAAATGCCTTACTTGTAAAGAGGCGATCCTAAGTGCAGCAAGTACTCAGTGTATTTGCTGCCTCAGGGAAGAGTGCTTATCATGGCGGGCCGCGTACCAAAGGTTGCCAATCCCTGGGCTACTGCTTGGTTCCAATACCTAGAAAGCTCCTGTTCAAGAGGTAGAAGAGGTTCTATTACACAGTAGAAAGTCCTCAACATGACGTAACTTACCTGCAGTAATACTCCAGGTTACAGATTTGGTGCATGTCCCAATAAATCTCCCCAACATCCGCGAATCTTCCACATTATTCTTTGACCCTAAAAAAGTCCCGTCTATCTCTAAGCTCTCTTAGGGTCCGCCTAGAGGCTATAACAGCTTTCCACCAACCTGTAGAAGGGTACTCCGTGCTGTCACACCCAACCACTCAGAGGTTCCTCAAGGGTATAGAAAACTCTTCCCTCAACCTGTAATTGCCAGGATTACCTCTGGAGCCTTTTTTTAAAATCAGCATTACCTTAGCTACCCTCCAGTCATCTGGTAGAGGCTGATTTAAGTGATGGATTACATACCAAAGT
Source organism: Gopherus flavomarginatus (assembly GCF_025201925.1). Taxonomy (NCBI): domain Eukaryota; kingdom Metazoa; phylum Chordata; order Testudines; family Testudinidae; genus Gopherus; species Gopherus flavomarginatus. The sequence continues at coordinate 120,980,724 of NC_066620.1, read as the reverse complement.
TAGTAGCTTTGCAATTTCATATTGGAGTTTCTTCAGAAAACTCTTGGGTGAATACCATCTAGTCCTTGTGACTGATTACTGTTTAATTTATCCATTTGTTCCAAAACCACCTCTGTTGACACCTCAATCTTCAAACAGTTCCTCAGATTTGTCACCTAAAAAATGGCTCAGGTATGTAAAGACCAATGCAAAGAATTCATTTAGTTTCTCCCCTCAACATCCTTGTCTTCCTTGAGTGATCCTTTAGCACCTTCATTGTCCAGTGGCTCCACTGATTGTTTGGCAGGCTTCCTGCTTCTGATGTATTTTAAAAAAAAATTGCTGTTGGTTTTTGAGATTTTTGCTAGTTAGTCTTCAAAATCTTTTTTCTAAAATGTATGTAAGTGTAATATTTCAAAAGTTATGTATCTATATTGAAAATTATGTTCTTAAGGTAAGCCAGGCCACCAGGAGCGACGTGCCTTGGACAGGTTCTATCAGGCAAGGAGTAATAGAAACTTTTCTTTCTGTGTATTGTCTGCTTCACAATGGAAGCCTAGTTGTGTTGAGCCTGATGCTAATGAAGAGTCTGTGAAATCATGAGAGAAAATCTGTGTGAAAAAAATGAAACAACAAAGGGGTATCCTGTTTATGAGTAAAGACTTTTGGGGAATAACTGGGGCTTACTGAGGTACACCCTGGATTCTTCACTGAGGAATGAACTGTCAGTGTCTTCTGTCTTATGAAAGGAGGGTTATAGCCAACCTGGCTGGAAAATGCTGAGACGACTTTGGGTGAGCTAAACTTCATTAGACAGGAAAATATCTTGTTAATTAATCCTAGGCTGTAGAATGTGTGGTATGATTTTTTTTTTAAACAGGTAACCAGTTGTTTCCAATACTTTTACTTATGACCTTCTCAAATCTATTTTTTGTTAAATACTCATATTTGTTTTCACTATAAACATATCTAAGTGCTGTGTGTTAAGAGGAGATGTGACCTAAGGTGTAACGGGTAAACTGTGGGTACTGTTCCTTTTGGGAACAGCAAATCTCTGAATTATCTGAGTGTCTATTGGACTAGGAGCTGGACAGTCCAGGGAAATGCTCAGAGGGCTCCGGTTTTGGAGAGTGCCTGTCACTAACCTGCAGAGGTTATAGTGGAGCCTGCATAGGCTAAGAAGGGAGTGCTTGCATTACCTGTGGCCAGTGGAGTCAGGGAGCTGATGCATGGCAGGCACAGGCAATGCTTCCTCATGCTAAGAACAGGTGATAGTGAATTCGTTCATAACCCTGGGGGCTCCTGGGAAGCATCACAACAATCTTACTTCATTGTAATATATTTTGATCTAGTTGTGCTTTTATGATGTATTTCAGGAGAGAGCCCTCAGGGAAGAGAGTTATATATCTCAGTCTTCCAGCTTTACTCAACTTCTCAAAGTGAAAGACCAAGAAGAGCATCTGAAACATAAGATCAAGATGCACCAAGAGCTCTTGCAGCAGGAAAAAAAAAACTTGCAGGAACTTACAGAAAAGGTTGTCTGTGACTACACTGACTTTCTAAATGTATCTTCATTGTTCGCCTAAAGATAAGGAATCATATTCTTTGCTATTAGATTCATTTGTTAAGAAGAGGTATACTCCACTTTGTGCTTACAGGACATGATCCAGCTCCCATTGAAGTCAACAGGAGTCTCTTCATTTATTTCAATGGGAAATGGAACAGATCCATAGTGCTCTGCCTTACTAATTGAAGGAAGGCCTAGTGGTAAGATTTATTTTTTTCCATTTATGGTACTGCCCACCCAGCACCATGAATCAAAAGTGTACTGGTTCGTTCTGTGTGGAGCTATTTTATTTATTATTCAGACATCACAGGCCTCCAGAACCCATGACTCCAGACTCTCTCTTATGATCTGAAGTTGAGTCATTTCTTCATGGCTGACTTTGCCATTCTGGAGTCACTGTGTTTTATCCCAGTTTTCCTGTGACTCCTGCTATATGCAGCTGCCATCACAACACTTTCCACTTTTCAGAAAGACAGATTATGCAGACATCTCCAGGGGTGCTGTCACTGGCTTTTTGTTCAGCCAGTTGGGGGGATTTGCCTTGAAGTAATAGCACCCTTTCTTTTTTTTCCCCTCAGATGCTGGTGTTCTTATGTGATCACATAATAAGTCATTAATACAAAATAACCAAGTCCCTGCATTGAATCTTCTTTATAGCTCTGAATTTTCATTAATTATAGCTAAGGCTACATTTTAATCATGGGTATTTTTAGTACAAGTCATGGACGGGTCATGCTCAGTAAACAGAAATTTACAGCCTGTGACCTGTCCATGACTTTTACTATATACCCCTAACTTAACCTGGGGCTAGGGGGCTGCGGGTGCTCTGAGGAGGCGGGCTGGGGGGCACAGCCTAGGACCCCCGCCGGTGCTGGGGAGGGAGGGTTGGCGGGGCTGGCAGGCTCCCTACTTGGCTCAAACCGGCATGAACCTGCGGCTCGTAGGGGGAGGGGTGTCCAGGGGGCTCTACGCGCTGCTTCTGCCACAAGCATCGGCTCCACAGCTCCCATTGTCCGGGAACTGCCAATGGGAGCTGCAGGGGTGGCTCCTGCAGGCATGGGCAGGGCACGGAGCCTCCTGACCCTTCCACCTAGGAGCTGCAAGGACATATTGGTGGGAGACCCCCCCAAGTAAGCGCTACCCTGTACCCTAACCCCACACCCCAGCCCTGAGCCCCTTCCCACATACCCAAATTGCTGCTGCTGGCCCAGGAGCTGCCCGGCTCAGGCAGCCCCTGGGCCAGCACCGGCTGCTGCAGAAGTGACGGAGGTCACAGAATCCATGACTTCCGTGACACACACAGCCTTAGTTATAGCTCTTGAAGAAAATCAGTGTTGATTTATTATTGGTGCAGCTAATGGCATTATGAGAACTGCTCCCTGCTATAATGAGGGTAACAACAAATACCACTTCTAAGGAAGCTTTGAATATAACTTAAAAAGTCTTTAGTCCTTTTGATATATTATTATTATTATTTATTATTATCATAGTACCTAGTCATAGACCAAGTCCCCATTGTGCTAGGTACTGTACAAACACAAAATAAAAAGGAGGTATAGCAGCTCTCTGGGGACCCTAAGGGTATGTCTACACAGTTGCTGGGAGCAAGTCTTGCAGCCTGGGTTGACAGTCTCATGCTAGAGGGGCTCAAGCGAGCATACTAAAAATAGCTGCATAGATATTGCTTTGACATTCAAGCTTGAGCTCAGGCTCTGAAGCCCACATCCCTTCAGAGTCAGTGCTCCAGCATGAGCTGGAACGTCTATCTGCATTGCTATTTTTAGCATGGTAGTGTGGCTCCTCTAGCACAAGTCTGTAGACTCAGACTGCAAGATTTGCTCCCAGCAGTTATGTAGGCAGCCCCTAAGTGTCTCAGCTGGATACCCTGCAGCAAGTTGTGTGAGCACAGAAACAGAGCTCTGATAACTGGCTAAACTGGTCCTGAGTTTGGTAATTAGTTGACAAATAAACCTACTACTGCAAAGTAATTGTCATGTATAAAACCAAGCTGGAATGGGAAAGTAGTTCTGGATTCTCACGCCCCAGTCCAGCAGAACACAGACTTGGCACGGAGATGATGGGTTTTTTTGGTAAAGAGGTTGTAAGCTGTAGTTAGTTTAACATTCTGTTTAATTTGTAGTTCACCATAAACAGTGCTCCTAAAAGGTGGTCACAGACTGAAAGTAACATTTGCTGATGCTGGCTGCATGTTGGTAGGTGCATAATGAGAAAAACGATGTCTTTAGGTCTCAGAAGTGAGCAAGACCAAACTTTGACTGCAGATGGCTGATCCCAGAGAGCGATCCCAAGCTCAGAAATCAGCATCACTCTTTACTTTGGAAATTGATTTTTTTTTTAGATAAACAAACTATGGAAGTAGTGTAATCCCAAGTGTTCCAAAAGCTTACATAACAGGAAGCATTTCTGTAGGCACTCACTTGTATTTGAAATTGAAAAATATTCCAGCTTGTGTGTGCTTGTGCGTGTACATAGTTAGCATACATATACATTTTTGTCTTTTATGAGCTTGACCCTGGCTTGTTATTTTCACAGATTCATATTTTGGAACAAGGAAGCCCATCTCTTGACTTAAATGTAGCAACAATATTTAGTCGAATAGCTGAAATGAAGGGTATGCTGGACAAAGAGGAACAGGATAATATTGAACTACAAAGAGATAAAGCTTTGTTGGTAGATCTTGTATCTAGTTTACAAAACCAGGTAAATTGCTTTATCTGATCTATATGATGAAATCAGGCACCTTAAAATAAACATAGGGCCCAATCTAACTTTCACTGAAGTGAGTAGTAGACTGATGAACTGATTCAGTGCATTCCCACTGCCCCGATAGGTAGGCCCTACTAAATTCGTGGCCATGAAAAACGCCATGAAAAAACATGAAATCTATTGTTTTGTGTGCTTTTACCCTATATTATACAGATTTCACAGGGATGACCTGAGTTTCTCAAACTGGGGGTCCTGATCCAAAAGAGAGTTGCAGGGGGGTCACGAGGTTATATTTGGGGGGTTGCACTATTGCCACCCTTACTTCTGCACTGCCCTCAGACTTGGGTGGCTGGAGAATGGCAGCTGTTGGTCAGATGCCCAGCTCTAAAGGCAGTGCCCCACCAGCAGCAGCAATGCAGACATAAGGGTGGCAATACTATACTATGCCATCCTTACTTCTGCACTGCCTTGAGAGCTGGGTGGCCACAGAGTGGTGGCTGCTGAGGACCCAGCTCCAGAGGCAGTGCAGAAGGGTGGCAACTGGAAGTGCTAATAAATAAATACAACTATGACATCGTTGGCATCACTGAAACTTGGTGGGATAATACACATGATTGGAATGTTGGTGTGGATGGGAACAGCTTGCTCAGGAAGGATAGACGGGAAAAAGGGAGGAGGTGTTGCCTTATATATTAAAAATGTACACATTTGGATTGAGGTGGAGATGGACATAGGAGACGGAAGTGTTGAGAGTCTCTGGGTTAGGCTAAAAGGGGTAAAAAACAAGGGTGATGTCGTGCTAGGAGTCTACTACAGGCCACCTAACCAGGTGGAAGAGGTGGATGAGGCTTTTTTTAAACAACTAACAAAATCATCCAAAGCCCAAGATTTGGTGGTGATGGGGGACTTCAACGATCCAGATATATGTTGGGAAAATAACACCGCGAGGCACAGACTATCCAATAAGTTCTTGGACTGCATTGCAGACAACTTTTTATTTCAGAAGGTTGAAAAAGCTACTGGGGGGAAGCTGTTCTAGACTTGATTTTAACAAATAGGGAGGAACTCATTGAGAATTTGAAAGTAGAAGGCAGCTTGGGTGAAAATGATCATGAAATCATAGAGTTTGCAATTCTAAGGAAGGATAGACGGGAGTACAGCAAAACAGAGACAGTGGATTTCAGGAAGGCAGATTTTGGTAAGCTCAGAGAGCTGATAGGTAAGGTCCCATGGGAATCAAGACTGAGGGGAAAAACAACTGAGGAGAGTTGGCAGTTTTTCAAAGGGACACTACTAAGGGCCCAAAAGCAAGCTATTCCGCTGGGTAGGAAAGATAGAAAATGTGGCAAAAGACCACTTTGGCTTAACCATGAGATCTTGCATGACCTACAAAATAAAAAGGAGTCATATAAAAAATGGAAACTAGGTCAGATTACGAAGGATGAATATAAGCAAACAACACAGGAATGCAGGGGGAAGATTAGAAAGGCAAAGGCACAAAATGAGCTCAAACTAGCTATGGGAATAAAGGGAAACAAGAAGACTTTTTATCAATACATTAGAAGCAAGAGGAAGACCAAGGACAGGGTAGGCCCACTGCTCAGTGAGGAGGGAGAAACAGTAACAGGAAACCTGGAAATGGCAGAGATGCTTAATGACTTCTTTGTTTCGGTCTTCACTGAGAAGTCTGAAGGAATGCCTAACATTGTGAATGCTTATGGGAATGGGGTAGGTTTAGAAGATAAAATAAAAAAAGAACAAGTAAAAAATCACTTAGAAAAGTTAGATGCCTGCAAGTTACCAGGGCCTGATGAAATGCATCCTAGAATACTCAAGGAGCTAATAGAAGAGGTATCTGAGCCTCTAGCTATTATCTTTGGAAAATCATGGGAGAAGGGAGAGATTCCAGAAGACTAGAAAAGGGCAAATATAGTGCCCATTTATAAAAAGGGAAATAAAAACAACCCAGGAAACTACAGACCAGTTAGTTTAACTTCTGTGCCAGGGAAGATAATGGAGCAAGTAATTAAGGAAATCATCTGCAAACACTTGGAAGGTGGTAAGGTGATAGGGAATAGCCAGCATGGATTTGTAAAGAACAAATCGTGTCAAACCAATCTGATAGCTTTCTTTGATAGGATAATGAGTCTTGTGGATAAGGGAGAAGCGGTGGATGTGGTATACCTGGACTTTAGTAAGGCATTTGATACGGTCTTGCATGATAGTCTTATCAATAAACTAGGCAAATACAGTTTAGATGGGGCTACAATAAGGTGGGTGCATAACTGGCTGGATAACCGTACTCAGAGAGTAGTTATTAATGGTTCCCAATCCTGCTGGAAAGGTATAACAAGTGGGGTTCCGCAGGGGTCTGTTTTGGCACTGACTCTGTTCAGTATCTTCATCAACAACTTAGATGTTGGCATAGAAGGTACGCTTATTAAGTTTGCAGATGATATCAAACTGGGAGGGATTGCAACTGCTTTGGAGGATAGAGTCATAATTCAAAATGATCTGGACAAATTGGAGAAATGGTCTGAGGTAAACCAGATGAAGTTTAATAAAGACAAATACAAAGTGCTCCAGTTAGGAAGGAACAATCAGTTTCACATATACAGAACGGGAAGATACTGTCTAGGAGGGAGTACGGCGGAAAGGGATCTAGGGGTTATAGTGGACCACAAGCTAAATATGAGTCAACAGTGTGATGTTGTTGCAAAAAAAGCAAACGTGATTCTGGGATGCATTAACAGGTGTGTTGTGAGCAAGACACGAGAAGTCATTCTTCCGCTTTACTCTGCGCTGGTTAGGCCTCAACTGGAGTATTGTGTCCAGTTCTGGGCACCGCATTTCAAGAAAGATGTGGAGAAATTGGAGAGGGTCCAGAGAAGAGCAAGAATGATTAAAGGTCTTGAGAACATGACCTACGAAGGAAGGCTGAAAGAATTGGGTTTGTTTAGTTTAGAAAAGAGAAGACAGAGAGGGGACATGATAGCAGTTTTCAGGTATCTAAAAGGGTGTCATCAGGAGGAGGGAGAAAACTTGTTCACCTTAGCCTCTAATGATAGAACAAGAAGCAATGGGCTTAAACTGCAGCAGGGGAGATTTAGGTTGGACATTAGGAAAAATTTCTTAACTGTCAGGGTGCTTAAACACTGGAATAAATTGCCTAGGGAGGTTGTGGAATCTCCATCTCTGGAGATATTTAAGAGTAGGTTAGATAGATGTCTGTCAGGGATGGTCTAGACAGTATTTGGTCCTGCCATGAGGGCAGGGGACTGGACTCAATGACCTCTCGAGGTCCCTTCCAGTCCTAAAGTCTATGAATCTATGAAACACATACCATACCATCCTTACTTCTGCACTGCTGCTGGTGGTGGCTCAACCTTCAGAGCTGGGCTCCCGGCCAGCAGCCACCGCTCTCGAGCTTCCCAGCTCTGAAGGCAGCGCCGCCGCCATCTGCAGCGCAGAAGTAAGGGTAGCAGTAGTGCAACCCTCACCTACGTAACCTTGTGACCCTCCCCCCAACACACAACTCCTTTTTGGCTCAGGACCCCTACAAATTACAACACTGAAATTTCAGATTTTAATAGCTGAAATAATCAAATTTACTTATTAAAATCCTATGCCAGTGAAATCGATAAAAATGGACAGTGAATTTGGTAGGACCCTACTGGTAGGGCTTCTGGAAAGCCCCTGGCAGAGGTTCACACTTTCCCCTTCACTAAAACTTCAAATTAGGATGAAGTTGAAAGCCCTACTTTCCCTTTTCCTGAGGGAAATCCCCCCTAAGTTCAGAATATGGTAAATCTATCCTTTAGTATTATAATTGCATCCATTACATCAACTACTCTGTGACTGTTGTCTGTTGTAATTTGTAACATAGACATTTCCTAGGAACATGTGTTTCTTTATTTTTCAGAACTGTACTAAACACCAGATATACTTTGGATACAAAAATAAACAGCAAAAGAACTTAGAAAAAGTGAAAATGAAAACTACATTGAGTCTTTTATTCTCATTTTGAATAGTCCACTGAATATGAATGAAAGGGAGTAAATTATAAGTGTGGTGCCCTAAAGTATAACTTAATATTTTCCCAATCTCCTATTGGGAAAAAAGTAATCAAAGCATGACCTTGGCATTTCCAGCCAAAGTATGTGACTAAATATATGTCTACACAGCAAAAAAAAGAAAAAAAAGAAAAATCACAGGTAGCCCGGGCTCAGGCTGTGGGGGTGTTTCATTGCTGTATAGACTTCTGGCTCGGGCTGGAGCCTGAGCTCTCGGACACTCCCATCCTACAGGGTCTTAGAGCCTCAGCTCCACCCCGAGCCCAGAGGCCTAGACAGCAATGAAACAGCCCCACAGGCCAAGCTTCATGAGCCTGCGTCAACATGCACGGACCAGCCACGGGTTTTTCTTTGCTGTGTAGACATACCCTTGGAGTCTCTTGTCCCCCTGTTGGTGGTAGATCTAATTTTTGGCAATCCTAACAGGAGTTAAGGCTCATCTACATTCATTGTTGACTGCCATTTTGCTCATGCAGTCTCTTCATGCCTATGCTGCAGCTTCATCCTGGTATGTGATCTTTCAGCCCAGGGGACTGACAATCAGTGCTGATATTTTATTGCCATCCTTAGCGCTGTGTTGTGAACCATGCATCGCAATCCCTCAGTATTAACTGTGGGAAGTTAATGGGATTTAAGGGTACTCAGCATCCTGTAGAATCTTGCCCTTAATCTCTCTGCAGAATGGATTTAAGGTTGATCACAAATGACAAACAGAGAACCACTTAAGGCTCTCACTAAACCAAATGGTGTCATTTTAGTATACGTATCATCAGAAAAATAGCCTGTGACATGTACTAAATATCTCCAACAAAATTGAATCATTGTCTTTGATTACTCTGTGTTTTAAAAACAGAGCAATCTCAACTGCGTACATAGCTATCCAATAACACATAAGACTTTAAAAATCTTAACTCACTTGCTTTTGGTTTTGTTCTGTCTGGCCTCCTTTTTCAGCTGACAATATTTTCCCCATTATAGCTTGTTGGGAGGGACAATGAACTCTCGCAAACATCTACTAAGATGCTGCAGCTTGATCAGGATATTTCAGCACTGAAAACAAAGCATGTGCTACGTCAGTCTCTTCAGTCAGAAAAATGGCAGGAAATCTCCAAAATGGCAAGCTCAATGAGGAAACTTACCAAATCAATGACAGATGTAGCTGATAGCATGGGGAAATATTAGGCTGGGTGATGCAATTAGAGGTACTATGCTGTAGATGGAAAATTAATCCTTTAAGTACATCATGACTTTAATTTCAGTGGGCTATTCATCTTTATGATCACTTTTGTTTTTAACAGAATTGATTTCAGAGATTTAAAATGCTATGAAAATACTTGTAATGGAGCAGTTTCTTTTTCACTCTACCACATAGACATGAGATTGTCTTCATGAAGCCAATAAACAGTATTGATTTGGTTCCTTAAATGTATTTGAAATCTAGTAAGTGTAGATCTAGCTTTCGTGATTGCCAAATCTTGTAATTTTGGTCAGTAAAATGTTACTCAGTTTCTCTTTATACAGTAATGAATACGTTTTCTTGTGTGAAAAAATGAGTGATACGTGAGTGAAAAAGATTTCATCCATAATAGGACTTCATAAAAATATGAATAAAATAACCTATTTTTCAGCAGATTTAATGGATTTAGATGCATAATTCCCATTAAATTTAATCCATATCTCTTAGACAGCTTTGAAAATCTTATCCTATATTTTTTAAAAAGCAAATGTACTAATTGTGTTCTATTCAGTGAAACAGTTATATATAGAGAGGGGTTGCTCTGCTATTTCACAAATTTTTAACTATATCCTGCCATTAGTGTGTTTTGAAATTTTTAATCCAAAATATCTATTTACTTAGATTAGAGAGACAAAGTGGGTGAGGTAATAGCTTTTACTGGACCAACTTCTGTTGGTGAGAGAGACAAGCTTTCGAGCTTACACAGAGCTCCTCTTCAGGTCCTGAGATATTACCTCACCCACCTTCTCTCTAATATCCTAGGATCGACACAGCTACACCACTACTGCATATTGACTTAAATAGTACTTCTGTGCAGAGATCTACTTTTGGAAGAATGTCTCCTTGTTTGAAAAGATATGAAACACTGCAATCAATTTTTCTCACATTCAGCATACTGCTGTCACCCTTGCATAAGTAGTAAACTCTTCTGTGCAGTCAAAAGAGATGTACAAATCATAAATGGGGCTGGCTTGCTGGAAAAAATCTATTCATATTTTACAATCATTCAAATTCAAAAGCAGCAGCCTAAGCATATTAAAAGGAACGTTTTTTCAAATGTATATAAATTAAGGCTGCCTTGGGTAGATCTGGCACTTTCAAGTTTTGTCTTCAAAAAACAAAGTTGAGCTGTAATATGAAATCTGTACTTTGCAATGTTCTAAAATATTTTCCAATAAACAATCATTTTTCTTACTTATAAATGTTCATTTTAGACTATCTATAATCATTTTCATTTAGTGCCATTATTTTTTCTTAAAACTAACATATTACATGTTGTTGTTAGGTCCACAAATAAGGGTCCAAAACGTTCTTTACCTCTTATTACCTTATTTCTCTGTTAGCTTTACTCTCTCATTTTAGCCTCCAACAAGTCTAGCCTGCAATGCGCTGAGTGCTAGAGCTGGGCTGAATAACAGATTTTTCAGTTTGTTGGCAATTCCAAAATGCATAAAAAACTTGTTTCAGGTTGACCCAAAACACAATATTTTTGTTTCAATTCCTTATTTTATATTTTGGCAAACCAAAAAGTAAAAAAATTCATTTCAGGTTAAACAAAATGCTTTGACCTGAAATATATGTTTAGATTTTGAGCATTTTTAAACACTTTAATATGTTAAAATAAAATTGAAGGAAATTTCAAAATTGCAAAGTGTTTCAGTGTCACCAAATCTACTTTTTTTCCCCCCCTATTGCACAGTTCTGAGTGCCCTCAACTCCCATCGTGCTCAGGTGAGGTTCACAATAAGGAACAGTCTCTATCTAACAAATGTATATATGAGAAAGAGGCAACATCTAATTTCATTATTTTCTAGTGTCACATTAATTACGAAGAAAAAAGAAACAAGATTACCCTGTATAGTGGAGTCAGAAAATATTCTGGCATTAGCATAAACTGAAGCAAATGTGCAGTCTGCCTCAAACTATGTACTAACAATCTCCATTCTTGAATACACTCGCACTTAAATGGGCCCCAGCTACCATTTTACACTAGTGCGTATAGGTACACAGAGTGGTGTCCTGACGAACTTTCCATTTTTAGTTAAGATGCTAAATTTGGATACTCAGCAGAGGCTAGTGTACAGCATAACATCAGAGAGAAAAGAAGCTGTGGTTTTGTTAAATAGGTGGGGTGGTTGGATACTGTTTTATAGACATTGCAATACCTCCACTAAGGAGGAGACTAAATTAGGAGAGTGGCCTTGTCAACAGGCACTGGAAGGAGAATGACTTTCTCTTCACTCTGAGCTATTTTACCGGCTACCCATCACAATTGAAATAAATGCAATGTAAAGAGGTTACTTTTTTGATATACATAATGCATAACTATTGAAAGGTGGGATGGGAAATTAGTGTTTCCAAACATAGTTTACTAAATGTAGAATAGAAATTGAAGACCAAGCTAATCTAGGCCATCCCCTGCCACTACAGAATTTTACCAACACACTATGAATGCATTGTTCTGCCTTAGTTTTAAAGTGTACAAGTGATGGGACTTTCACCATTTTCTGTAAGAAATAAACTACATTTGAAAACAGTATTTATAATAGTTCACTAATGTAGGTTTCCCTCAGATCCATCTTGAACAAGCCTGGGGGAGTTGATCTGGATGGAGCCTAACAGAGTTCCCATCCTTGTGACTAGTACTTGACTCCTAGCCTTGCAGTTTTCTTCAAAAATTGTTTTGAACACAGTTTGACCCTGTACGCACCAGCCATCTAACAGTGTTCAAGATCAGTGTAGTGGAAATTATGTGTAACCCCATTTTCTTAACATTTTCTAAAAGTGAAATGAAATAGGCCTTTTCACACAACTGAAGGAGTTCTATTTGAAAAATGTTTTCTTAGTATTCAGTCTAAATTTTCTGTTTAATTTTATTGTATACCTATTTTTAAACTTTATACTGTACATGTATTCTTCCATCTTAGTGAGCAATACTAGAAATGAGGAGCTTTCGAAAGCCCCACTCCTGCAAAAACATAAGATTTAACATTATGTATAGCTTACATGGGACAGCTCATGTGCATAAATATTTTCAGGATTGGGGCCTAAATCTGTGATTGCTGACTAACTTCTGTGTTCTAGACTGGATGCCCATTGGCATATTTTATATGTTTAATTTCAATAATTTGGTCCTAAAGAGTCACTGGCAACTTAAAAAAAAAGTGCTTTTTTTCTTATTATTGTTACTTTTAGCACATAAAATGACTATAACTGATAGAAATGTGTTCCTTTTTCATTTTATTCACTTTGTGCATTTAATAGCACTGCATATAATCACTTGCATTGTTTTCACTACAGTCATTTCCCTCTGTGGTTTGTGTGAGTCTTTCACATAGCAATAAGAGAGAGAAGTGAAAAAAAACCTGTGATTGTAAAACAACCCAAGCTGACAGTGACACTCAGTAAAGTGTCATACATTATATTACTTTTAAGGAACACTATGAGATTTTGAAAATGTTGCCATCAAATGCCTAAGTGACTTATGAAAATGGAATGTATGCTCCTAGGTCACTTAGGGTGCAGATCCTCAAAAGTAGTTGGGCACCTAACTTCCAGGGGAATTAAGCACCTGAATACCTTTGAGGATCTGGGCCTTATGCTCCTAAATCCTACTGAAAATGTTTCAGTGATTTAGAAGTATAAGTCCCATTTTCAAAAGTGACATAAATCCATGCTGCCACATTTTAAAAGTGCCTAAAGAGAGAGAGACATGTGCCTAGTGGGATTTTCAAAAGCCCATTTTCATTGTGGGAGTTAGGAGTCAAATTTTCAAAAGTGCATAAGGTACTTAAGAACATAAATCCCATTTTTAAATGTGCCTGGGGACCTAACTATTTTTTGTAAATAATTCCAGGTACATCCACCTCTAAGTCCCCTGCCCTGCTAGTTAATCAAATTTTCTTTAAAAGAGGAAAATCTATTCCCTGTTGCTGAGTGAAAGACTGGGAAACTGACTATGTGAGGAGTATAATCAAATAGGTGGGGGGGGGGAGGAACAGCAATGTATTCCTCTAATCTCTTTCAGTTACAGCCATTTTAGGTGTTACTTGTAACAATAATAAATAAATAAAATCCTACAGGAGTGATTTATAAATTGGTACTATTTCTGTAACACATTCATTAAGAAATCTTAGAATTCATGTATCAGAGGGGTAGCCGTGTTAGTCTGGATCTGTAAAAGCAGCAAAGAATCCTGTGGCATCTCTTAGTCTATAAGGTGCCACAGGACTCTTTGTTTCTTAGAATTCATGTTCAGTATGTCATTAAACAAAGATATGTCCTTTAGGTGGCTTAAAATAGATTGAGAAAGCAGGTACCATGCCAGCTCTGCTCCCTGCACAGGTCCCTTGTCAGCAGATGGAAGACTTCTGTACAGAAACACTCTTCTGATTTTTTTTAAATCCAAGCCTGGGGGATTCTAGGGCTTCCCAACTGTTCCCACTCAAGGCCGGAGTGACACCCCCATGGTGCAAGCACCTGTGGGGCGGGGATGGCGGCGAGGCCGGGCTGCCTGTTCTAGGTGAGCAGCACTAGTGTTGCACGTCGGCTCGCTCCCTTCTCTGCTAGGCTCTGGCCGCCAGGGGGCGTGCGGCTGCGGCTCCTGGACTCCCTGGGAGGAGGCGGGGGCAGCGGGGAAAGAGGTAACTAGAGGCCGCTCGCGGCGGCTACCGCAGCAGCGCTGAGCTCCCCGCTGGGTACTTCAGTGCAGGTGGGTGCCAGGCAGCCGCTCCTTCTCAACCTCGTCCCGGCCTTACCGTCTCCTGGACGATGGAGGCGCAGCAGGCACAAGGTTAGTCCCTGGGCGGGCAGCAGCGTCCGCAGGTGGCGAGCTTTGGGGGCTCTTCTGGGGAGTCACTTTGTATTTTGCTCTCTTCCCTTTTCCCTCCTGGTGCAGCAGGTCCAGGCTCCAGAGGGGGGAACTTTCATTCCCGGGGACCCAGGGGCATGCAGCTCAGCCTTGGGGGCTCTTTTTGAATAAGGGATGCTCCTTAGATTATGGAGATTATACAGCCTCTCTGTCCCCACCCCTGCAAACAAACCGACAAACCCCCTCCCTGCAAGTAAAGCAACTTTGAGTGAGCACCTGAGGCCCGCTAAGGGAGGTTATTTCTGGTGTGTTTGTGTTTCTTTTCTTGGGGGAGAGGGCCCTAATTGTGCCCCCCTTAACCCAACACTACAGGTTGAATGTAGAAATAGTTTTGAGTTGGTTTAAAACAGAATTGGAGAGATTTGGGTTGATTTATGTGAGGGGGAGGATACCAGGGAAATGAGATTCTCCTAAAGCACTGACTCTGTTCCCTCTCTTCTCAGTGTTAAAGACCTTTCTATACAAGAAATGTGTTTTTGTTTTTCTTTCCTTCTCGCTATAATCCTTCTGCATTATCCTATACTGTACTAAATATATTAGAACATGCTACTTACCTTGCTCTGCAGCTTCCAGACCGTTGTGTGGCTTCCTTTATTCCTTCCCCCAATCTGTTTCACAATTAAATCATTTGTACTTTAGTCTGTCTCTTATTAATCTGTTCACTGGAACTTTAAAGGTAAATAAAACCCTGTTAGCCAAAATACAAAGCACATCCATATTTTCTGTGTTTGGGGGATGGTGAATGAAGCCTATCTGTTGAATAATTAAAGATTTTATTTACCTCTTAGAGATTAAACAGTTCTCAAAGTAAATTGTGGGCTTTTGTGTCACTAATGACATGCTTGTTTAAAAGCATCCCTGGGGTGGTGGGGGTATTGCATCTCTCTCCAAGGCTTTGTAGGGATTCCTGTATAACAGGATCCAGAATGTAGAGGGTGTCCTGATAGCTCCTTGAAAAAAATCTCTCTCACCATCTTCATGTGTTCTGGTTCCAGATCTGTTTCTTCTGGGATCACCATTTTACAGTCTTGCAACTCTAATTTCTGCTTTTCCTTTCACTACTTCTGTGCGTCCCCATAGATACAGTAAATGTAGTACAGCAGCATATTACCAGAGATCTTTTAAAAAGCAAAGCACTATGTTTATTTAAAACTTTATATATAAAAAGAATCCTCTGTTTAAACTAGAGCTGTCTCGTTCACAGTTCACTTCTTTCTGAGCTTTCTCCACATAGAGAAATTATAATCCTGATCTTGTGACAATACCAGTGCATGTGTGAGTTGCACACAATAGGTCAGATCATGCTACTGGTTTTTAAACAGAGCTCTTGACTGAGGTCAGTGGGGAGTTCCGTTTAAAAACTGATCGCATAATATGTCCCAAGATATTTTTGTTAGGTTTTTATTTATACAGTTTTAGTTAGTGTTAGTTAATAAATAATCTTACTGGTAGTATTTAATTGTATTAATTATCTCAAGATCCAGTTATATAAAGTATAATTTACACTGGATGAAATTCATCACTGTGCAGAAAGTTTATTTTGAAGGCTTATGCAGGATTTAAAAGGTGCCTGGGGCCAGCATAAGGCTTTCTGCACAGAGTTGAATATCACTCACCACCTAACTCCCATTGGCTTTTTTGGGAGTTGTGGACTCTCTGCATGTGGCAGGGCAGGGCTCTTGAAACACAAGGGCGAGTACACCTCTACCTCGATATAGCACGACCTGATATAACATGAATTTGGATATAACATGGTAAAGCAGTGCTCGGGGGGGCGGGGCTTTGCGCTCCGGCAGATCAAAGCAAGTTCGATATAACACGGTTTCTCCTATAACGTGGTAAGATTTTTTGGCTCCCAAGGACAGCGTTATATCGGGGTAGAGGTGTATTATCATTTTGCTGAGAGTGGCATGTTTAGAAAACACGATTTAATGGGGGTGGACAGAGAAATGGAAGGATGAAATTTTACTGAAGTAAATATAGGTTGCATTGATACTTAGCAGAATTATATTAAACAGGTGTCCCAAAGGAAGGCAAAATGTTGGTTGTGAACAGGATTGTATGTATTTTCTTGAAGTAACATAATGGGGAATTTGGCCTCTGTTTAGTTTTTAAAGCAAAGAGTAAAATGTCATTGTAGATACATGTTTGGTGCCTGCTGAGGAGCAGGAATTCTCAAATAAAAGCATGTTCT
The DNA here is from genome assembly GCF_025201925.1 of Gopherus flavomarginatus. Classification (NCBI taxonomy): domain Eukaryota; kingdom Metazoa; phylum Chordata; order Testudines; family Testudinidae; genus Gopherus; species Gopherus flavomarginatus. Next base: position 120,964,077 of record NC_066620.1, on the reverse strand, counting down.
GTCAGCTGCTATTACAGAAAGCTGATTAACGAAATTAATGGATTTATATAGCTCAGCTCCTGGACTTTTCTAATGCTTTACATTGAGGCTGCCATGTAATGTAGTTTATTTTGGATCCCTGTTTCCTAAATGTATCTTTCCAAATACCATGTTAGGTGATCCTGTTCTTCAAAGAGCTTGTAGGATTTGTGTAAACTGTCCAATTTGTCAATTCCACAGTGAACTATTTTCTCTCTAATTAATAAGGTTATGTTCATGGGACAGTTTAAAAAGTTAGCGCAATCATATGTATTGCTAAAGTATATTTCAGCCAGCAGCTCTTCATAGCATCCCCCTGCTGCCTTTGCTGCCACAGAGGAGACTGTCCTTATCAAACTGGTCTTTTACTATGCCGATTAGTAGTGTGAATGCATGTTGGGTATGGAGATATATCAAGCCACTTCATGTTGCTTAGTTTTGTTCTGTTCATGATTCATTTTTAGCCCTGAGTTTTGTCTGGGTCTTAGTGCACAGATACCTTTTTCATAACCAGAATATAAAATGCATTGCAGTTAGTTAATCAGAAAACAAACAGGTGTGGGATGCCCCAAGATTTCTTTTTAGGTTATATTTTTCCACTGTTTTCTCACCTGTATCTTTTGTGTCTCATTCTCCCTCAGGACAGTGGCCACGGTGTTAACATCACTGGAAGATTTATTTTTTTTAACGTGCAAATAGGTCCCATGCTAAAGCTTCATGGGACTCATATCTGGAAATCTTTTATTCTGAGATCTCCCTCCTCTCTGTCTGACCTAACTCTGAACCCTCATTACTGCAGTTATAGACTTCAGTCTAATCAGCAGCAGAGAGAACTGAACCTCCATGCTTTCAGCACAGTAGGATTCAATTAAAGATACTTAAATACTGGCCAGAAAACTGAGTATTTTTGGTTATATTTTCTTCTGTAGTTTTTCAGAACATTGCTACTACTTTGCTAGTTACCTGCTATAGCTGTTTACTTTGAAAAATCCATTGAATTCAAAGTAATCTGATTAATCAGATCAACATGCACTGCTGGGGGGGACTACATTATGACTGAAAGAAAGGTAAATGCTAAAAATTTGCAAGCACTCACAAATGCCCCATTATTTAACAACTTTCAGGAAATTAAATGACTCTTCACCTGTTTCAAAAATTTGTGCCATTTTATGTTGCCACAGTGTGGGGTGACATAAATCAGTAAAATGTGCAATAAGTCAAGAAATACATACATAGCCCTCTTCTGCCTCCACCCCCCCATTCCATGTGTATTAATATAAAATGTAGCAGGGAAAAGGGAGTTGGGCACCATCTTCAGTCAACCTGTAAATCTGTTATTTGCAGACTTTCTAAATTAAATTCAGACTTTCATGAAAATTCACAAAGCCCATCAAAACTTCAAAAAGCCTTGTTATTAATAATTATTTGCATTGTGGTAGTCGCTGGTAGCCTCAGCTATGCTCAGGACTCTTATTTCATTAGGCACTGTATGAACACGTAAATTAGTCTGTGCCCCAAAAGACCTTACAAACTAAATCCCTAATCCCATGCTTGTCTTTAAGCGCTAAAGAAGTACCATTGACTTAACTTTAAGCACACAAGTAATCTCATTTAAGCACACACAAGCATTTTCAGGATTGGGGCCAAGACAAGACAATGGGAGGGAGGATGGGAGAAATTATTATTAAAATACATAATTAGATCCTTATTTTCAATTTAAAGAAATATTTATTAAGAGCCCACATAAAACTAGAAAGAGATGCAGGTTTATTCAAATAATAAACATCATCATAAAATACAAACCTCTTCCTTCTCCCAGTCTTTGAGCCTCTGTCTGCTTTTATCTTTCATCACTTGCAGTCTGAATAAGCATAGGGTTGATGCTGGGAACGTCCCATTCAGTAACAGCAATGCTAAGTGCTGAAAATACCATAGAATTCTTAATACCTATTTTCCAAATAGTCTGGCTTCAGAAATAGGCATATTTTCAGAGATCAAGGAGTAGGGTGACCAGACAGCAAGTGTGAAAAATCGTGATGGGGGTGGGGGGTAATAGGAGCCTATATAAGAAAAAGACCCAAAAATCAGGACTGTCCCTATAAAATCGGGACATCTGGTCACCCTATCGAGGAGTCTGAGGAAAGGGACTTGTGTCTAGAGGGTCAGGCCTGCTTAGCCACCTACAGTTCCCCTCATGCAACACCAATCTTATTGTTTTGTTCCAACTCAGTTCACCTTCCCATCCCAAGATCCTAAATCTCCTGAAATTACACTCTCACATGAATCCCTTCTGTCCCCTCCCTAAACTGAGCAACCTACTTTCCCTTCTCTCCTACTTCTAACATAGCTTGTGCATAGTCCTCTACCTCCACTGTTCTCTCTTGGTTTCTTCTCTGATGGGACTTTTTTTCTAGTTCAGCTGTGTGCAGTTTGATGTCTTCTGGCATTGTATATGCCCCAGAATCTTTTGCACAGGCTGCTGTGGCACTTCCATGTAAGCATCTTGGCAACTGATGCAAAAGATTTTTGGGGTACATGAAGGTACTAGACAGGAAACAAGAAATCCCCTTCATAACACAAGCAGGATAAGAGCATGAAAAAAATTGCACTAACTACAGTGAGGTGCTGTCTGAATTTTAAAGAGGAGTTTCCTTTAATATTTGCCAACTCAGCTGGTGATACATGTGACATCCCCTGGGCAGAGGACTCTCCTACCCCTGTTGTTCTCTGTGTTCTCCTCACAACACACAAATCAATTCCATCCTCTCTCTACCCACAACCTATTAATTCAATATTCTTTTCTCACCCCCAAGTGCATCAATCCTTGCACCCTACCTCTCTAGACCCATCGTGCTTCTTGCCCACCACAATATCTCATGGAGGTTCTAAGTTGCTCACCTGACCTGGCATCTCTCTTCCTTACAGCAGTGGTGGAGGTGTCCTGTAGCCTCTGGTAGGCAGGGCAGCCATCTCACAGCTCCCATCTGTTGGTCAAGTATGCAGTGAGAAGTGGGTCCCATTTGGTGGTGGTTTTGAATGTCTATTGGAAAACTTTCTCATTTAGTTCCTGAGGTGAATGGGACTCATTTAGTTCCTGAGGTCAGTGGAGTGGCAGGTTGGCCTGCCGCCACTTCTGCCTCCTCCGCCGCCGCCTCCTCCTCCTCCTACTATCTGGAGTGACTGGTAGAAAAAGATGTGAGGACTACAATGTGCCTCTCCCTGTACTCCTAGCAGTGAGGGTGGGCTTTTGAAGGGAGTGCCTCTTGCAGCAGCTGTTGTGGGTAGATACACCCTGGCCATGGCAACTGCCTGAGGGGACTAAGCCAGCTGCTACTCCCATTTCCTAAAGAGGACTGGAAACTTTAGCAAGCAGAGCTGGCCATAGCGTTTTTAAGCAATCTGCAAAACAGTTTTTTTTGTTGCCCCAAATGTAATCAACCCTGTGGACAATGACCATCCTATTAGGAACAGGGCCTGCCTGAGGAGTGAGAGAGCTGGTGAAATCCATCTTTGAGAGACATCCCAACCTTTACAGACATGTTATATAAAGTGTGCATAGTGTGTGTGAGAGAGAGGATAGTGAGGGTATCTAGCTTCCCCACCCAGCCTCCTGATGCAGAAGGCAGCCCCCAGCTACTTGTTCCTTTTAACCTTTAGTGAGTGATTTACATTCCTGAGGCTACTTTCATAAGGAAGAAGGCTGGCTATACAGGGGTTTTGTCTGGGTTTTAATGAATGCTGAGATTTCTCTTCATGGGGCTGAGAGGTCAGCTCTGTTAACCTTGGGCATGCATGATTCCCTGTGAGCTCTCTCTGGCTCCTCATTGCCTAGCCGAGTGGTGGGAGAATTGAAAAGGGAAGTGGTAGTTAGCATATTTTCCCCTAAAACTGGATGTCTTGACTGCTGTGTTAGTAACATCACATCACATGAAAATGAGGTGAAATCAGTGGGGTTGTGATTTATAAGAATTGAATTTTAAAATATTCATCAAGATGGCCTAAAGCCTGAGATAGCTGTTCTCTTATCTTTGTACAACTCAGAGGAAAAAATAGAACTAGAGCAAGATGCCAGTGCTTATCCTTGGATTTCAAGTAAATAAATGTCAATAAACCAAATGCAGTACTTTTTCTTGCAAGCTTTTGAACCTGTGCAGGCTTTTCAGCATGGCTAAGGCACTTGTCACAGAAGTAAGTTCAATTTTCTGAGGCTGAAGAAATTTGAGCGGGATAATGCCAATCCTAGGCAATAAGAATATAATGTGGCTGGATACCAAATATAAACAGACTCCCCCCATTTTAAATGAATTGCCAGTTATACAAGACTTTGCAACTTTGCCAATTTTATAAACAAAGATGATGGAGAGAAACAGAATGCGCTCATAAATGCGGGTTGTAATTGTTCTCTGGTATTTTATTATTACTTTCCACTGGGAATATTGATCATAAGAGCTCTTTCTGGGGAGGCAGTGCAAATATACATGCTCAATCAGTGTAGTTTAATAGAAAGCTTGCTTCATACCCAACTAATGTGCCTTACAAATCAATAAAGTATAGAAATGTTAGCGCTCAGTGTTTTGAGGAATTTTGTTTCAGGCCTCCTACTGCTTAAAGGTTGATTACAACAGAGCAGGTTTGATACTAGAATGCAAAGCAGTAGAAATATGTGGTTATGTTGTAGATGGCAGTATTTAAGAATTTTGAGTGCTTGTTGCTTAGCAGCATATTTGAAGGTAGAGTATTCCGGGAATCTTGGTTTAGAAAGAGCATATTCAATTTTCTGTTTCAAAAAGTGCCTGAATGGAAAATTAGATCTCTTATTTAACAGACATATTCTGTTCAGTAATATAGTAAAGGGGCTTGATCTGGGTAAGCTGGTTTTATTTGACTTTATTTAAATCTCATAGTAAAAACAGTAAAGTATACACATAACAGATTTAATTTAAAACAGTAACTATTTCTTTTGTTACACTGTGCCTCTCTAAAAGTGGGCTCTTTGCTCAAAGAACTTGTTGAATGAATCTGGCATTGGAATGGGAGTCAAAAGGTCAGCAAATCAATTACTGACCTTAAATATGACTATGAGCAAGTCACTTTGTCTATATGTGCCTTAATTTTCCTATCTATAAAATAAAGCCATTTGAGTTCTATGGGTGAAAAGCAGAACATAGTGACTGTATTATTATTGCAATTACATTTTTATGTCCAGGATACAGTTACATGTCATAGAAGATGTGACCAAGGTGTGATACAGTCTCTGTCTCAGATTCAAAATCTTTCTTTTAACTTTGAGAGGGTATTATATCCTGTATGTTAGTAGAACATTAACCGCCCCCTCCCTGCCCTCAACCTTCTGCACTGATCGAAAGTAAGTATTGAGCCACACTGCTTGAAAATTCTCTTACCAGCAAGTTCAGCACATGGGCAGGGAATGGGCGTGCATGCTAAAGCATGGTTTTAAGTGTGATCTTCATCATGATAAGCTCTTAGGATCAGATTTGCCTGCACATACTCTCCTGCTTGTCACCTTTGCATATACACATAGTGCTCCCAGAAAGCTATTTTTGAAGGTTACTTTTGTGGTTTTTTTATATACAAACTGTAATTGTTCCAGTAAAAGGGAGTGCTGTATCATGTATTCCTTTTTATTTGTAATATGACAGAATTAAGGAACCCCACTCATGGACCAGGATCCCACTGTGCTAGGCACTATACAAACATGAAACAAAGAGATGGTCCTTTCAGGAAAGAGCTTACAATCTAGGTAAAATCTGTGTATGATCTCTAGTTAGTTAAGAAAAACCTCACATTTCTTTCACTGTACAAAAAAGGCAAACTTTAGTGAAGGAGTGCCTACTCTATTCCACATCTCTCGGCGGACCAGGAGTGGCTTTATTAACTTTAGCCAGAGTGCTGGGTTCAGGAAGTGGAGATAACACTGTGCCATGGATCAAGCTGACGGTTCTGAAGGAAAGACAACTGACATGAAAAATAATTTGAGCTTATTTATTTTTAATAAGCTTGTCTTACTACCACCCCGATATGTTTCGTTATGCCAATATTTTTGTTCTCCACCAATTAATCATCAATATTCATACAGGTAAACACTGTGTATTGTATTGGCTTTCTACTAGAAAGCGATCTCCAAATGAATTTTTCATTGCCGGCATAATTATAAATCCGTCTCAGAGGCAGTAGTTTGAGCATTGGCCTGCTAAACCTAGGGTTATAGCTCAATCCTTGAGGGGGCCACTTAGGCATCTGAGGCAAAAATCTGTCTGGGGATTGTTCCTGCTTTGAGCAGGGGGTTGGACTAGATGACCTCCTGAGGTCCCTTCCAACCCTGATATTCTATAATTCTATCTAGTGGCATTATGATATTTTCTGTCTTCTTATCTATCCCTTTCCTAATGGTTCCTAACATTTTGATAGCTTTTTTGACTGACTGCTGCTGCACACTGAGCAAACGTTTCCAGAGAAGTATCCACAATTACTCCAAAATCTTTCTTGAGTGGTAACATCTAATTCAAGCCCCCTCATTTTGTATGAAGGGTTGGGATTATGTTTTCCCATGTGCATTACTATAAATTTATCAACATTGAATTTCAGCTGGCATTTTGTTGCCCAGTCACCAGTGTTTTTAGATCCCTTTGTAGATCTTTGCAGTCTGTTTTGGACTTAACTATCTTGTGTAATTTAGTATCACTGGCAAATTTTGCCACTTCACTGTTTATCCCTTTTTCCAAATCATTTATGAATGTGTTGAATAGGACTGGGCCCAGTACAGACCCCTGAGGGAAATCACTATTTACCTCTTTCCATTCTGAAAACTGACCATTTATTCCTACCCTTTGTTTCCTGTGTTTTAACCAGTTACTGATCCATGAGAGAACCTTCTCTCTTATCCCAGGACTGCTTACTTAAGAGCTTTTGGTGAGGGACCCTGTCAAAGGCTTTCTGAAAGTCTAAGTATACTATTTCCACTGGATCACCCTTGCCCATGCATTTTTTTTACCCCCTCAAAGAATTCTAATAAATTGATGAGGCATGATTTTTGTTTACAAAAGCCATGTCAACAAGTTGTGTTCATCTGTGTCTGATAATTCTGTTCTCTAAGGCCTTGTCTACACTACAAAGTTGCAGCGCTGGTGAGGGGGTTACAGCGCTGCAACTTAGGATGTGTACACACCTGCAGGGCATTACCAGCGCTGCAACTCCCTGTTTGCAGCGCTGGCCATACACCCGGTCGTGCCTCGGGTGTAGAGGATCCAGCGCTGGATCACCAGTGCTGGTCATCAGGTGTAGACACTCACCAGCATTTTTGTTGACCTCCGTGGAATAAGCAGGTATCCCAGCATACCTGAAGAAGCCTCTCTGGTAATCAAGCAAACTCCACTGCCCTCCAAGCAGGTCTCCTTCCCCGCGGTGTGCTTTGGCGTTCCCTGACCCCCCCTCCAAGCAGGTATCCAGCCCCGCGGTGTGCTTTGGCGTTCCCCGACCCCCCCCCCTCCAAGCAGGTCTCCTTCCCTGCGGTGTGCTCTGGCGTTCCCCGACCCCCCCCCCTCCAAGCAGGTCTCCTTCCCCGCGGTGTGCTCTGGCGTTCCCCGACCCCCCCTCCAAGCAGGTATCCAGCCCCGCGGTGTGCTCTGGCGTTCCCTGACCCCCCCCCCCTCCAAGCAGGTCTCCTTCCCCGCGGTGTGCAACAGCGCTGCAGCGTGGCCACATCTAACACCACTTGCAGCCCTGGTTGCTGTAAGTGTGGCCACTCTGCAGCGCTGGCCCTATACAGCTGTACTAATACAGCTGTAACAACCAGCGCTGCAAAATTGTAGATGTAGACATACCCTAATATTCTGTAGTTTCAGCCAATTTCCCTGGTACAGAAGCTAGGCTTTCCAGCCTATAATTGCTGGGCTTGCTTCTGGTGCAGAAGCTTATTTAAGTGGTGGGTAATGTTCCGCAGTTAATAGTTTTGCAGCTTTGTATTTGAGTTCCTTCAGAACTCTTGGGTGAATACTGTCTTGTCCTGGTGACTTATTACTGTTTAATTTATCAATTTGTTCCAAAACCACCTACTGATGCCTCAGTCTGGGACAGTTCCTCGAATTTGTCACTTAAAAAGAATGGTTCAGGTGTAGGGAATCTCCTTCGCATTGGCTGTAGTGAAGACTGATGCAAAGAATTCATTGAGGGTATGTCTACATCTACAATTTTGCAGCGCTGGTTGTTACAGCTGTATTAGTACAGCTGTATAGGGCCAGCGCTGCAGAGTGGCCACACTTACAGCAACCAGCGCTGCAAGTGGTGTTAGATGTGGCCACACTGCAGCGCTGTTGGGCGGCTTGCAGGGGGGTTCGGGGAACGCGAGAGCAAACCGGGGAAGGAGACCAGCTTCCCCGCGGTTTGCTCTCGCGTTCCCTGAACCCCCCTGCAAACCGCAGGGAAGGAGACCTGCTTGCACGGGGGTTCGGGGAACGCGAGAGCACACCGCGGGGAAGCTGGTCTCCTTCCCCGGTTTGCTCTCGCGTTCCCCGAACCCCTGTGCAAGCGGGTCTCCTTCCCTGCGGTTTGCTCTTGCGTTCCCCGAACCGCCCTGCAAACCGCAGGGAAGGAGACCTGCTTGCTCGGGGGTTCGGGGAACGCGAGAGCAAACCGCAGGGAAGGAGACCTGCTTGCACGGGGGTTCGGGGAACACGAGAGCAAACCGGGGAAGGAGACCTGCTTGATTACCAGAGAGGCTTCCTCAGGTATGCTGGGATACCTGCTTATTCCACGGAGGTCAAGAAAAGCGCTGGTAAGTGTCTACACTTGATTACCAGCGCTGGATCACCAGCGCTGGATCCTCTACACCCGAGACAAAACGGGAGTACGGCCAGCGCTGCAAACAGGGAGTTGCAGCGCTGGTGATGCCCTGCAGATGTGTACACCTCCTAAGTTGCAGCGCTGTAACCTCCTCACCAGCGCTGCAACTTTGTGATGTAGACAAGCCCTTAGTTTCTCCACAATGGCCTTAACTTCCTTGAGTGCCCCATTAGCACCTCAAGCGTCCTGTGGCCCCACTGACTGACTGGCAGGTTTCCTGCTTCTGTACTCTTGTTCTTACAAAAGAAAAGATTTGATGTTTAGTTTTTGAGTCTTTGGCTAGTTACTCTTCAAGTTCCTTTTTGGCCTGCCTAATTATACTTTTACATTTAACTTACTAGAATTTATCCTCCTTTCTATTTTCCTCAGTAGGTTTAACTTCCAATTTTTAAAGGATGCCGTTTTTGCTTCTAACCACTTCACTTCACTTCACATCACAAATCGACTTATACGCAATTGGTGATTCACTATAAGCCCCACATCCTTCTCTGCGATACTACATCCTCGCCAGTTATTCTCCATTTTCTGTTTGTGCATTTGATTTTTCCTTCCAAAGTGCACTACTTCGCTTTTTACTTTTTGAATTTCATCTTGTTGATTTCAGATCAATTCTTCAACTATCACAGTCGTTTTGAATTCTGATTCTGTTCTCCAAAGTGCTTGCAACTCCTCCCTGGTTGGTGTCATCTGCAAATTTTGTAAGCATATTCTCCACTGCATTATCAAAGACACTAATGATTAGTGTGACACCCAGCCCCTGGGGGATCCCACTATATACATCCTTCCAATTTGAAAGCAAACCATTGAAAACTACTGTGTGCGCTTTTTCAACCAGTTATTCACCCACTTTGTAATATTTTCATGTAGCCCACATTTCCATAGTTAGCTTACGAGAGTGTCGTGTGGGACAGTGTCAAAAGCAGTACTAAAATAAAGATGTATTATGGCTACAGCTTCCCCTTATCCAGTAGGTCAGTAACCCTGTCAAAGAAGGAAATTAGGTTGGTATGGCATGATTTCTTCTTGGCTAATCCATGGTGGCTATTACCTATAACCCTATTGTCCTCTGGGTGATTAAAATTTGATTGTGTAATAATTTGTTCCAGTAGCTTTCTGTGCATTGAAGCTAAGATGACTGGTCTATAATTCCTTTATTCCCCTTTTTAGAGGGAAAGTACTGTTTGCCCTTCGCCAGTCCTCTGGAACCTCATCCGTCCACCATGAGTTCTCAAAGATAATCATTCATGGTTTCATGATTGCTTCAGCTAGTTCCTTAAGGACCCTAGGATGAATTTCATCAGGCCCTACTGAATTGAATACATCTAACTTATCTAAATATTCTTTAACTGTTCTGGCTTGTGTTCTTGCCCCCATCTTGTTAATATTAATTATGTTAAGCATCTGGTTGCAATTAATCTTTTTTAGTGAATACTGAAGGAAAACAGGTAATAAATACCTCAGCCTTCTTGGTGTAATTCATTATTAGTTCTTCTTCCTCTCTGCAAGTAATGGGACCTACACTTTCCTTTGTCTTTCTCTTGCTCGTGATTTATTTATAGAACCTCTTTTCCTTGCTTTAACTAGCTGTAACTCATTTGGTGCCTACGCCTTTCTGGTTTTGTTCCTATGTGCTTGTGCTGTTCTTTTGTAATATGATGTCATATGCTCAAGAAAAAGGAATTAAGATTTGGATTGAATCGTCTCTGGGTGGTTCTGTGCTTGCAGTTCTTACCGCACAAGCTGTATCAAGAGAATCCTGGTTTCATGCTTGCGCATATTATCTGCATGCTTATCAGAACAACATCAATCAGTAATGTCTCACAGTAATGGAGACATTAATATTTCCCTATACTGCTTCCTGTAGAGTACACTACACTACTTTTTGTATTCATAGTTTTAATCAATGTTTAATACTCTCTTGGCACCTTGAAAACCCTTTTCCTTATTCATTTCTGCCCTCTCCCTCTCCGGCAAATTTTGACTTAGTTTCTCCAATGTACTGATTGGAGCTCATGTTAATATTGGCTGTTCTGGTATATTAATGCTCGCCACCATCATCTTCTAGGATAGAGATTCCCAGACTGGGCTACAGGGATTGTGCTGGGCTGTAGCTATCACAGAGAAGTTATATGATCGTGAATGGAAAGGAGGTAGTCCATGTGAATGGAAGAGTTCCACAAAACTGTCTATAAAGATATTGCCCATGCTATGAGAGTTTGGCTGTCTCTATCCTGAAACAGGGATAGGCAGGACATAGTTTCAACCCACTGTTGAATGGTAGCAGTGCTCAGGACCTTAAAACATGGTTTCCTGTTATAGGAGAAATCAGTGCCAGAGTCTGGCCAGGCATTTTCTCTGTGTAATTTATTGTGTTCACACACATGTAAATTTATAAATTTAAATTTTCACGTTTGTGCAAAATTATAGGTCTTAAGCATTTTTTTCTGTTTTTTTAATCAATTTAAATTTCCACAGTTGCAGGGAAGTTGAGGGGTCAGACAGGAATTATTTAATGACAGTAGCCATTGAGACTCAAAAAGTTAAAGGTATATAACCGTTAAGACACCTTGTCAAAACATACAAAGCAAATATCCTTAAATCAGACTTGAATTTAATGTTCGCAAGCAGCATTTTTCTAACTTTGCCTGCTTGTAATTTTCTATTATTGATGGACACATTTTTGTTTGGTTATGTGAAACTGATGTTTAGACACATTTACCAATAGCAAGCTAATCCTCCCAAGCCTACATATGCACCAGTCCTTGAACAGATTTGGTATGCAAGTGAACCACTCTTTCAGAAATCTCAGCAAAAACACTGGTACCTGGTTCTCAGGAAGCAACCAGACCCCCAAAATTAACTGTAGTTACAGAGATGAAGGCAGAAAGCAAAGTCTGCTGTTGCTTGCCTCACAAAATTAACAACAATGCATCATGTCTTCAAAGTCTGGACCATTCTTGCACAATAAGAAAAAGAATTTGTAAAATTAACAGTGCCAGTTAGTAACGCCTGCATAAAAATATGGATGTTACAAGACAGCCTGCAATGACTTAGTGCATGAAGTTTCAGAAGAACTTCTACATCAGTGAAGATTCCCTACGTCTACTATAGGTTGCTAGGTACAGCTTGGGACGCACTCTGCACCCTATATTCACCATAGTAATGTGATTATCATAATTGTGTTGCATCTTGATTATGTGACATCTTTTGTGTGGTGTCTATGGAAAAGTTATGATTTGTGGAATATGATTATTTTTTTATATGAAGTTATGAATATTGACTGATCTATATTTCAAATGTGCTTGCTCTGGGTAACACCCACAACAATGAAGAAGCTAGACAGTGCTAATGGCCCATCAGTGGAAACAATGGGCCATGGAAAAGGCTTGTCTTCACCTGGGGACCCTTCAGACAGCCTGTGAAATAACGGCTGCCATGATCATCACACATGCAGGGGCATTTGTCTAAACCACATGATACTAAACTCCATCTTGATACCTGTATTTTTCCACAAACTGGGCTGGGAAGTTGGCTTGGAACAAAGGTGTTTCTGCCATACGGAAGAAACTATAAATAGGGGAAGTGACATCACCAAGGGGCCTCATTCCCTCTACAACTCAATACCTGGAAACACCTGAGAAACAAATACTGAACTGCAGGAAGTGCTGGTCCCAGTCTGGAAGAGAGGATTCCTGCCTGTGTATAAAACATCTGCAAACTGCTTGTAGTATGTAACAGGGTGAGGTATTCTGATTCAAATCGTGTGTAGAGTGTAAGTTCTAGATTGTAGTTTTGTTTATTTGCTAGGTAATCTACTTTGATTTGTTTAAGTGATAGCAATCTATCTTTCTGTAGTTAATAATTTTTTTTAACTAAAACAGTGTGGGTTAAGTAGGGGGAAGTCTCAGTTCAGTTAACAAAGGCTTTGTGCATATTCCTGTCCACATCCAGGGAGGGAGTGGACTGGGTAATAACTCATATATACTGATCAGGCGTTTGATCAGGGCAGGATGGTACAGCCAGGCTGGGGAGCTGGGGGTATTTTGGCTGGACCCTCTATTGTTGGTCCATGCAGTGGCTGGCAGAGCATTCATGAACCCAGCTTGGTGTGGCCTCTGCCTGTGGATGTTGATGTGAGTGCAAGCTTGGAGGGCTTTGCAACTTGTCACAATGTCAGTATGAGGGGGAACCCAGATTGGTGAAACAGAGGGCTCAGTTGTACTCCAGTTCCAGGTGGCACCCTTTTGGGGAGGAGGAAGACTGTCACACAGCTGCAGCTTGATTGCTACTCATATCTCCTAGAGCTGTTATAAGTGTAGTTAGCTTGTGCTTTGATTTTAAATGTGGGGTTTTAATCACAAAGTCACTTCTGTCGTCAACGACTTTAGCTCCCCCGCTGTCTGTGGACCTTGCCCATAAGTCCCTTGTGAAGGATAACTTTATTAATTTAGGAACAGATAAATAGCTCTTAGCTATCTTACCAAACAGCCTTTTAACCCTAGGGGTGGATATCACCCTGTTGCAATTTTGAAAGAAAAACCAGCCATAAGAATTTCATTGCAAATTCATAAAAGGCAAATTTAATATTACTCAGTTCTAGCTGACGCTAGTTATTGTAAATCTCACTAAACTAAGTACAGAACAGTACAATTATCAAATCAAAATTAAAATTGGAATTTAATTAAAGTGTCAATTTCATGCTTTATTGTCAGTTGACTCAATCATTGGATGAATTCAGTCAAGACTTAAATCAAGAAGTCAACATAACACATGATCAATTCTTATACATTACTATCCCAGGAAACCTTATGAAACTGCACCTAGACTCCTTCCAGGTGACTCTCTTCCTGACTAATCTAGCCACCGTAGAGTGTGATTAACAACTTCTAAGGCAGGTGTCGGCAACCTGTGGCATGCGTGACAAAGATGACACGCAAGCCTTTTTTTTTTTTATAATGGCACGTGCAGCAGCATGCTATTAAAAATCCTGCCCAGACCAGCCTGCTCTTCTCCATCCTCTGCCCTCCCACGGGGGCAGGGGGCGGAAGCTAGGTTCTGCCGGCTCCCCTGCCTCTTCCGGCAGTGTGCTGGGTTCCTGCCCCTCCTCCGGCTCTCTGTCCCTCTCTCCCTTCCGGCAGGCCGATCAGCTGATGGCCTTTGCGAGGGAGGGGTCAGGAAGGAGCAGAGTCAGCCTGCTCGCTGCTCCCTTGGGAGGCAAAGTAGAAGCGGGAGCAGTGCCTTGGGGAGGGGGGAAGCGGGGGCATATCCCCTCCTGCCCTGACACCCCCTCACACACACCCATCCCTTTGCCCTGAGCCCTGTGCCTGTACCCTCCCCTGAGCCCCCCCCCACACACCCAGCCCTCTGTCTTGAGCCCTGTGCCCCATGCACATACACACTTAGCCCTCTGCTTGACTCCTTCATCCCAACATGACCCCAGTCCTGACTCTGGCACCCCCACACATTGCCAGGCCCTGATACCTGCACCCCCTCACATACCCCCAGCCCTCTGCCTTAACTCTTGCACCCCCCACATACCCAGCCCTCCCATACCCCATGCACCCTCCACATCCCCGCCCCCACCCCCATCACCAAATGGGAGCTGCCCAGGTAAGTGCTCCACACCCAAATCTTCTGCCCCAACCCTGAGCCCCCTCCCTCATTCTAGCTCCTGGCCAGACCCTACACCCCAACCCCCAGCCTGCTCTTTCACACTCAGCCCTGTGCTCAGTGCACTCCCACTCTCAGCTCAGTGCAGAGAGAGAGGAAGAGAATGGGCCAGAACCAGGGAAAAGGGCACTGTATGTGGGCAGGACTGGGACCCCAGACTGGCAGCAGGCTGAGCGGGTCCAGCACCCGGGATCCCATCTGGCAGGAGCTGGTGGATGGAACCCCTGAGCTGATGGAACCCCAACCGATCTGGAGTTCTGGCTGATGGACCCTTGCCCGCAAGGGTCCCGGACGCAGGCCCTGCTCAGCCTGCTGCTAGCCTAGGTGAACAGAACCCCAGACCAGCAGCGGGCTGAGTGGGCTGGCAGCGTAAGATCATGTCATAAACAGGTAGTTAAGGATTAATGTCTCTTTTACCTGTAAAGGGTTACAAGCAGTGAACCTGGACCACCTGACCAGAGGACCAATCAGAAGACAAAATACTTTCAAATCTCGGTGGAGGGAAGTCTTTATTTTGTGGTGTTTCTTTGTCTGTTGTTCTCTCTGGGTTCTGAGAGTAACCAGGTGTACCTACAGGCTCTCTAATTTTCTGTTCACATAGTAAGTACCAGTAGAAAGGCGGTTTAGTCTTTTTGATTGTTTTCTTTATTTGCAAATGTGTATTTTGCTGGAAGGATTTTAATTTGTATTTATGCTGGGGGGAAGGCTTCTCTATAGTGTCTATAAGCTGAAAGACCCTATAACCTTTACCATCTTATTACAGAGACAACTTTTTACTTTTTTCTTTCTTTTATTAAAACCTTTTCTTTTTTAAGACCTGATTGATTTTTTCCACTTGTTGAGGCTTAAGGGAATTGAGTCTGTACTCACCAGGGAATTGGTGGGAGACAGGGAGAGAGAAGGGAAGGGGAAAGGTGGAATCCTTCTGTTTTAGATTCACGGAGCTTGAATCTGTATTACCTCTTGGGGAGGGGAAAAGGGGGGGGGGAAAGGTGCATTTCCCTTTGTTTTAAGATCCAAGGAGTTTGAATCACAGTGATCTTCCACGGTAACCCAGGGAGGGAAAGCTTGGGAGAGGCAATGATGGGGGAAAGGGTTTACTTTCCTTGTGTAAGATCCAGAGGGTCTGGGTCTTGGGGTCCTCTGAGAAGGTTTTTGGGGGACCAGAGTGTACCAGGCACTGCAAGTCCTGGTTGGTGGCAGCACTACAAGATCTAATTAAGCTTAGGGGGATTCATGCTGGTACCCCATCTTTTGGATGCTAAGGTTCAGAGTGGGGGTTATACCATGACGGATCAACATTTTAATTTAATTTTAAATGAAGCTTCTTAAACATTTTGAAAACCTTGTTTATTTTACAATACGATAGTTTAGTTATATAATATATAGACTTAGAGAGACCTTCTAAAAAACATTAAATTAAAGTGAATAAATGAAGGCTCGGCACACCGCTTCTGAAAGATTGCTGACCCCTGTTCTAAGCACAGAGTGGTTTCTGCAAACCAGGGTGACATGAAGTGATTTAAGATAGAACCTACTTTAGAATTAGAATATGTATATGCTATTTCTGTAACATACATATCCCAAAAGTGCTGGAAAAAATCAATAATACGAGTGGCAAGAATTTTACAAAAGGAACAAACAGTTACTTGGAGAAGAGGTTGGCTCTTAGCTTGCTGATCTTCTAAGCATCAGAATTAGAACCTGCAGTTTGGGGACTCTGTGATATTGTCTCTCTCCTTGGTAACTTATTCTGGCCAGTGGGCTTCCTCAGTCACTTGGCTGGCATAGCCTGTAGTTACCTTGGTGACCTTATTCTTGGTGTTGTGGTGGCCCAGAAAGATCATGCCGCCTTGCACACGTACCTGGATTTTTACGGTTGTGATTCCAGTTGTCTCCACCCAATGGCACTTCCTCAGAGAACTTCCACGTAAATCAGGGGATCACAAGTCTCGTATCCTGGTAATGTCCATTCCAAGTTGAGGTTGGGTGAGCTAGTCTTTTTGGTCACTCTGGAAAGCCTAGTCTCTTACTGACAGTTCTGTAACAACATATGTTGCCAATGGCAAACACAGATGTGTTCCTGATACCAGACTCTGTGTTCTTGGGGAACCAGGGTGCAGTATCCAGCCTGTCTCATGAAAGACTCCCCCCTCCACCCCTCAGCCTCTGCTTAAACCAAAAACCATCAGAGAAAAGAACTTGCAGAGAGCAGTGAAGGGCATTGGGAGACACACCTAGACCCCTCCTGACAAGGGTGACAAGATTAAGACATCTCAATTTGCATACAGAATGGAGAACCAAGAACCACATGGAATTCTGGGACTAGAAAAAGCAGGGAAATACTGCATCATGGGAATCTCTGCTCCAGATGCTAATGAACCTAGGCCTGCACACACCCAGCGCAGCAATTATCAGACCAATTCTAGTAATGAATCCTTAATTGATATCCAAATAGTAAAGCCGCCCAGTTGCATTGTGAGCTCCCTGAAAGAAAACATCACCCACAGCCAAGACTGATCAGCTCCTTTTGTCTAGTCTAAAGAAAACCCTCGAGTTATCAGCCTCACCTATAAACAAATCTATTGTTCTCCCTTGAACAATTGTATTTTCTCTACAAAAATTCCTACTCACTCTCCAGTCAGTGTTCTGATGCTCAGATCCAAAGTCTGCACCAGTTCCACAGGGACTCACTACTTTCCTGACTGATTGTGCTGGGGACTCTGCCTGCCTCCTGCCCTCAGGACCCTCTGCTACCAGCATCATCTGGGAACACCGACCAGTTCAAGCTTCGGGAGTGGTGAGATCCCCTTCCTCTCTCTCTTTCTCTTTTCATTTTTCCTTTCTACCTTAGGTATTAACCTTTAATAATGTATGTTGTGTAGTTATCACCTGTATTCAATAAATAACTTGTATGGTTAAGCTGGTTGCTTCTCTCTCTTTCTGAACTTTACTCTTTTGTGTTTTTAGCTTCCCCCATTTACTCTACAGCAACGCTTCTTTTACCTAAGCTAAAGATCCCTGCAGTGCCCAAAATACTGTGGGGTTTGCTCATCAAGTAGGTTACTGCCAGTACAATTGTGCTGTGAAGGTGGGGATAGGGACGTGCTGAATCTGGGACACATGAGGGTAACAGCTTGAAAGTGCTGCTTGACCCAGTCCATGGAGCCCAGGGGCATATGAGGAGAGTCAGCTTGAAAGTGCTGCGTCATCCAGCCAGCGAGTCCAGGGACATATAAGGGGTCAGCTTGACAGTGCTGATTGACCCGGTCCGCTCAGACTTGCTCTGTTAATGTATGTGTGGGTGGGTGTGTGCTCATCTGGTTTTGGAGCTGGGGAACCTAAATCCTGCAGGATAGCTCCATTGGGAGGGGACTTGCGGGAAGGGAGAAGTAGAGCTCCATATGAACACACAAGTGACACAAGCAGTACATTGATAGAATTACAGAATCCCCTTCCCCAGAAGAGTAACCCGAATGAATGAGCCTATCCCAAAGTAATGGGCAAATCTGGTAACACTCCAAAAATATGAAAAACATGGGTTCCACAGGAGATGATTCCATGAATATGGTTTGGGCCCCCACTCCTGTGTAGAGGTACAGATGGGTTATGTTCCTCCAGTATCCTACATGTTCTGAATGTTTAATGACTACTGTCAACTCTTACATCCCTCATATTTCCATTCATTCACTTCATTCTCTCAGCATAGCTGACAAAATCCTGGACATTTTACTAGTAGAGAATTGGAGAGCACTGGGTGAAAGGTTTTATCTCTTAGAAAAAGTACTGTCAGATTCTATTAATAGAAACTTTACTTAAGCACAATTCATGTGCTTACTTCCCATGGAGGTCAATAAAGTTACATCAGTTTGAGTCATTTTGGGCCACACCCTCAGCCATCTGTACATTTTGAGGTTAAAACTCCTCCCCTGATGGTTTTCCCTATTTTAGCTCCTAGCTCCCACAATATTCATACAGCTGTAGTCTAACTTCATTCTTTTCTTTAGTTCTTAATTTGTTTTATACAAATCATGCTGATCTGTCACTTAAAGAAACAAGCTGATTTGCAGAGAGCAAATCTATCTTGTAGCACAATGGCACCTATTTTCTCATCTCCCATCATTCACTTCATCTTTGCTGTTACTGGCTATAGAAAAGAAAATGACCTTTCCATTTGTGACGTGGTTTTTCTTTTTCCCTAACCTTTTAGGAAGTTGTGAAGAATGATTGATTAATAACACAATGAATGGTACAATACTGTTGTTACTTTCACTATTGATATAGTGGAAAGAAACCTCTGCTGGCTTTGAACTGTTACAGTGTTTCACAACAATTGCTTTGTATTATCATACCTACAATTTAAAAAGCAAAGCCATCTTTGTTTCTTCAGGCAGCCAAGAATATTATACTGGGCAGAGAGCTAGAAGTGATTGCATAAGATGTTAAAGTCCAAGCCTGACTAATATGTACACTGAATATTTCAGAAAATGGTTGTAGTTGGAGGGTTAGATCTTGGGTTGAAGTCTGGTAATTATTTTTTCATAGGTAATATGTGCTCTTTACTACAGCTGGAATTGTGCTGCTTTTACCCACTGAACTGCCACTTGATTTATCTGTGGCAAGATGGGCAAACTCTTTGAGTGCATATTGCATCTTAGCATAGAGGTCATGTCATGGAGTATGTTCTGTTGTTTGTTATTGCACAAGCTATCTTCCATTAGGGATGGAATAACAGCCCTCCGGCATCTGCAGCAATTCTTTCCATAGGAAAACAATATTAGGAAAGTATTTTAATCTTTTAATGTGACTTTGTAGCTGCAAACGAAGACCAGTGCTTGCATACTGTGACCAGCAAGTTAGCCAGGGACTACAAACAAGTGTTCCACAAACCATAATTTGAGAACTGCTAAGCAATGATATTTCTAAAGCTATTTCCAGATTAGGGCTAGATTGTGCTGCTTAAAGGAGCACTAAGGCATGTTCTGCCTTAAGAAGACACAATGCCTCCTGGAGCATTGAGCGCACAGAGGCTACACTCCCAGTCAGGGCCGGCTCTAGGTTTTTTGCCTCCCCAAGCCCAAAATAAAAAAACTCACCTCTGAGAGCGCAACTGCCAAAGCACCTCCTCCCCCCCACCAAAAAAAAGAAGTGACTGGAGTGCCACCCCTGGAATTGTACCGCCCCAAGCACGTGCTTGGTTTGCTGGTACCTAGAGCCTGTTCTGCTCCCAATTCTAGCCCTTATGCAACTAGCCAGTGCAGGGAGGAAATTAACCCCAACCCCCACCCTCTTTAAGGTAGGAGGCATCCCCAGCGAGTAGGGGCAGACCAGTCCCTGCCTTCTTCAGAAGGCTGAGGCTGCAATTCTGCTTGATTCTTACAGGGAGTGAAGAAAAGGCTTCTTATATATTTTCTCCCATGTGCACCTGTGCACAAGCCAGAAGGAACCTGGCTTTTGATTTTTCATCCCCTACACTTGCTTCCACCTCTGCCTTCTTTCTCTTTTCCGTTCTGTAGGTATGTCTAGCCAAGCCACAAAACAGCATTGACTTCAAGCTTGGAGGATGTGAGAAAAATAAGGCACTACTATCCACAGGAGAAAGGACAAGCTCTAGGATGTTCTCCAGAATTAAGCATTCTAGGTCCCTATGGCAGAAGGGAAGACTCTCTTCCCCCTTCCCCCCCCCCCTTAAGAAATTGTGTGGTCCACAGGGACTAGAATGGGAAATGACACTCTCTTCCTGCTTGGATCCTCCTGGCTTAATTTAAGAATTGAAAAAATAAGAGTGGTAATTTCTGCAGTTTGATCTGGATTTTCTGACCACTTTTTAATTTTTATTGCAAGTGTAACCCCATGCCCCTTCTAGGTGTGGTGGTCTGTCCCATCTAGTGGCATCAAGACCACTTAGAGAGCAATTAATGAATCTGCTTTACAGCCTTAGCTTTTTGCTCATGTGGTAGAGGCTCATGCAGTAAGCTCCAGAGATACCCTGTTCAATCCTGCCCGCCAACAACGACCAGAATCTGTTGGCATTACACAAGCATTTCAGATGTCCCTTTCCTGGCATTGTGTGTCGATGAGAAAAAGATGAATGACACCAATGCGGTATTATAATCTGGACAGCTCCAGTGTTCTTCATTATAGTTTCTGCAGTCTGACTGCTGAAGTACAGGGTTTTTTTCATGCTTAGTTTCCTAACAGAAAAAGAATATAAATGTTGCCATTTAAACATTAATGGAAGATCTATATACTACACCACAATCTAAAGTGTTCAGGGAAACAGAAGATGTAACTAATCAATATTTGATGCTGTTGTCTGGTTTTATCTTTAAAATGTAACTGAATTTGAATGAAAAACTAGACTTGAAACATGTATTTTGGCTGATAATTCCAGCATGCATACTTGCAGTTATAATATTTAACATTCCCATTCAGAGAAGTAGACTGGTTTCCAAGACCATCTACAGGGAAAAGAGGCAGCAAATACCTAGTTACATCATTCCAGCAGTCATAGCAGAATACTTTTAAAAACAATTGTATACAATTGTCAGTTTCTTAGAGGCAGCAGAAGTTGAAATTCTACATAAAAACGGGGACGACTTCTAGGTAACAGAATTGAATTCCAAGAGTAAGAGTCTAAAAGTAAATGAGTAAAGCCTTGTCTACACTAGAAAGAGTTTGGAACAGCTGTACTGGCACTTCCTCCTAGTGGAGATGCAGTTTGTACTGGAAAAAGTTCTTTTGGACTTTTTCCAGTAGAGCCAGTTTCCTGGGTGAAATAGGTTATACTGGCAAAAAGACTTTTTTGGTGTTAGAACTGCATCCAGACTGGGGCTTTTGCTCGCCCAACTATGTCTGGGAGGGGGGTGATTCTTTTGTCAAACGCCTCGCCGTAGCTCTGTCAGCAACACTTTTTAGACTAGGCCTAACTTTCAAATTTAAACTAGAGGCTAAGGGATTTTAAAACAACTGTTTGTGGTGGATTGGATCTTGTCTGACACTCTGCACCACAAAATTCCCGGACGGCGATAGAGGCTGATCCCAGGACCCTATTCAGTGCAATCTGACTGCCATGGAAGCCAAAAGATAACAAATGTAAAAAGGGAAGTCACAAGCATAAGTTACGTAAATGATTGCGTTCTCACTCCATTTCCTGCTCTATTACAAAAATCCCACATAAAAGCTTCATTAATTTAAAGGTCAAATTAAGAGCTATTCACACCATAGGCCAAGTCCTTATGTCCAGCAGAGAGATGCTGGTGCAAGAGCTGAGAACTCAAATACCTTTCTTTCCCCTTATCTGTCCACTGCCCTAGTCCTGGCAGTGATGGTTTCCTACAGACTGTTTCAGTGACTGAGGATTACCAGAATACCAGGCACCTGCTTCCTCTTGCCCTTGGTCTGCCTTTCAATGTGCCCCCTAGAGTAGGAAGTTGGGCGCAAAACCAGGCTAGAATGAATGCAGAGTTCTGGAAAGCAGGGGCAGTGATTCTAATGGAACTTCCAGTAGCAGATTGCAACTAGCAAAGCCCCGAAAAGCCTGCAGGGGCAAACCTGGCTATGTGGAGTCCAGAGTTGCCTGTGCCCTTTGCCCCATTAGGGCAGCTGAAAAAGGGGCTGAGGTTTGGCATCCATTTCTCTTCCAAGCTATGGTTACATAGACTGACACTTACCTTACTATCCAAGTCAAAATCCCATACGCTATTCACAGAAACTTTCTCGCTGACTTTCACCTAAAAAGCCTTTAAGTCACACATTCTTAACTTGACACAGAAGGATTTCATCTCCCTGAAAAGGCTGACTATGATCACTACAATGAAATACACATTTTTAAAATTCAAAATTTAGACTTTTTTTTTTTTTAAATCTATCTTTTAACCCTCTAGACTTTCTCCACAGTTGTTAGTCTACTGGGTAAATCCTTCTTGGTTTGCAGTATTGTCTAGACAGAGCATAATGGTTTATATTCTATCACATCACTCTGGCTGGAAGCCTGCTGTAGGTGTTGCATGGAACCACCAGCACCAGATTAAAACACAAGCAACTGCATGAATTTAAAAAGCCAACAGCCACATTACACATGGACAAAAGCTGATTTGTAATCTTTAACCTTATTGTATTTGTTTGTTGTTATACCCAAATAATTAGGCTATGATACAGATACTACATACATGTTCACTGGATGGAATCCTGCTCCAGTGAAGTCAATGGGAGTTTTGCAATTGACTTCAGTGTGGCCAGGATTTTGCCCACAGAATTCACTTAAAAGATATAGATATAGAGATAGATCTTTGCAGAATTGTGGCCAAAATTTGTATACATATTTGCTTTTAAGAGGAAATTGTCTCTTTCTCTCTATCTATCTATCTGCCAGGATTAAGTTTGAAGAGATTTTGTTGTTTTTGCAGAGGTATCTACTGTTGATGTCTCAGTGTATTAACAAGAAAGGGGTGGGGGGGAAACCATCCACTGCGACTGATACATCACCACTAACTACAGTTTAATGGCATGACTTGCACAACTGTAGTAAAATAATATAACATAACATGATTATTGTAAAGATTGAAGATTTAATGGTGAATGAATCTTCCAATACTAGTATTAGTCAACAAGTTACGCATACTATTTTTAGTATTCAGTGAATAAAGATAATGATAGGAGATCTTGTAAACTAAAAAAATAAACAGTACAGAAAATTGCTGAAGTAAAAGGTATGCAAGTAAATATTTTGTTAGACTATAGGAGAATTTTTCTATGGATTTCCTGCTT
Source organism: Gopherus flavomarginatus (assembly GCF_025201925.1). Taxonomy (NCBI): domain Eukaryota; kingdom Metazoa; phylum Chordata; order Testudines; family Testudinidae; genus Gopherus; species Gopherus flavomarginatus. The sequence continues at coordinate 120,940,761 of NC_066620.1, read as the reverse complement.
TTAACTCTACAGGTGGTATTGTCTGTAGTGCATTTTTTTTACCAGGTCACTGTACATGATATGGCTCGATATGGAGTACTCTGTAAAATGAACTTTAGTAGTGTCTCACTGCACACTGATAAAAACAAATGCAGCCAGCAATCTCCAGGTACATGGATGAAGGTTGAACTGCCTATTGCAGGACCACTGAAGCATCATACACTTTGGTTTAATTAAAACTCTGGAGTTTTACGGATCCGTTAATTCCTAATGGTATAACTAAATTTTTATCATTGCTATTTTGTGTGTGTGTGTATGTGTGTGAAGATAGATGATTTAAAAAAACCACAAAGGTCAAACCTCATACACAGAACAAATTAATACAAAAAATCTGCCTTTAGTTACATCTGATTAGCAGTGGACTTTAAATTTAAATTTATTCATACTGCTACCAGGCCTCTGCTTTGTCTGTCTGTCTGTTTCAATAACTCAGGAAAGGAGTTGTTTCTCCAATACATCTAATATACAGAGGAAACAGTTGTACTATTAGGAGTATAGGACTTTTACTGTATATTTTATTAAGTAATATGGAACAGTATTTGGAACTTAATACTCCCTTAAACAGAACAGTAGGCAGCTCTCTGCACTGCTTTATGTCAGCGTATGATATTATGCCTGCTTCTTCTGACAGCAGTCTCACCCCATTCTCCTCTCCCCCATGGAGCGGTGATAGATGTTTGGGGCCAGAGTCTGGGTGTAATCTAAATATAACCTAGTTTATTTACACATATACCGATCCTGGAACAGAGGTGGTCAAGCAGCATGCAGGGCAACATCATCTTTATGGAATCTTAGCCTAGTATCAATGCCCGATTTCCAGGGAACAATTAACCCTCAAGAATTGACTCTACTCAGAGACTAAGGCAGAGAACAAACTTGCTAGCCACTCTCACAGCTGCCTGTACACCAAACCTTGCAATAATCAACACCAACAAAAGCACATCTTCCCAAGAGTCAGAACTTACAGGTAAAAAACTTGGAAGACTGTATGTGACATCACCATTTGGTGATGCCTGCCCTGCTAGTATTATCAACTTCATAGAACACAGGATGCTCCCTTCATGATTTAGCAGGTTCTATGCTTTTTCCAGGCCAGTTTCAGACTTCAGGCTAGAAGTAGGTAGTTATCCTCTAGCTGTAGGGTTGGACTGACTCTTTCAGAAATTGAAATCAGTCAAATGTACAGGTGCCAGAATCCTAATATGGTCAATTGGCTCCATTTTGCTTCAAGTAAAACCAGTTTTAACCGCATGTGCACGAAATTAAAGACATTAAATAATCAGTAATCTGAGGTAAAATATATCTTTTGGGTCATTTCATCTGAAAAACTAATATAGTCATTCTGAAATGTCTCATTTGTAAACTTTGTGCCTGGGATATATTGGAAAACGGCCTGAAATGAATTTGTCATAAATATCTTCACAAAATCTATTATTTAAAAGGCATAATTTCAATCCACAGTGTCTCTTTCATTAAACTCTACGGGAAATGCAGCTCATTGACTAATGCTAAAATTTCATCTGGTCTTTTAATTTATTTAGGGCTAGATTCTACCGCATTATCCCATACTGACTGTTACATACTCTTCATATAGCTCCACTAAAATCAAGGGAGGTATTCTTAAAGTAAGATATTACTGGATGCTGTTGAATGCAGGAAAGGGAAGAAGAGTTGAACTTCTAATGGTTTACCTTGTAAATAAGTGTAGTTTTTATAAAAACTACAAGATATCAATAGCGTAGACCTCCTGTAGTGTAAAATAATCCTGGTTGCCTCAAGGGATATTTTAATAGCCAAATAATAAGATTTAAGTAAACAAAAATTGACAGTCAATCAAAAACTAAGCAGAATATTTTTTTTTTGCCCTAGCAAATAAAAGGCCATGTATTCCAATAGCAAAGTCCCTGTACTTGGAAAGCTTCGTCCCAGGAAACAAAAACAGTATCATCCCAGTTGGCTTCAATTGTTGTGATGATGTGTAACATAAGAAGTAAAAGCAGCAAAGAATCCTGTGGCACCGTATAGACTAACAGACGTTTTGGAGCATGAGCTTTCGAGATGCATCTGAAGAAGTGGGTATTCACCCACGAAAACTCATGCTCCAAAACGTCTGTTAGTCTATAAGGTGCCACAGGATTCTTTGCTGCTTTTACAGATCCAGACTAACACGGCTACCCCTCTGATACTTAACATAAGAAGTGGTTTCTCAGGTAATTGGGCTTAAAGTACAAGAGCTGAATTTTTATTTTTATTTTTTAAATAGGATGAGGCCTAAATTCCACAGGGAAAAACATGTACATTTGCACACCTTCATTTGTCTGCTCCATTACAGTGGGTGCATGTACAAACTAAGTATTTTTGCTCGCATATGGGTAAATGTCTGTGTACATATTTAATTTTCCAATTGGGGTACATGGTTTCAGTATTGAAATGCACTCTTTGAAGTGCAAAAATGAACAATTATTTTTGTGCATAGACCTCAGGTCTTTCACATCAAAGTCCTGTATCTCAGACCATGGCTACACGGCACTTTACAGCGCTGCAACTTTCACGCTCAGGGGTGTGAAAAAACACCCCCGAGCGCTGCAAGACACAGCGCTGTAAAGCCTCAGTGTAATCAGTGCTGCAGCGCTGGGAGCGCGGCTCCCAGTGCTGCAAGCTACACCCGTAAGGGATGTGGTTTACGTGCAGCGCTGGAAGAGCTCTCCCAGCGCTGGCGCTCCGACCACATTCACACTTCAAAGCGCTGCCGCAGCAGCACTTTGAAATTTCAAGTGTAGCCATACCCTTAGGTGCCTAGATCCAGCGATTTGGGCACAGTAGAATTTTCAGCTTCCAGTGAAATAACCTCATCCTACTTTATAGTACTGTAACATGGTGACAGATTCTAGGGCCCTTTCACTGAAAACATGTGGGATAGTGGGAAAGAAGTGAGGGGGCAGGAGAAGATCTGATGAAGAACTTGGGTGCAGGGGAGAAGTAGGACTGGCTGGTCAAAGAGACTGGAACAAGGAGCTGGGTGTGAACTTGTAATAGGGAGCCTGTAAGAATATGGGAGAGTTAAGGTGAGGGCTTGATTGGAGGCCACGGTGGCAGGGAGAGACAAATTGGTTGAGGATCACAGACAGCCTTAATTCTGGCATTTCAGAACTTTGAGTGGTTAACTTTGCAGTCTTAATCTTTTAAGAGTTTTTTTTTATGTATAATAGATATACAGTGTTCCTCCATGTTTGGTAGCTATAAATCATATCAAACAATCTGCTCACTCTATTCCATTCAACTATCTTTAATATTTGGGGCATTTCTTCTTATGCTACTAAATTCTGTGACGTCATCCCTCTAGAGCATGAGCTGTGTAACTCTCATCCAACATTAAATGGTATTTCAAATAGGAGGTTAGTGGGATCTATCTTCATCCTTCTCATAGCCCTGGTCTACACTATGAGTTTAGGTTGAATTTGGCAGTGTCAGATCGATTTAACCTTGCACCCGTCCACACAACAAAGCCATTTTTGTCAACTTAAAGGGCTCTTACAATCAATTTCTGTACTCCTCTCTGACGAGGGGATTAGAGCTGAAATTGACATCACTGGGTCGAATTTGGTGTAGTGTGGATGCCATTCGATGGTATTGGCCTCCAGGAGCTATCCTAGAGTGCTCCATTGTGACCACTCTGGACAGCACTTTGAACTCGGATGCACTAGCCAGATACACAGGAAAAGCCCAGGGAACTTTTGAATTTCATTTCCTGTTTGGCCAGCGTGGCAAACTCAGCAGCATAGGTGACCATGTAGTCCCCCCAGAATGTTTCTACACTCCCCCATCGTCTCCTTCCCTGAGGTTATCACAGATTAGAAGGCAGAAAACCACATTTGTGATGACGTTTTTCGAGCTCAAGCAGTCATCCTGCACTAATAGGGCACAGCGTAATGCATGGAGGCATTCAGTGGCAGAGGCCAGGAAAGAATTGCTGTGTTTGCTTAACTGCAAAAGTATCAAGCCTCGCTAGCGATCCTGCCCGAGCCAGTTCACTGTGTCACATGTTCTCTGCGCTGTGTCAGCCTTGGATGGGGGCATGACCACTTTGTGAGCAGGAAGGCCATAGATATAGACCAGGCCTGCACAACTCGTAAAGCAGCGAGGGCCACATTACTCCAAAGAAAAGAGCCGTGGGTCGAAGCCCCACGGAAACACCGCCACCCCGGACCTCCCGGCCCGGCAGAAACACCTCACCCCAGCCCTGCAGAAACAAACCCTCCTTCCCCAGCGCTGCCCCACCAAAACAGCTGTGGGCCAAAAAGGAAGGTTGGGGGTGGGGAGGTGATACTTGATTTTAAATCAACCAGGGGCTCCCAGCTGAAGAGGTGGCTGGGAGCCCTCAGGGTCAAATTAAAGGGCCCGGGGCTCCGGCGGCTGGGGGAACCTGGAGCTTTGTGGGGCTGGGGCAGGGATTTAAAGGGCCCAGAGCTCCTGCTGCTAAGGGGAGCCCAAGCCCTTTAAATCCCAGCCCCAGCCCATCCACTGGAGCCGCGGCCGGAATTCAAAGGGCTCTGGGCTGCCTGCAGCCACGGGGAGCCCTGAGCCCTTTAAATCTCAGCCACCGCCGAGATTCAAAGGGCTCTGGGCTGCCCATGGCGGCGGGGAGCCCTGAACCCTTTAAATGTCAGCCATGGCCGGGAATCTCTGCGGGCAGCCCAGAGCCCTTTGAATCCCGGCCGCGGCTGGGATATAAAGGGCTCTGGGCTTCCCGCTGCTGCGGCAGCCCAGAGCCCTTTGAATCCCAGCCGCGGCTGGCAGGGCTGGCTTTAGGAAGTGCAGGGCCCAATTCAAACATTTTCGGCTGGGCCCCAGCAGGGTGACTGAAAAAAAAAATGTAAAAAAAAGCCTTTCATTTCTTAGCAACAGGTTCCCTATAAAAAGTTCTGCCACAGTATGTATTTTTTTTTTACCAATAGGGTTACGATACATCCGTATTTTCTTCCCGGATGATGATTTAAGAACCCAAAAGCCTGACGTCCAGGAAAATACAGATGTATGTTAACCCTACCTAAAGTTCTTTTTTAAAAAGATGAGTCTGAACTAGAAATGAGCTCCACCACTCCCTGAGGGTGTGGTAGGGTGCACATGTGTGGGTCCTAGCTGCTCCTTGCCTACCTCATTGAAGCAGGTGTGCAGGGTACTTCCCTGGGAACTGCAGGGCACCGGTGGACATGGGGCTGGCTGGAGGTAGGTGGGAGGGGGCTGGAGGTAGGGTCTGACTGCAGGCTGGGCAAGGGGTGTGGGGCAGGCTGGAGACAGGGGGTGTGGGGTGGGCTGGCTGGCTTCAGGCAGAGCCACAGGGGGGCTGCGGCATGGGTTGGCAGGGCTGGAGCCAAAGGAGTGTGGGACTGGCTGGCTTCAGGCAGGGGGGTGCGGCAGGGGCTGGCTGGAGGCAGGACAGGCGGTGCGGCAAGGGCTGGCTGGAGACAGGGGCTGGTGCAGGGCTGAAGGCAAGGCAGGGGGTGCGGGGCTGGCTGCGAACAAGAACTGGTGCAGGCAGGCCAGGAGGTGTGGGTCTGGTGCAGCAGGGGTTGGCTGCGGGTAGCTAGTGCAGGTACAGGAGGTACAGCCCATCCTGTATGGTGAGTGCTTCCTCCTCCTCCCTCCCCCACCGGGGTAGCAGCAGCAGCCTGGGGCTCGGGGGCTATTTAAAGGGCCCGGGGCTCCCCTGCTTCCACTGCCTCAGCCCTGTAAATAGCTGTGGGAGCCCTGGGGAAGTGGCAGGGCTCCGGGGGCTATTTAAAGGACCGGGGCAGCAGAGGCAGCGGGAGCCCCCCCTGCTACCGCAGGGCTCTGGGGGTATATAAAGGGCACAGGGCTCCCCTCCTTCTACCACTCCAGCCCTTTAAAGAGCCATGGGAACAATGGGGAAGTGGTAGCTATTTAAAGGGCTGGGGCGGTAGGAGCGATGGGAGCTCCGGACTTTTTAAATAGCCCCCAGAGCCCCACAGCCCTATCCCAGGGCTCCAGCAGTGGTGCTCTGGTGGCAATTTAAATGGCCTGGGGCTCCAGCCCCTGCTGGGAGCCCCAGGCCTTTTAAATTGCCCCCAGGGGAAGCTGGGCCACCCCGGTACTGCGCACTGGCCTTTGCCGGTACACCATACTGGGGCTTGGGCATGGGGCCCTCTTAGGGGCAGGCCCGATTCAGGGGAATTGGTTGAATTGGCCTAAAGCCGGCCCTGGCGGCTGGGATTTAAAGGGCTCTGGGCTCCCTGCTGCTGCGGGCAGCCTAGAGCCTTTTGAATCCTGGCCACAGCTGAGATTTAAAGGGCTCTGGGCTCCCCTCCGCTGCCAGCAGCCCAGAGCCCTATGAATCCTGACGGTGGCTGAGATTTACAGGGCTCTGGGCTCCCCGCGGCTGCAGACAGCCCAAAGCTCTTTGATTCCCTGCCGCGGGCTGCACAATGAACCTCCGTGGGCCGCATGCTGTGCAGGCCTGATATAGACATTGCACTAGGTAGCCTCTGTAGCTAGAGAAAACATTCCTGTGCATTTGGCAAAGTTTGTGGCAAAAAAAGAGAAGCCCTGTAGTGTAGTGGTGATCGTGTTCACGTAACACGTGAAACATCCCCGGTTTGAAAGCAGCGGAAACAGATCACTCTTCCTTTTTCTGACTCCTCTCCTGCATTTTCAGTCTTAGAACAGACTGCACTGTGAAATTTTACTTTGAATTATATCAGTTATGAGTTAAATAATATGGAAGCTCTCTGTAAGTTATAGTCCTGGGTTCCTTGCTCTTTCAGCTGCGCTGATAAATTAACATTTTTGTTAGGCTTCATGAAAATTTTCCCCTGCCCCTTTTATAGGGACTGAATGCTATCTAGGACTCTGAAATAATCTTAGCGTGGCCCATAGAGTGCAATCCTTCATTCTGGATTTGTCATTCCACAAGTTGAACTGCTTCTTACTACTGTCTGGGCGTCATGAGCCATGGGAGCAAGGAGCATGCTGGGGTAGGTGCAACCACGAGGTAATGCCAGTTAGGAGAGCAGCCTGAGGCAGAAGCCTCCAGCTGGCATGATATTCCAGGCAGGACTGAATCTCCATGAGACGAAACTTACAGAAGAGAATGACCTGGAGTCACTCCTATTTGGTGCTCTAAGAGGAGGATAGCTATGTCTGTCCAGGCACCTCAATCGACCTCACTGAGGTCTGCCGGCTGAGCGGGACCCTAGCTGGCAGGAGCCAGCAGACAGAGCCCCAAACTGGCAGCGAGGCTGAGCTGCTCAGTCTGCTGCTGGTCTGGGGCTCCGTTCATTGGCCCCACTCAGCCCGCTGCTTGCCTAGGGTTCCGATCATCCAGGCAGGCAGTGAGCTGAGCGGGTCCAGCGGACAGGACCCAGGGAAAAAAAGGTGTTAAACAATTATCTGCCATTGCTTTCACTGAGGGAGGGAGGGAGAGGGGGGCCTGATGACATGTACCCAAAACCACCCGCGACAAAGTTTTTGCCCCATCAGGCATTGGGAGCTTAACCGAGAATTCCAATGGGCTGCGAGAACTGTGAGATAGCTACCCATAGTGCACCTCTCTGTAAGCCGATGCTAGCCACGGTAGTGAGGACGCACTCCGCTGACTTAATGCACTTAGTGTGGACATGTGCAATAGACTGTATAAAATCAAATTCTAAAAAATCGACTTCTGTGAAATTAGGTCCATTTTATAGTGTAGACATACCCTTACCACCTTTTCTCTGGATGCTGTATCTTAGATTAGGGCCAGATCAGCCTCTGGCTGGCCCCTGAGTTCATTTTATCCTCCTCAAACTGTGCTGACTTCTGTTCAGACGTAGCTCTGTCTCTGTGGCAGCTGAGTAATGCACATTGTAAAGCATCTTTTGTTTAGGCTATAGCTGACCCAGAGGTATGGTGGGTTTTTGTTTGTTTTGTTGTTTTCTGGTCAGAAGTTGCACTGGATACATGTGGTTGTGGATTGTATTTATTAAGGCTTCAGAGTCTGAAGTAGAAATTTACAGTGATGGCTGTTTTGACATACTGGTTGATGGAGTATTTGAAGGACAAAGCCGAGACCCTTAAACAATCTTTTTATTTTTTTTCTGCTGGAGTCTGTAATTTTTTCTTTCTTTTCTGAAGCATGGATTGGAGCTATGAAAAGGCTGTTAGTGAGACTGTTTAAAATCTCAGAATAAATTAGAAACAATAATTGGCTCTTCTGGCTAATAAAAAATAATTTGAAAATTATTTTCCTGCAGTTTGTGTAAAATGTTTTTCTTTGTTTTGTCAGGGCTTTAAAAATCCACTTACCACATCATGCTAGCTTGCTCGGAAAATCTTAGTATCTAAATGATCAATTTCTGCACAATTTAAGCTTTTATGTTTATTTAAAAGTTTCAGTCCCATATGGTTACAAAAGTAAGCTTCCAAACATGAATCAACACAATGCTCTGTTCCTGAGAGTGCCACCAGACTGGTCAGTGGTTCTATTGCAACTCATTGCTTTGCCAAGCAGCACCAGAGTGAAGTTGTCAAAACTATGGTCCAGTTCATGCTTGGTATTCAGAACCCTGTGGATTGCAGTTTGAAATTGATAAGAACCAGTTTTATTGTATAGCAAAGTTTAACACACAAACGCTATGAGCCAGTCGCCTTAGGCAATCCACAGGAAAGGAGAGGTTCAGGGAGGAGGAATCTGGTAAAGTTCCACATTCTCCTTGCAACCAAGAATAGGAAGCATCCACCAGTTATTTGAGCCACCAACTTCCTTCTGACAGTCACTAGATGCCATTTGTAAAACTCTCTTTCCTGTTAGTGCTTATTGAATAATAAGGGTGAGCTCCAGGTTTTCTGCCCCCCCAAGTGGGGGAGGAAGCCAATCGACTCCATTCTTCAGCGGCAGGTCCTTCACGCCCTCTCTTCCTCTTCAGCGGCAGCTCAAAGAGGACGAGAGATACTGAGGGACCTGCCACTGAATTCCCGCAGAAGATCCGGATGGGCTGCTCCAATAGCAGATGGAGTGCTGCCCCTTTGTATTGACTGCCCCAGGCACCAGCTTTCTTAGCTGTTGCCTGGAACCGACCCTGTGAATAATGCATGATGCTGATGATCTCCAGAGCATCTGAACATGAGAGACAAATCATGGCTCTGATCCTGGAAGCAATTAAGCGTGCACTTAAGTACCATGAATACTGTCATTGATTTCAATGGGACTACATGATAGTAAGATTAGGCATGTGCATCAGTGTTTGTAAGATCAGGGCCTCAGTGGGACAGCACAGTGAATTTAAGCTATCAAGAATAGCCACAAGTATACTCTGCTCCAAGCTTCTGGACTATTCCACTCCCCATACCTGTTGCTTGTACTTCAGACTTACCAGCATTCTGAAACCTCCATATAGCATCATCTTAGGGCTTGTCTTCACTGCTAAAAAAAAGCAATGATGTTTACCTCAGAGTAAATGACCCATGTGAGCTCTCCTTAGGTAATGACACAATGAAGACAAGGCACTTCAGTTTCACCACCAGGTAAATCTCAGATGGGGATCCAGAATCATAGACATGTAGGGCTAGAAGGGACAATTACCTCCAGTGTAATCCATATAATGCTCCTCTTCATACACCCCAGGATATAAGCATTATTATTATTTAGTTAGTTAGTTTATTTTTGCAACTGCATCACATCATTGACTCATTCAATTTGTGATTCACTATAACCCCCAGATTCTTTTAAGCAGTACTACCATCTGGTCAGTTATTCCCCATTTTGTAGTTGTGCATTTGATATTTTTCCTTTCCTAAGTGTAGAACTTTGTCTTTGTCTTTGTCTTTACTGAATTTCATCTTGTTAATTTCAGACCAATCTGTCAAGATGCTTGCAACCCTTCCCATCTTGGTGTCATCTGCAAATTTTATAAGCATACTCTCCACTCCATTATCCCAGTCATTAATGAAAATATTAAATCTTATCCCCTGTGGGACTCGACTAGATATGTCCTCTCAGTGTGACAGCAAACCATTGAGAACTACTCTGAGTTTGATCTTTCAACAGGTTGTACACCCACCTACATAGTAATCTCATCTAGACCACATTTCCCTAGTTTGTTTGAGAATGTCATACGGGACTGTGTCGAAAGCCTTATCTTGATTTTTAGTATCACGTCTACTGCTTCCCCCCATCCCTAGTAACTTTCGACCAGTATAGGACTGAGCATGGTAAGTTTACCTCATGGTAAAACTAAAATGCTTTGTCTTCACTATTATTTTTTTTATCTCGGGATAGCTCACGTGCAAAAGTCAGCTGAGGTAAAAAAAAACAAACACCTTTTTAACAGTGAAGTCAAACCCTGAGGTACACTTCCATAGTAGCAGTACTCCGTTAATAGGAGAGGCTCTGAAACAGCTCGAACAAGACACGTGAAAAATGTAAAGTGTATATTAATCTACTGTATAACATAGTGCTATATTGACCAGACGTTATATTGTCATCCTTGTTGTGGACATCACACAGCAATGATCCATATTTATTAACAGATTAATTTTTTTAATTTGAAGAAAAGGCTAGGTTTTTCATGTTCTTTTCTTCTATGTTATATCATGATGCAGTAGTGCTGTATGCTGCATCCAGTGAGATTTGATTTTTTTAATCTTGGTGCCTTCGTGTCTATATTATACAAAAATAATACAACAAAATACTATTGTTCTCCATGTCCATCAAGGGTGGTGCAAGAAGTAATCAGCTTAGTTTACAGCAAGGGAGATCTAGGTTGGTGTGATGGAGTGTTTAAGCCTCACACTAGGACTGAAGGGGTTAAAGAAAAATTCTGAGTCCAGATGAACAATTTTGGGCCCAGTCACATCTTCAGAGCATGCTCCAGATGGAGATGAAGCTTAAAAGGAAGCCAGACAGCTCAGAAAGGGGCTGACAAGGCAGAGAGAAGGGCCTGTCCTGGGCACTCCTGAGAAGGGATGCTGCAGGTTAGACAAACGCCAGTCAGGGATGGCCTAGGCATATTTAACCCTGCCTCAGGCAGGGAGATAGACTAGATGATCTCTTGAGGTCCTTTCCAGCCCTGCATTTTTATGATTCTGTGATAATCTATCATTTGCAATAGGTTTACAAAAGCAAAAAGAAGAGGACTCCAAATGGGCTATATCAGAAAGACCTGGATAACTCTAGTGCATGTAACAAAAATTAGGCCATTATTTAGGTTTCGTACGGTTGGCCACCCTCTGCCCCCTCCCCGTCACCACTCAGTAAAATGAATTGTAAGAGTTTTATTGACTGTTACTTTCTTGCTTTCAAAGGTCTGCTGGAAACACAGCCATTGCACGAGACAGACGAAGAAACGGTCACTGATATTGATTTCACAAGCATGATTTCTGAAGAAGAGAGAGAAGAATTAAAGATTGAGCTAGCCAAGGTAAAGCTTTTTGATCCCCTGGATATTAATATTTGTACCTCCTGAATTTGGAAGTTATTAACAGGATCAAGTGCAGATGCCACAAGTACATTATATTTCCTTTATTTAATTTATTCTAGACTAGAATAGTGCAAGGTGATTTATTCTGTCAGATTATTTTTGGAAAACTAATCATCTATTGACAGCAGAGGTAAAATTAGTGGGTGTGCTATTTTAACAAACGAGCCATGTGTCATTTAGTCTTAAATTTGCAGCACATACAGTGAATGAAAGGTCTCTGAAAGAACCCTGCCTTGGTTTCCCCTCTTCCAGGCTCCTCAATACACAACTTCTCATGCTCAAAAGGCTTTCATAAGTCCAGTAACAACCACTCTTCTTGAAGAATGGTGTGTTAAAACAAAGTTCCAGAACAAACATCGAAGGTCTTCCATCCTCCCACCCCTTAAAGCTAGGCCCAACTCCTCCTCCCTCAGGTATTGGCTCATTCTCTGTTCACAGGAGAAGACATAAGGCCTGGTCTGCCTTCTTTGCTACCCCCCAAATGGAAGACGAAACTTTTCAGCTGGGTCTTTCTACCCAGCCATGACTCCCTTCCTGAGGGACCACTGCAAAAGAGTCTCTCTTCCTGCAACTCCACGCTGCAGTGCCTCACTTTAGTTGTTCACAAGTTTCTGTTTTTCTAACCCTCAGAGTCCTGGTTTAATCACATGACTGACTGTCATGTAACTTGATTCATTCTTTCCACCTGGGGAGGCAAATCAGCTGTGTCACAGGTGGGCTGAGACCTCTCTCGCGCTCTCTTTCGCTTTCTGTGGAAGGGCCAGCCAGCCTGTGACACACTTACTGAAAAGAACTGATTACATGATTCTTAGAGAAAATGACACTGATGATGATTGCAACATCATGACAACACAACTTCTTACAGTACTGTGAAGAGAATTTGCGCCAAAAAAAATAAAATAAATAAATGGCTGAAGGACGTTAGGGGAGCCTGAACTGGAGGAAGTTACATGGCACTATTGATTTAGTTTTGATGAGGTTAGGAAGAGAGTCAACATCAGGCTTAAATCCAATCTGAATGCAGCCTTCCATGGTGTCTGCTGTCTGATACAGAAGAAGTAGATGAGGGGCAGCCAATTAGAAGCATGGAAAAACCTTCATATGGAGCAAGATTGAAAGAACTGGGGTTGTTTACTTTAGAGAGGAGACAAATAAGAGGGATTGTAAGAAAAGTATTCACGGTAAAGAAAGGTAAAGAGAGTATTCACTCTCTCATAGTACAATAAGAAAGGGACAATCAGTGAAACCAGAAGGTGGGAAATTCAAAACAATAAAAGTTCCAATTCTAGGGATTTTAATAAGCCAAACATTTTGGAAGAGACAGAAACCTTCAAGCTTCAATGCCTGAGTAGGCACTAACAGTTGGCAGGGTCATAGGAAAGTTCTGTAATTGAGCCATCCTCTGGAGCATCTGGTACTAGCAACTATGGGACGCTGATACAGGACTAGATGATATAATTCAAAGGACAATTCTTAGCAGAGACTAGTATTTCTCCACCATGCAGTAAAAATTATTTAAATTGCAATTAATAGTCATAAGAACAGCCATACAGGGTCAGCCCGGTGATCCAGCAAACCCAGTATCCTCTCTCCTGACTGTAGCCAGTGCCAGGTGGCTTCAGAGGGAATGAACAGAACACGGCACTTATAAATGATCCATTCCCTGCCATCCTGCTCCAGCTTCTGGCAGTTGGTGGTTTAGAGACACCCCAAGCATGGGGTTCCATTCCTAACCACCTTGGCTAATAGTCATTGATTGTCCTATCCTCCATGACCTTACCTGATTTTCTTTTTTTTTAACTTAAACCACTGAGACTTTTGTTTGATTCATTCTGTACGCTGACTTGTGATTTCCTGAAGGATTAAAAACCAAGTGATTTTTTCTGCCCAGTTGGGCTTTTAAGGCTATGGGAAGATCTAATGTCTCTGAAATGTTAGCTACATGTTGCTCCTATAGTGAATTTGTATGCCTGTAAATAATAGAAAGGAAGCTTGATTATATGACTGTTAATTATATTTGTATGTCCCGCTCAGGACATGCAGATGGGGTAGAAGTTATTTAATGTTTAAAGAAAACATGTGTCAGCTCACACACTGTAGCTCTTGGATTCATTAATCTGCATGTGGTAGAGCAGAGTGAAAGAGAGAGAAGGGGGAAAATTAAAGACAACTCCTTGTAGTTATCTGCAAATAATGAGTTCCCCAAGAGTCTCATCCTATGAGGTCCTGAGCACCCTTCACTCTCATTGATGTCAGTGGGAATTGAGGGCACTCGGAATCCACCACACAGGATGAGACCCTTAATTCAAGTACACAAAGACAAATTGAAAGTTGTTCTGTCGTCACTAGAATTACAGTATCTAGGTCAACTGGGCTGTTTTAAGACTGTTTTAAATTGCTCACGGCATTCTAGTAGCATGTAATTATGTTCAAAGGGAAAACACTTGAGTATTGCATTTAGAAAAAGTCTGGAGAATTTGGGGAGATTCTAAGGCTATAATTAAATTAGGATCAAGTTTCCTGGAAGAGAGGTTTTTTTCTTAAGGGCTTATCTACACTGACACTTTACAGCGCTGCAACTTTCTCGCTCAGGGGTGTGAAAAAACAGCCCCGAGCGCTACACGTTTCAGCGCTGTAAAGTGCCAGTGTAGACCGTGCAGGAGCTATTCCTCTCATGGAGGTGGTTTTTTAGAGCGCTGGGAGAGAGCTACCATGACTACACAAGCTATGTTAAAGTGCTGCCATAGCAGCGCTTTAACGTTGCCAGTGAAGACGTACCCTAAAGCACAAAGAGCTTTTAGGCTCCCCACTACCACTGAAAGTAACTGCAGTGGGAGTTGGATGCAGCTGCCATTTATTCCTTTGTCTTTGACAATCTCCTCTCCCTCCTTTAGCTTCAGGTTCCTGTAGAGTGCTCTCCTACCCTCCACTCCACCAATGATACTAATCTTGACACACAAGCCCAATAGTACGCATCTCTCACAGTTATCACTGTGCTTTAGCCACACTCTCCTTATACACGTGTTCTCCCTGTGTCGGTTGGTAAGGACAGCCAGCCTTTTCTTCAAATCCTTCCTCAGGGCCCACTTCTTTCTTGATGCCTACAAGAGATCAGTTAATGGAATGAGTGGCTGTCAGGTATGCCTGATGTGTATTTATTTAAACAAACAAAAGATGATCTATAATGCGTGCGCGTGTGCATATATCCGATTATATAAAAATATGCGTTGTTTTTTTGGCTTTGTTTTTTTATCCCCCCTTGTATGTTGCTGGTCTTGGGGACGGATCACACATGTCCACTACCTTGTGTGCTTTTCATTACACTTACCACTTTGCTTGTATGTTGTATTCCACTCCTAACTCCCTTTTTTTGTTGTCTTTATTTTAGATGGTAAGGTTTTCGGGGCATGGAGTGTCTCTTACTTTGCATTTGGGCATTGGCTAGTACAGTGGGGTCCTGATCCTAACTGAGGCCTTCAGGCATTTCTGTAGTACACATAAAAATGACTATATATTCCTGTAACAATCTGAAACTAAAAATGTACCACAGGTCCGCTTCACATTCCAAAATTACAACAGACCTGCCCCAAAATTTTCCATGGGATCAGGAGTTTCTGTCAGAATGTGTTGTGTTTTTTTGTTTTGTTTTAAGCAAGTTCAGTTATGTACATCAGAGTCTGAGTTTCAGAAAAAATGTGGACACTTAGGGCCTGCTTCTGCAAACGCGTAGGCACATGAGTAATCTTATTTGTATGAGTGCTCCTACTGAAGTCAGTCGGAAAGCTAATAGACTATTCAGAGGAACATAATTTTGTTGGTCATCAGCTTCCTCTGGTTGTGTATCTCCCATGTAACAACAGGGGAGAGAAAAACATAAGATAAATGTGATTCTGTAACCCCGAAAATGATCAGAGGGACTATATCTTCTCTCTCTCTGGTCCTAACCTAGCACACACTTCTGCACATGCTTAACCTTAGGAAAACAATGGGATAGTATATGCAAAAGCAGCTCAGTCACTTTTGAAAATGGAGCTTAGGTTCATAAGACATCAAATAGTGGAATTTTCAAAAACACACCTAACTCTCATTGAAGTGAATAGGGGTTAGGCAGACTTACCTACTTTAAGTGCTTTTTTGAAAATCCCACTACAAATCCCTAAGCCTTTCTGCTAGTTACTTACAAGTCCCCAATCATGGTGGTAGCTGAACAACTTCAGTAGGTTTTATATCTGAAACTGTTTTTAGCCTTTTTTTAACTGAGATTTCAAATTGATGGTTTCCTTTTAATAATGGATGGTTTAAAAAACACACTTTGCTTTCCTCTAATAGAGTGCATAATGTTGTCTGTGTTTCAACAGTATGCAAAGGGTTAGTGCTTACATAGAGCCTCGAAGATTTAGTTAATTTCCACTTGTTCAGTTAGAGAATTTTAGTCAAAAAGACTTCGATGGAATGTTCACACAGACAGGTATGTAATCAATTTGGTGTTAGTCTGTATGGTAAGCATTAAAGTTTAAGTATCTGTAAGTAAGGTAAGATACTGGTTTTGGCTTAATCTTAAACTATTTAATAGTGTTAGTGGGGTGAACTGATGCACCCAGAGTTTTGGTTTTGGGTGGCAAGCAATTGAATTCTAAGTTTCACTGTCCAATCAATAAATGCATAATCCAATTAGTTTTAAACCAGAATGGTTTCGTTCTTCTTTCTAGAAACACTTGCTCAGTTACCTCTTCACAGAATCTGGTTTCTTCCCTAGTGGTGCTGATTCTTGCCAATGTTTCATTTTGCTGTTTCTGCAATGGAAAGAGGAAGGAATTCTTAAATTAGTTATTTATGATCCAGTGCCCACTAAACTTACTGGAAAAACAAGAAGTTATTCTGGAACATGCAGATTCTAACACTTCATTGCATTCCATGGTGAACTCCTGGCCTGTTGAATTCAGCAGGAGTTTTTGCATTGGCTTCAGTAGGGCAGGATTTCATCTCATATTCCTAAAATTGCTGATGAATTCCCAAGCTTCTTGAATAACTTGGATCCCATGTAATGGCAAATGAGAAACTGATAGGTTGGAGATTAAACAATGAGATTTTTAAAAGACCAGTGAACCTTTGATCTGTTTCAGAGTAAGAGAATGTATTAGCATGCAAGATAAAAATAGATCAATAACATAAAACCAGCCTTGGAAGTCAATGCTTTGTTCACTAGTGCTTGCCTCATTCTTTGCAGTTTAGAGAGTTAAATCATACAATGTCCAATAGGATAAAGGGATTCCAGGATATTTGGATAGGGTTGCCAGATGTCCGGTTTTCAACCAGAAAGTCAGGTTGAAAAGGGAATCTGGCAGTGTCTGGTCAGATATACTAACTGGACACTAAAAGTCCAGTTACTGCAGGTGTGTCTGGGGGATGGGGGGTGTGAGTTACAGCCTGTTGCCCAGCCCTGAAGTGGTAGCTCCTGTGGCCGCACACGCACCAGCTCAGGCCGCAAGCAGTTCCTTTGAGGAGTGTGGTTTGCAGGGCTGCAGCTGAGCACAGAGTGCAGGGGTCCATAGGGAGCGGGGTAAGGGACTCCCAGTGTGTTACCGTGGTTCTAAACATCCAAAGCTCTTGGTAACAATTACTCTTGGTGAGCAGTGGCAAGACATAAATCAATGGAGACAAGCCATCTGATAGGTGGTTGGCACAATCAGTACACCACAAGAGTGCTTTCACTTAAAGCTCCACTTTATTTAGTCTCAAGCACTTACGCACACGTTCAAAACAGGTTAGTAAAACACCTCCAAAATCAATAATTACCAAAGTCTGGAGCGGTCTTTGCATGGTACAACAGCTGTCCAATTGGCCTGTCTTTCAACTGCCGCTCGGGACCCTAAGATGTGTCCATGAAGTGTTTCTGAAGAGTCCAACTACCCTATACTTTCTCTCCTTATTTATTCGGGTTAGTGTAACAATAACATGTCAATCAAAAAAAGAACTTGTTAAGCAAGCAATTTCAAAGGTTAGAGGGTTTAAGAAAAACCTTGCTTATTAGAGAGATGTGGTGGGGTTTTTTTGTTTTTTGTTTTTTTTTTTTTTTTCGGAGCCTGCATGTTTTGAGGGCCCTGACAAACACACATACGAGAGGGCATATATGGATAAGCTTCCTGTTTTTTCTAAAACACATACCTCAGCAATTGCAACAGAGATCTTATCAGGAAGGACAGAGGGTCAAGCCGCCCCCCCCTTCTCCCCCGCCCAGCTGCTTGTTTAGTTATGCTAAGGGCTTTGCAGTGGCTTACAAAGACCTACTGATTTAGCTGCTTTTGGCAATAAGTATGATAATCGATATTCCAATTATTGGTAGTGGTCCTGGCATTTTGCTCATCCACCAAGATCTTCCTATACAAGCAGGCTTGGAACGTTCCCTGGGAGGTAAGGAACGTGAGCTGCCCTGCCAGCTGGTTCTTCCCCCAGCCGCGCTCTCAGGCAACTCCAGGGCAGAGAGGGCTTGAGCAGGTGGGGAAGGGGGCTGCTGGATAGGCAGCACTGAGGGAGGCTGGGGGCTGCTGGGCAAGAGGGCCATGCCCTAGCTCGCCAGTGGGGCTGCCTGGCTGCTTCTGTGCAGGCATGGCACTCTTCTGACCTGCACTGCCAGGTGCCAACCCCAGCTCCAGCAGGGCCAGTCCCTTGGGGCTGCTCAGACTGGAGTTAAACAGAGACAGCAGTGAGGGAGGCAGGTGAGGAATGAGTGGGGTGTGGGACGTGGGGGAAGAGGTGGGGCAGGGCCTTGAGGAAAGGGGCGGGTTAGGGAGTCTAATTTTCAGACATTAGAAAGTTGGCCACCCTACACTTAGGATAGACAGGAAAAAACAAAACAGCTTTAATGGAAATTCTAATTGTGTTGTCAAGAATAACTATATTTGTCCTTCACTCTCACCACCACTGCAACTTAATTATTATGTGAGGTTGCCTGTTTTGTGAGGTAGAGATTTTAAGCCCTATGCAGACTAATGGCATGAGAAGATTGAATAAATGGTGAACTGTTGCTAGTCTTCCTCCCCTTAGCCAAATGTCCTATTCCTATGCTAGGTAACAATATTATTTTTGTATAAAATGAAGTCTGAAAAATTGTGTTTGAAAAGACATGTCTGCCAGAGTACAAACAGTAGCGCCATAGATTGCTTTTGACCAAACATATTGTTTAAGCCTTACTCATGCACAAGTTGGTTAGTTCAAGGTCAGTTCTTAGTTTGACTTTTTCCCCCCTCCCTTTAACTGAAATGTTTCTAAAGATTAGATGGCAGATTATAAGGCAGTTCCTGCTTGTTTTGTGTCTATGCAAGTAGTCCAACTGATTTCCCTCCCCACAAGTAAAATTTAGTCTGTAGTTATCAAGTCTAAAAACTATTCAGAAATAGAAGATCAAGGCATAGGCCTTGATTCTCTGTTCCTCCACTCCTAGGCTGGGTGTGGACAAACAAAGTTACTCGAAGACACCTTTTTGCCTTTGGTATTCTCAGGTCTTCAGGGCTGCTTCTCTGGCTTTTATGCTTGGAGTGCCTATGGATCCTTATAGCCAGTGAGGTAGCCAGAGTAGAGAGTTTTCTCCTGGCATGTCCATATACCAGGGGATATGACAGAGATGGTATAGCTCTGCTCCATCAGCTTTAGATAAAGTAGGACTTCCTCCTTTGCCAGGAAAATTCCCAGTAATCTCTTCGGCTCTCTCTATTCAGCCCCTTTAGCTGTTGGAGTGACGTTAAGGAGCTTCAATGGAGCAGAGAACCAGGCCTATAATGTGCAGCCTGGGCTTGAGCACTAAGTTGTTCGAGGCTCTATAGCTGGTACCTTAAATGTAGTGAAGTTTTTCCTCTAGAAATGACTCCTTCCCCTTTATATTGGGATGGGTTGATAAATTATGGGCCACATTGTTACTAGCCCTGAGGAGGACACGTCTGGGTTGGGCAAGGAGGTTTATGGCATGATACCCCAAACCCGCTAGACAAGGACCAGTTCCAATAGTCCCTATAGCTACACTATAAGTCTGTTGTACTCTGACAGATTCTTGGCCACCCTTGGTAACATCTAATGCTTTAAAAAAATCTATTTTTATTATTTCAACCATATAAAACAACAGAGATTAAAAGTCTCACATAGAAAAACATAATGCTTTTTGAAAAACAGTGTTCCTTATTTATTTAAAACCTTTTTGGGGGAGTGAAGGGGTGTATGTGTATTATATATGGTCCAAGACTGGAGGGTTGTGATACTTTATATGCTGAAGCTGTAAATAGGAAATGCAAAGCTCATGGATTCAAAGGAAGGTGGCTGTGTTACATCGTCTTCCTCCACTCCTACCTAGTCCCATTTTCTATGTGAATCAAGTGCTTGTGTCATTTAAAGACTTGTGATGCTCCCAAGCAGTTCTTGCTGCACAGTTGCTTCCCAAGGGTGAGATAACTCTCCCCTTTACGAGGTGCGTGCATGGAGTGAGGAGTATGGGATCATATATTTAAGGAAATGTGCATTTTGAGCAGAATTTTAATAATGGATGTGGTAGTCCAGGCAGCTTCCCAGGGACCAGCAAAATTGCTTTAATCCTTTTTCCCACACATATGCCTCACTGTCAAATACAGAGTCACATGAACATCGGTAGAGATTTTTAGCTCTGCCGATGTGATACTTATTTATCTTTCCATGACTAGCTAACATTTCTGTTTTATTCTATTCAGCTAGAGGATGAAATTTCAACTTTACGGCAAGTGTTAGCAGCCAAAGAAAAGCACCTAGCAGAAATCAAACAAAAGCTTGGTATCAACCTGATGAATGAGCTGAAACAGAACTTTAGCAAAAGCTGGCACGACATGCAGACGACTTCTGCGTGAGTACAAAACCTGTACAAGTTCATTCTTTTCCACTGAGTAGCATATTGTGTACTTCATATTTTGGGCCCTCATACAGTGCTATTTGCTGAAAAATGTGGCCAAACTTGAGCAAGCTGCAGGAACTGACATGGCAGGTTCTTCAAAGTACTTAAGTGGTTCAAAAAAAAAAAAAAAAAAAAAAAAGCAATCCTGTAACAACACGACAAAAAAACCTGGACCCCACCAAATGTTGCCCATATCACACGAACCCCAGACTGGTGGGAGAATATTTTTGATCTGATGGCATTATATTTGTTTTCCTACTTAGCTTTTTTCTTTGTACCAAAACATCAGCAGCAACAAGAAACACTTTCAGTGCTCACAGAACTGCTGTGTATGACTCCATATGGGAATTTTCTACAGTTTTTCATAGTTGACTTCAATAACTGAAAGCAGGCAATAGTCATAGGAGAAACAGTGCTGTGTCTAATGGTTAGAACAGGGAGACCTAACTTCATGATTCCTGAGTTTATTCAGAGCATTGCTATTGGCCTGCAGTTTGAGCTTAGTCAAATAGCTTAATGTGTCTCAGTTTTTGTTTACTTGTGTGTAATATGGATATCAAGAATGCCTACCTAGTTTCCAAGAATGTGGAGAAGCTCAGTTTAGGTGAGATCTGTGAATTAAAAGTACTGTAGAAATGCAGGGTATTGGTATGCTACTTGCAATGTATAAATGATGGTAACTGAAATTCAAGTATTAACTAAACAGCTCAGTAAAAATCTCTATATGGAAATCTTTTAAAAAACAAACCAATGATACTGTAGAACCTTAATGGTCTAGTTCATTGTCTGCCAAAAGGGTGTGTTTGAAAAAAAAAAAAAAGAGGGTTGCTTGTTTGTAGGGTGGGGAGTTGGTTTTTTGTTTGTGCTGCTATTAAAACTAACCTATCTCCTGAAACTGGAAGGGACCCTGAAAGGTCATTGAGTCCAGCCCCCTGCTTTCACTAGCAAGCCCAAGTACTGATTTTGCCCTAGACCCCTAAGTGGCCCCCTCAGGGATTGGCCTGCTAAACCCAGGGTTGCGAGTTCAATGCTCAAACCACTGAGCTATCCCTCCCCGCAAGGTCTCCCATGAGGAAAGGAGTTACTGATACATGTAAAGAAACAGTGATAAGACCTACCCTGAATCTGCCACAAAATGTAGAGGCCTGGAGCAGGTACAGCACTTTGAGCTTCTGTCTGAATAACTTTGTATGTATCTGAGGTAAAAGCTGACTGGGAGAAATGGAGTTTGAACAAGACAGGTGACAGACAAAATAAGAAGCTCGAAAACCAAGTCCTTATTGAGGTGCAGGTCTCAGCTCCATAGTTAAGGTTGAGTTTTGCACTTAAAGCAGGGTTTCAACACTGATATTTATGAACACACTGTATCTTCCCTAAAATGACAGCACCTGAGTATTGAATGAATAATAATAAAAAGGAAAATCTAGTGTAGCTGTCTCCAAACTGCAGGGAGCTTCGTTTTCTCCCCCCCCCCCCCCCCGCCCACGGGGGCACAGAGGAACATTCGGGAGGAGAGTGCCACTCGCCTCCGTTCCTGGCTGTGGCCCCTCCTCCCCAGGCCCCTGGCCAAGGCTCTGCTCTCAGCCCTGCCCCTGGCTCCAGCTGGGGTCCCAGCCTTTGCAGCCCCAATCCTGGACCTGGTTGCAGGAGGGAGGGGAAGGGGCGGAGATGGGGTAAGGGAGGGGTAGGAGGTAAAAAGTTTGGGGACCACTGATCTAATGTAATTGTAGTGTGGGGGGAGGAAGTTTTCTGTCAAAGCTGTTTTGTGATAGAAAATTGGGGTTTGGGGAAAATGATTTTTTTTCTTAAACAAAAATTGTGTTTTCCATGTAAAGGTTTGGCTTTGTGGGTATTTTTAATAAACACAAACATCTCAAAACATGGAAGATGTATTTCAGCCAGGATTAATGAAAGAATAGGGTCATGAGGCACCAGAACTAAAACTTCAGTGAGGCAGCCCAGCAGAATTCCTAAATAAAACTTTTCCGTTTTAAGCTTGTATAGAAGGGGTACATAAGCAGGATGATTTGCATGAGACCTGATCATTAGGACAATCCCTACTATTAAAAATTAAGAGCAGTAAGGAAAAGTTTCAAAAGGACAGTTTAGGCATCTATCTCCCGCTGAAAATTAACTGGGGATAGGTGTCTAAACTGCCCTTTATGCCTCTCCCTAAAGCATCCAAATCTTCAAAGTGCCGCAGAACCTGGGCTTCTGTTGGCTTCAGTGGGAATTCACACTGAAGGATCTGTCTCGGCAGAAATCTGATAGTAGATGATGATTGTAGGTTGAATAAACATTCTAATAACATTATTTTTTCAGTGTGGTAGCATGGAGTCAGTGCCTTACCCATAAAGGTTCCTTGTTAATATTTGCCTTCAGCCTTACTAAATCAGGAGCCAATTAAAGAACAAAGTCCAAAATATTTGGGTGCCCAAATTTAGACTCTTAAATCCATATTTAGATATCTTAATTAAAATGGCCTGACTTTCAAGCCAATGTTAATGGGATTTGTAGACACTTAGCGTTTCCAGAAATAAGGCTTTTTTTTTTAACTTGGGAGATTTTCAAAAGCGTGAAGAAGTATGCACCCAAACCATCATTGATTTTTGGAAAGAGCCCAAATGGGCTCCCAGAAATGGGGGGTACCCAAAAATTAGTGGTAACTTGAGCACCTAACTGCTATTTGTGCCTTTTGAAAATCTGCTGGATGCCTAACTGTAGATATAGGCGTTAACTTTAGGCATCTAGGTTGGAAAACATTTTAGATGTTCACCAACTTTGAAATGTTACTAATAGTGCCAGGAACATCACCTTCAAAGGATTCTGTCCAGCAGAAAATGTCCGTGGTTTTTCTCCATAGAAAACCATAAATATGGGCTCCATGGACCAACGTTTCCTATAGATTCAAGCCACCGGCAAGGTTGCCACATAGCTCTGGGACAATAGCACACAGAGCTAAATTCTGCCCTCTCTGCCCTCCGTGCACACGGGCAACTCCTATTAATTCTAGTCGGATGCTATATTTTCAACAATAGCTCTGGCATTTTGCAGCAATGTAGCTTTCAAAAGGAAACTCTGGAAAGCTGTTCAAATCTTTCATCCCTGAATACAAAATACCTTCTGTTGGAGCTAGCTCATTTACTTTGTCCCTTTCTGGGCACCACACTTCAGGAAAGGTAGACAAATTGGAGAAGGCCCAGAAGAGCAACAAAAATGAATTAAAGGTCTAGACCTATGAGGAAAGATGGAAAAACTTCTGATTATTTAGTCTGGAGAAGGGAAGAGTGAGGGGGGAGTGTGAGAAGTCTTCAAGTATGTATAAGGTTGTTATAAAGGAGGAAGGTGATAATTAAGGCTATGTTTTAGTCACGGTATGTTTAGTAAAAGTCATGAACAGGTCACGGGCTGTAAACAAAAATGTATGGGCTAGTGTCCTGTCCATGACTTTTACTAGAAATACCTTCCCTGACTAAAACTTGGGTATGGCGCTGCGGGTGCTTGGGGAGGTGGTTTGGGAACCCCGCTGGTACTGGGGGTGGGAGGGGCTCAGCCATGCCACTGCTATTGTGAGAGGGACGGGATGGTGGGGCTTCCTACCTGGCTCCACATCCCTGCAGCTCCTAGGCAGCAGGGGCCAGGGTAGGGGCTCCACTGCTCCTGCTACAAGCACTGGCTACCGCAGCTCCCATTGGCTGGGAACCGCAGCCAATGGGAGCTGTGGGGGCGGGATCTGTGGGTGCAGGCAGCATGTGATGTAGACACCCCTCCGCCTAGGAGTTGCAGGGGGACCATGCCAGTGGGAGCTGGGGAGCCCCCCACCATGAGGTAAGCACCCCCTGCACTCTCCAACCCCCTGCCCCTAGCCCTGAGCCCTCTCCTACACACCCAAACTGCTGACCCAAGGGCTGCTCCAGCCAGCACCAGCTGTTGCAGAAGTCACAGAGGTCACAGAAAGTCATGGAATCCGTGACCTCCGTGACAGACTGCTCACAGCATTAGTGATGATTTGTTCTCCTTATCCACTGAGGACAAGACAAGAAGTAATGGGCTTCAATTTCAGCAAGATTTAGGTTAGACATTAGGAAAAACTTCTTAACTGTAAATAAAAGTTAAACACTGGAGCAAATTACCTAGGGAGGTTGTGAAATCTCCATCATTGGAAGTTTTTTAAAGAACCAGTTAGACTGGGGTCGTCTGTCAGGGCAGCCCTAGATCAGTGTTCTCAAATGCAGCCACTGTATGGTTGTGTGTGTGTGTATGTATGGTGGTGGTGTTTTTTTTTTTTTTTTATGGCCATGACAGCCTCCAAAACATGGGCGGATATTGAGGGGAAGGGGCAAAGCAGCGCCCCTCCTGCGGCATCCAACTGTTGCTCCTGAATAGCTGTTTCTAAGGACAGTGAGCTGCGCCACATTGGTGTTTGCACTGGTACTACCAGCAGAGATTGGCACCCTGCACTGCACAGCCTCCTCAGGGGGCTCTAGGCAGTGCCTCTGTAGACGTGGGGCTGGTGTGGGTGGTGCCAGACGCAGATCTTGTCGGTGGAGGCAGCTGCAGCATTTGGCCACTAGGGCACTCCCCTGGGCAATTCCCCCACTCCCAACCAGCCAGCGTGTGGTTAATCTGGTATTCTGCAGGCAGCCAGTGAGTTCCCAACCCATCTTCCCTGGAGTGGGCTCTCGCTGAAGGGCCACAGAAGGCAGGGACAGAGACAGGTCAGCCTTTTCCCCCTCCTGGGGCCACACTTGCTGTTTACAGTTGCTGCAGCTCCTGCAAGTACTTCAGTGGCCCCCACATGCTGCAGGATTTGGCAGCTCCCGGACAGAGTGAGGGGCTCCTGCTCCGTGACATGCACCAAGCACAAGAATAGGAGCAAACTCCAGGTAGAACTGTTGTACAGGCATCCACGTTTTACCAGAAAAGCAAAAGAGACAACAACAAAGACAAGAATGTGGAAAGCACCTTGTTGGTGTTTCTATGGTGCTGAGGTTCAGTAAAGACTAGAGATGACTGTATTGAGTCTGCAAAAAAAACCAAAACCCAATATAAATAAATGACAATGATTTGGATGTGTTTGTGCACAACTATTTATTTCTCCTAAAGTTAATTAAGTATTTTGGAAAAAGTTGTCTGCAAGAGTTGGTGGCTGCACTCTGAGGCCACCAAAAATCTTGTTGTGAGAAGCTCTAGATAATACTTAGTCCCGCCTCAGTGCAGGGAACTTGACCAGATGTACCATGAAGGTCCCTTCCAGTTTCTAAGATTTCTGTTATTCACATCTGTTCATAATCAATTTTCTTGTCC
Source organism: Gopherus flavomarginatus (assembly GCF_025201925.1). Taxonomy (NCBI): domain Eukaryota; kingdom Metazoa; phylum Chordata; order Testudines; family Testudinidae; genus Gopherus; species Gopherus flavomarginatus. The sequence goes on along the minus strand of NC_066620.1, from coordinate 120,915,033 downwards.
AGTATTTTCCTCTGTTGTTCTACAATGGGTTGATTTTAGCATAAACTACATGTCTGGGTAGGGGGGCTTTATTTTCACAGGCCCTTTTACCTATATAAAACATACCAATAACTTCCTAAAGAATAGTTAATCAGATTCATTCATTTCACATTTGTGGTGGGGAGGAGGTGTTCAGGTAGAATAATTTTTCTGAGCTCAGGTTTGCAGTGAATAAAAATTGCCAGGAATTTGGTTAGCTTAGAGCAGTGTGTGCATTTATTATTTTTAAGTATAAATAATAGCACTTTTTAATGAAGCAGGACAATGTTGGTGGGTTTAAAAGGCAAAGCTAACAATTTTGGATTAAGGTATAATTTTATTTACAATGTTGCACTGATTTTTTTTTTTAAATTATTTTCCTAATTAGCATTTTGCTACCCAGGGAAGGGGCTTACGTAACCTGAATTCTTGCTTGGTTACAGGTATTTGCTTTGCATTTGAGTGGGTGCACTTCTCTTACTTCCATGTTTGAAATGAATTTTGCGGTTCCCAGTACACAATACTAAGCAATAAGAAACGCACATAGTAACATAAGTCATGCAAAGAAACAGGCCGACCTGTACCTCATTGTGGTGGAGTGAGTGTAACGTCTAAAGTATGGGAGCGCTCATTGGAGCTACGCCATCAGCGATGAAGGCTTGTCTGAAATATCGCCTTGGGCATTATGTGAGGTGGACAGGTCCAACGAGAACCCCGAAAATGATGGCTCGCACAGGCAGTGAAGATGCAGAGCAGCAGCTGCACTTAGCTACCCAAGTGAAGGAGGTCACTGAGAGAGACTCAACGGTTTGGATCGCACAGTGTGAAGCCAGTATTGGTAGACCAGGAGAAAGGTCATGTTACTACACCTCCGTCTCATCCCAGTGGGTTGAGGTGGTATTTTTGGGGTTTTTTTTGTGGGGCATAATCGTTTGCTCTTGCTTTTGACCATGAATAACTTAGCACTCAGCACCAGGGTTAAAGCCCCTGCTTTACTCTCAGCTGTAGATGCCTTGCCAGTGCTGTCTTCCCTCAGCATATATGACTTGTGCCAAAGCACCCCTGGGGATGCGCATCCTCTGTCGGCAGGCGTGTTTGCAATACATCGTGACAATTTATCCAGTCGTACCTGGGATCTCTTCCAGTCCATCAAAATTGCCATCTGGAATGTTTCAATTCTTCCTAGGCATGGTCATCAGGTCACTGTCTCATGTGAAATGGACCGTCTTGGCATATCAATTGCAGGCCTAACGGAAGCAAGGCTGATAGATCACAGCTGTCAAGAGGTGGAAGATTCCTTACTTCTGTATTCTGGCAGCTCCAACCACTTATGTGGGGTAGCACTACTGCAACACGAGGCCAAGTCCTCCTTAATAATCTGGATTCCAGTGTCGTCTCGGCTGTTTATTGCACGTCTTAAACATTGGCATGGTTACTGCACTGTCATAGTAGTCTATGCGCCAATAGAGGAATCTGTTGATTCAGTTGAAGATCATTTTTACGATCAGTTGGCATGTCTAGTATGCACTGTCCCTCATGATCCTTGGTGACCTAAACACATTTAGTGGCTCCCTGCGAAATGGCTTTGAACATATCATTGGTCATTATGGCTCAGATATACCCAATGATAAAGCTAGCTGCTTGCTCACATTCTGCACCTCCCAGAATCTTTCTAGTCTTGAGTCATGGTTCAGGTGGCACTGCATATGCTGGATGTCATAGGTCTCTCATGATAGCATCACTCAGGAGTTGGACCACATCAAAACACGTGACAGGCGTCTCTTCACCTTCTGTAGAGTATATAGTGGTGCGGAATGTGCTGTGAACACAGATTACCACCTAGTGGTTGCCCATATGGTGTTGGACACTCTGATGAGCAGATAAGCCTTCTGTGATGAAGTTTGACATTGACGCACCTTGTGTGCCAGGTTTAGTCAACAAGTTTTTGTATTGACGTTAGCAATAGATTCTCGGCTATAGCCACCCTGCTGGATGACATAGAGGTTGCCTGGACACTGTTAATTTCTATTCCCCACCAATCTGCTGAGCAGACAGTTGTCTATAGGCATCCAGCACATCGACCATGGCTATCGGGGAAGGCCATTAATTAAATTAAATTGAAGGCCACAGCTTGCCAGAGTGGCGATAAGCGCACTTGTAACCAGCTGAAGCTAGGGTGCTAAATTTTCGCACTCCGTGATCACAAGGCATATTATAACCACGTGGCGAACAATATTGAATTTGCCTCAGCCAGGGGAGACTTAAAGCCTGCATTCTGTGCTATTTGCAACCTCAGAGGTCAAAAGGTAGTCACTACAGACAGCATCCTGAATGGCTGCCAAGGCCATCCATGTAAATCGGATAATGACATCCTCTCACGCTGGGTGGAGCATTATCACAGTGGATGAAGTGAAGCGAGCCATCTGTAAACTGAAAGATGGATGCACAGCTGGTGCTGATGACACCCCCACAGAGCTGCTAAAATGTGCTATTGACCCTATAGTGGAATCACTTCTGGCCATCTTTCATCTGGTGTGGAGAACAGGAACCTTGCCAACCACCTGGAAAGGACGGTGTTGTGATCTCATTTTATAAGGGCAAAGGACTGCACAGTGAGTATAAGAGCTACAGGCTGATCACTTTGCTGTCCATTCCAGGGAATGTGTTTTGTGCATGTTTTGCTGCGTGTCTGGAGCCTCTGCTACATTGGAAGCATCTCCCCCAATAGTCAGGCTTTATGAGGAACAGGTCCACATTAGACGCCATTTTGGTCTTCCACTTGTCGGAGAAACACTGAGTTCAGGAAGCCCCTGCACGTAGCATACATTAATCTTAAGGCTGCGTTAGATTCAGTTGACTGTGTCGCACTATGGAAGACCTTAAAGGGCATAGGTGTCCCTACCACTCTGCTGGACTTGATTAGAGAGCTGCATAATGGAACCACTGCCCATTTACGTCTGGAGAATCGGACGTCAGAACCTTTTTAAATCAGTATTTGGTATCGGGCAGGGCTGTATCTTGGCCCTGCGCTCTTTTGTCATGCAGTGGATTTCATAATGCAGCATTCCGTCAGGGACGTAGGCATCTCAGACCTTGACTATGCTGATAACATTCTTCTAGTACAGAGCCACAACAGGTTTCAAGAGGCACTCCAGAAAATGGAGGAGGAGTGGGCTAAGATTGGCCTCCATGTTTCATGGGCAAAGACAAAGTTGCAAAATCTAGGACCAGGTTCACCTGTGACTCCAATCTCTCTTTTGAATAATGAAACTGTCGAAGCAGTCTCCAGCTTTTCCTATATGAGTTCTATACTTACTACTTCCTCCAACTCTCACATGGAGGTTCTCCATTAGATTGGCATTGCAGTATCTGACATGGGTCATTTACAACAAATATGGAACCATCATCATCTCAGCATGACAACCAAGTTCAGGATCTATTTGAGCTGTATTCTTCCCGTACTGTTGTATGGCTGCGGAACATGAATACTACACCACTCAGACTGGGCAAAGTTGGAGAGTTTCCACACAATGCCAACATCGTGCATTGGGCATAAAGTGGAATGACTTCATCTGTAATGTAGATGTTTATGGTCTCTCTAATATGCAGACTACTGGGCCATTGTCCACAGATGGCGCCTTACGCTTTTCCTACTTTTCGCAAGGATGCCACAAGGCATTCCAGCAAATGCCATTCTCCGTGTGGCTTGTAACATCTGGGATAAAATTCCACCAAGCTAGGGGTGGAGGAGGCCCAGAGGCAGACCCCTGTTACATGAGTTCATCAAGTCTGTTCCGATGTTGGACTCTCGGGCCATCAAGCCTTTGCAGCTGCTCGGGAATGGACCAAATGGCAACGATCGCTATGGCCAACTGTTCTGCTAAGTGTTGAAGAAGAGAGAAGAATGAAACAGTCCTAAAGAGTTCAGTGCTTTCTCGTGCTGTTTCTTCCATTAAATTTCATATGATGAAAACTACAAATGTCAGGTTAATTTATCCTGCTTTGTCTGTGAACACCTATCTCTCACATGAAGCACTGAATATATCTCAAAAAGACTCCTAAGTGTCTGGTCTACATTTTATCCTCACCATGGTCATCCGGTCAGAGGCAGTTTTGCCCATCAGTGCCCTTCTGGGGCTTTCTGGTAGCAGCAGCAGGACACTCCATCGTCATCTTGGGTAGCAACAGCATTCGGACTAGTAAATTACCAGGACATAATTTATTATACCCAAACTTTTCCTAATTATCTGGCAGTAGCTTCTTCAATGTCACAATGTAGTCTGATGGCTCTCAAGACACACCTCAGTTTCTTATGATGCCTCCAATTGTCACAGAACCTCCTTTTACGTAAACTTCTCTTGTCAAATCAGCTCCTCTTAAATGGATAGGAAGTCAACCCATAGGTCATGCAGCAAAACATGTTCAGAGATTACTTAAAGAGAGAATATTGGTAGTTTATTGCATTTTATGAAACTGAAATAAAAAGCAATAATATTTTAAAAGCCCAAGTCTGTAATTATGAACTAAAGGGGAGTTTGATTGCGTTATGGGTGTTTCTGGCCATGTTATATCATGGGAAATGTCTGGCTGGGGAGCACAGACCATAGAAGAAGACATGAGTAAACAGGACTACAATGCCCATGAGGGACCATGGTGGGCTATCCAAATCAAAATCAAAATATTTTAGTTTTCAGGCATTTGGGGTGTTTTTATGAAAAACTGAAAATTTCCACAGAAAACTATACTTTAAAAAAAAAAAGTCTAATACCCATTTTTCTGTCAAAAATGGTTTCAGTGGAAATTTTCCCACCAGCACTACTTTTGAATCAGAAACACAGAGCTACTTTCACCATTCCTTCTGTTCCTATACTTCCCTGTTAATTGTACCAAAACAATTAGGGGGCATAACTTAAGCTTTGGAAGATATGGCGCTTAGCATGGACAAGATCTGTTAGGCTTGAACACTGAGCCAGGATGCTGTTTAATAGCAAATACTACTATATAGCATTTCCATATGCGCATCTATATACCATTCCACTAAATCAGAGCTCACAAGGAAAAAACAATTTTTCAGGGTGTTTCATCATTCAGAATGAGGAGTGCTCAGTGCAGCTGAGGATAGAAAGCGCAAAGAGTCTTGCTATGATCTGCAATGGCTGTCAATGCCAAGGGGCTGTTATAGTAATAACAAAGCACAGGAAAGCCTTGGCCATGTCCCTTTTGGGCTGACGCCTCCTGAGATTCAGAAAAACTAGCCACTGGCCAGCCCTAGCACCAATAAACCTAGGGAGCTGAAATCATTCTGCAACCCCGTACCAGGGCACAGGACTGTACCTACAGCCACTCAACACACTTGTATAATGGGTTAGACACACTGGATCTGTGTGTAGATGAGTTCTGTGGTTTGCCATAATGCTAGCCTCCACTTCATCCTTTCTAAGGCTGGCACTGGGACCTCTGACAGCACAGTCCAGGAAGTCTGCCTACTGTTCGCTCTCAAAGCCTGTGCCTTTCCCTTCTCCTTACCTTATCCTGCTGGCTGGTCAGCCTTGCCCTCAGACGACGGGTCCATCCAACTTCCTGGCCAGTCCCCAGAGACAAGAAGCACTGCTGTGGTTTTGGCAGCTGGCAGGTGAGGGCTCAGCATTCACACAGCATGGGACCTGGGTACTGGCTGGGCCATGGTGTGCTCCCAGATGTCACATTGCAGCCAGTAGTTAAGATCACCATGTGTGTGGCTGCATATGCACAGCAAAAAAAAAAAAAAGTGGCACATTGCATCTTTTGACTGGTGACTGGCAAGGTAGTAGAAAAACTGGCCAGATGGCAACCCTAGGACACTTATGAGGGCCACTTTAGAGTTGGTATTACGAACTGCTATTCTGGCTTGACATGACCAGAGGATACCCCTACTCTGAGGGCTGGATCCACCAGGTTTAGGACTGCTTTGTGCTGGTGTAAATCTGGTGTAAATCTGCCAGAGTGCCATCCAGGATTGGCCCCCTTGGTTTTGCCCATCACAGTCGTGGGAGTCCTTCTGCTGACTTCAACGAGCTCTGGATCAGGCCCATAATGCAGACAGATGCTGTTCATACCTTTCTGTAGGCCACTTTCTGCCATCCTTATTCACAACAGAATAGTGCCTTACTTAAGAAGTAGTCATGTTGAAATCAGCAGGGACTACTCCTGGAGAAAGGCACTATTCAGTATTGAGTGAGAGTGGCAGTATTTGGCCCTGTATTTCTATTCCTCTGCAGCTTCACCTCTGTTATGATTTGCCTCCCCCTTTCTATTCAAGACTGACTAGAATGGAATCTGACAGTTGTGCCAAATAATGTGATGAAGCAAAAATGGGGATGAGAATGATATCACCAAATGCATTTAAACTTGTTACTTCCGGTGAAAATCAACCACATGTGTAAACTCACTCTAACCCCTTTTAAAATGATGTTCACAGTATGGAATATAGATCCTGGATCAGATTCTGCTCTGTTACTGCTGTTCAATCCTGTTGAAGTCTGCAAGGTTGCACAGGTCCGACAGCAGATCATGTCCTTTTGTGACTTTTTTGTTTGAAGAAATCTTAATCACAGCACTTGACTCTTAGAATTTTGTACATTGCCTACATTCTCTTTCTGGTATCTTTCTCCGCAAGTCTGACTAGATATAAGCTGCGCCTTATCGCCAACTGCATCTTCCAGTTGTTTCCCCAAAACATTTCACAGTTTTAAATACGACAGGACAGTGGACAGTATTACAAATAACAGTTAGTATTAATGTCTCAGTGGACCCTTCATGATCCTGTGGATTCTCTCCCCCAGCTCTCCCTCCTGCCCTGCGTGATGATCCAGAAAGATATTATACACCTCTACCCTGATATAACGTGACCCGATATAACACAAATTCGGCTATAACGCGGTAAAGCAGCTCTCCGGGGGTGGGGTGGGGCTGTGCACTCTGGTGGTTCAAAGCAAGTTTGATATAATGCGGTTTCACCTATAACGCAGTAAGATTTTTTTGGCTCCCGAGGACAGCGTAATATCAGGGTAGAGGTGTAGGTGAAATCTTGGCTATTGAAATCAATGGCAAAACTGTTTTGACTTCAGCGAGGCCAGAATTTTACTCAATGACACCAGTGTAGTCATGGAGCTGAGGCAGGGGACCCAAGAGGCAGCACAAAATGTTGTATGCACAGTACTAGCCTTTGGCGGATCTGCAAGTTTTGTGGGCAGAGCCCCCTATCCATTTTACAGGGAGCAAGGGAAAAGGAACTGCACCAAGAGACCATCCCAGGGTGTCCATACTGCTAGCTTTAATGTAACTTGCTCAGAGTTGTGAGGCCATGGCAGTACGCACTTCAGCCCGGGCAAGACAGCCGAGGAATTACCCAGGGTTCTGGAAAGGCTTGTACAGCCCACACTGAAGCATGCACTGCTGCAGCTTCGCTGATCCGCAAGCCCAGCCAGCAAGACAAAGCTAGCTTGAAGATGTGTGCCTGAGTTTCTGTCACGCTCAGTGATTGCTGTATACTCTACCGTACGTGAGTCTCCAGACGCTCTGGCCTTCTCTTTAGATTTCTCCATGAGTGAGGGCAAACTGGGGAATAATTCCTTTGAATGATTTGAGGTGTATTCTCCCTTCAAAGTGCCCATGTAATTTCCATCTGTCTTAATATATTTGGAGAGAGGACACATTAGTGAAAACAAAAATTCTGCCAGGCATAACTTTTGTGTGGGAGAGATTGGGTTTTGTTTGTTTTTTTGTTCCAAATTACAGTCTAAGGACCAGGGCCAGCTCTAGGTTTTCTGCCACCCCAAGCAAAAAAAAATTTTGCCTGCCACCCCACCCCACCCCCTGGTTTTGTTTTTGTCTTTTACATATGTTTGCACTTTGCAATGTTTTAGTTTTTGTTGTTGTTTTGTGGGGGGGGGGTTTGACTGGGTGTGGTACTGATGCAGCATTGGGCAATGACTGCATCTGAACCTGCTTGAGTCGGGTGTGTCTGCCTGAATTTCTTATTGAGGCAAAGGAGCTAAAAAGCCCCATGGGCCACTAGAGCGCCGGAATAACTCATACCGCCTGTAATATGTGTGGAGGGGAAATACAGAATAGAGAGTGAAATTTCAAGAGGCTTAAATCACTGTGTGCTTTGCTGCCCTGGTGTCACATCTGGGTCTCGAGGGAAGGGTACAGGGTTGTGCAGCCCCGATCAGAGGCTGAGCGAGAACTCTCAAAAGGGGACAGTTATCTCTGGAGATGACAGCCCTTGACTTTCCTGGGCACGCTCCGTATTTCAGTCTTACTAGGAGCTGGGCTGCTGCTTCTGAGCGCTTTCTCCTACTTTCGCTCATTTCAAATGAGTCTGATGTTCCCCAAATCATTAATTGAAATGGGTAAGGAGCACACTGGAGAATTACCTGCTGTCTGACGGGTGCTAATTCCGACACTGCCACTTGATCAAAGGGTCAGGTAATTATCTTTAAAAAGTTGCGCCTGAATGAAAGGATTTCTCCCAGCTCAGATTTGTTTCCAAGGGGGTGGGGGAGGGAGAGAAGAAGAGGGAAAGCTGGGCTAACCCTTGGAGGGGTATTTCATGGCACTCTCTCCCGGTGCGTCTCTGTGAGCCCCACCAGCTGTACTGAAGCTCAGGGTTACCTGGCTGGCGGCACTGACGGTGTTACTGGCTGCTCCGGGCTTCCTTCCCGGCCCTGGTAAGTTCTTGGCGGCTTTCTCATTGTTCCTCGGGCTGTAGGGCTTTAGGAACATGAAGTCACTCTTGGCGGACTCCAGGGTCAGGCAGACTTTGTAGCAGTAGCCCGGAGGGCCGCTGCCCGCCACATCCAGGCAGTTGGTTGACACTTTGTTGCCCGAGGAGAGCTGGGGCTTGATGTTGGAATTTTTGAAGATGTCGGCAGGAATGCTGCCCCTGGAAATGTGCCGCCCCAAGCATGTGCTTGCTTTGCTGGTGCCTAGAGCCGGTCCTGCTAAGGACTATATTCTGACCTGGTACAAATGGATTAATTCAACTGATGCTATGAATTTGACCCTTGAAAGTGTTGATCCAAATTATAAATCCCTGAAAATAACGATTTATCCTGAAAGTGCTGATACAGCTTTAACTAGAGCAGTGCTAGTGAATGCCGATAAAAGAGTTTCTCTTTATCTTTAAATACAGATTATTATTTTTTTAATCAATCCCTGATGAGACTTTTCCAGGTGTCATTTTATTGAGATGGCCATCACTGGAGACAATTAGAATGCTATATTAGGCAAAATAATTACATTTTGGTTTCACTGCTCCTGTAAATGCTATAATAGGTTCCAAGTAGGAAGAGGAGAGAGAGCTGCTGTCACTCAGTAGCAAAGTGGGAATTAAGTTTAGGTCATTGATAAACCTTTGTGCTTATCTGCATGGATGAGATGGCAAGATACAAGCTCAGTCACTCTGACATTCTTAAGAACATGTTCTTAACTGTGGATTATTAGAATAGACTATACTTGCAACACACATCATTTACATGCACGTTAAAGATCAAATGAAATATTAGTTAATGCTTTAGTCAGCCCTCTGCTTTTACATGAAATCCCAGCAAAATATCTATCAAATCAAGTGTTTCCCAGAAATACAGCTGCTTTACATTCTTTCTAGAGCATTTCATTCTTAAGCTGACTAATGCTTTAAACAGAAAAAGAAGCAAGCTTTGTAAAACATGGCTTGTGCAACCAGGCTCTGTTCTTGTATGGTTTTGTTATTGTTTGAATCATCTTGCATCTCGTGAAATCTTTATCATGGAGGAGAGCTCATAATGGATTATTCTTTGTCAGAAAAGAATGAAACAGAACAACACTGAATGTCATTAGCAAAATGAAGGTACATTAATTAACAGTATATGTTATATATTTTACTGAAGCTAATCTAAAAATATTATACACTATTATTCATAGTTGCATAGAATTTAATGCCAGAAGGAACCATTAGCTCATTAAGCCTTTATATCCCAGGCCATTAATTTCACTCAATTACCCTTATACAGTAAATTGGGCTAGACCATGGGTCGGCAACCTTTCAGAAACGGAGTGCCGAGTCTTCATTTATTCATTCTAATTTATGGTTTTGCATGCCGGTAATACATTTTAATGTTTTTCAGAAGGTCTCTCTCTATAAGTCTATATATTATATAACTAAACTAGTGTTGTATTGTAAAATAAACAAGGTTTTCAAAATGTTAAGAAGCTTCATTTAAAATGTTGATCTTACGCTGCTGGCCCGCTCAGCCTGCTGCTGGTCTGGGGTTCTGTTCACTTAGGCTGGCAGAGGGCTGAGCGAGGCCTGCGGCCAGGACCCCAGCTGGCAAGGGTCCATCAGCCAGAACCCAAGACCAGCAGCAAGCTGTGCAGGGCTGGGACCCAGAGGGCTGGGGGCAGAGGATTTTAGTCAGGGCTGGGGGCTGGGTATGTTGGGGGGTATAGGTGTCAGGGCAGAGGGGGGGCTGAGTATGGGTGGGGGTGCTGGTGTCGGGGTAGGGTGGGGGGGATGAAGGAGTCAGAGGGGTGGGTGTGTATGAGGGAGGTACAGGGCTCAGGGCTCAGGGCAGGGGCCTGGGGTGTGTGCAGGGCAGAGGGTGTGGTGTGTGTGTGCGCTCCAGTGGAGCAGGGAGCATGTCTGCCCCCCTGTGGAGCCAAACGCTGACCCGCGGGAGCGCACAGCCCCGACCCCCAGAGCGCTGCACACATCGGCAGGGCTCCAGGGGAGAGGAGAAGGCGGGGGAGGGGCCGGCAGCTTGCTGCGCTCGGCCGGCACTCCGGCCCCGGAGCGCGGACCCCACGGCTTGCCGTGCTGGGAGAGTGGGACCATTTGCCCACCCTGTGCACATGGCTATGCTTCTGCTCCTATGGGGGAAGTAGAGGGCAGAGGAGAGCGGACGAGGCTGGGCAGGATTTTTAATGGCATGCTGGAGTCCGGGCAGGCTCCAGCGTGCCATTAAAAATTGGCTCACGTGCCGTCTTTGGCACACATGCCATAGGTTGCCGACCCCTGGGCTAGACTAAGCATTTCAGTCTTCAGGAGACCAAACTGTTGTGTGCCACAGGAATAAAACAGGAGAGACCAAGGTGTCACCATTGCTTGAGGTACCTGCAGTGGCAGGGACTTGATATGGTGAAATGTACATGTTGTTGGATTGTGACCATTGAACCATGCAAATTCAGATAATGCTGTAACAGTAAGCTGTTTTCGTTATTTTCAGTCCCACCAATCTTTGTGTTACCTGTTAACTTTATCAACAAAGATTTCATCTAGAGCATTGATTTTTTTTTTTTAAAAATGGCATTGGACGAAGAACCAATCCTGGGTGACCCATTAGAAATAGCCACAGTCGCTGATGCAACTATATTTGAGATGTGTCAATGAGCCAATTCTTAATCTAACTAATGTGTTATCTTTTAATTCCATAGAATGCAAGTTTTTAAATCCAAATATGTATTTGATATGATGACTTGCCATATGAGATGAGAAATAATATATTGATATCCTCGTTCTACTGCCTTATGTTTGAGTCTTCAAAGGAAGGTCAAACTTCCTCTGACAGTTGAAGAGCAATTCCTTCCTGACCTGATGAGATCAGCTGGTACCTTGAAGCATGAGATTTGATTATCCTGTTTTATTTTGTGTAATTGCAAATGTTGGTCATTTTAAGTATCCACTTACAGTATGTAACTCAATGGTGACATAAATATGGGCAGCCTGACTATACATTGTGTGAAGCAGTATTTTCTGCTGATTACATATTATGTGAAGCAATATTTCCCTTTATTCGTTTGAATTAAGTCTGCCATAAAAATCAGCAATAGTGCCTTGTTCTCATATTTCAAGACAATGCAAATAGAAGAGAAGAGTTACATAACATTCAAGCTCGTTAGGTGATGATATCAAAATATACTGTAAGTCTACTTTACATATGGAGGATAATTTAGCTCCTTGGGAGGTAAGTTATCCAGCGCCACAGTGGCACAATAATTCATGAATAAGTTTATTTTCCTGTAAATAGTGAAAAATATCTAACTATAGGGTGCATGTCTGCTGTAAAATTGCCTCCAATAATATCATCATGAAGGTAATTGGAATCACTAGTTACTATATCCTGCAGAGAGAGAGAAACTGAGAATTTCATTTAAAAAAAAAATAAAAGCTTTAAACTAAATTGCTACAGCTGAAGGTAACAAAATAACAAAAGGTAAATACTGGAAATACTCAGATTGAGCCAGGTCAATTTAATTTACAGATTAATCCTGGTAGTGATCCATGTACCATATTTGCTTAAGTGCCATGCTATTAAACCCCTTTTTGGATAAAGCATGCAGGGTAAAATAAAACATGGACAACAACTTATTTTTAAACCTCACCCGCCCTGACATGTATTCCCTCTCCTCTGATAACATGAAATCAATGTTGATGCCTTAAATACAGGAGGCCTGATTTTTATAATTTAATGTAATTCAGGAGTAATTCTATTGAAATCAGTGTCTGATTCTGCTCTTACATAGGCTACTGTAAATCTGGAGTAACTGTATTAAACTCAGTGGGTTTACATCACTGTGAGCATGAAGAGGCCTAAAGAATTTACCATGTGAAACTAACAAGTACGTCGGTGATCCAGTGTTTCTTGAATATCTTTGCTCTAAATGTACTGCATCTTAGGCTTCTCAGTCTGAAGACTCAGGGTCATCTGGCCAGGTTTCAGCCAGCTTTTGACCAGCTATTGACCATCTTAAGAGTTTATCATTGTCATTTATGTCCACAGATCCCACACGGTCAGTGCTTACCAAGTCATTATAAATGGTTGCTTGAAGGCCAATAGTGAAAAGCTGTTATAGATCACATGACTCGGCAGCTATGAGCATTCGGCAGTCCAGGGAGGTAATTAATAAACACTGTCTATTCTACATTTTTTTTTCCCCCTCAAAGCAAATTTGAATTAGCCTTTATAGTTCTTAACCTGAATACTGAATTTCGTTGCTACCCTTAGAGGCTTCTAAAAAACATTTAAATTGTGAAGCGTATTAAAAAATCCAACAGCAAGTGAGTGTATGTTACACGAGAATTTGAAAAGAGTTGGCTTATGCTATTAATGCTGCTGAAACATCATGTCCCCAGAAGTCAGAAACACTGCTAAAGAGGTCACCACTTACCAATATTACTGACATGGTCTAAAATAGAAAAACTTAGGCATATAAATATGAGGAGCCAAAAGCATCCCAACAAATACAATGTTTAACAAATGCACAGTTAACATATAATTCACTAACCATGTATAATGAGGCAAACCCACTAACCTTTGTGGACTTGTCATTTGTGAAAAAGATTACATCTGATCTGAAAGGAGGATAAAAATCGGGGGAGAGAGAGAGCTTTGATTTCATCCCTGTGTTAGATTGACCCTGAGGTAATTTTAGCAAAGTCTAAGTTAAAGTCCCTATCCCCATAATGGCCAGTGTTGCCTGTTGTTTTGTTGATTTATGGCTTCATTATTGTTCGCGTCCGTGTTTGAGAGTTTCACAAAGCTTTCCCACTCCAGCACTGCCATTTTTTTCCACATCCGAGCTCAGCTTTCCAGAGAGTTGGTGGTGTCATTAGCTCAAAAAAGACTATTTGCATCACAGTCTTAGATGGACTTATAGTGTTATGTAACCTCTATAGTATTAGAAACACAAATGCTGCTCTCTTCCTAATAGAAACATTAGGAAGGACAGAGTATTTATGGGAGCTACAAAAAAGTAATATTAGCCAGACTGACAATCTGCCTTATTTCATCTGGTCCCTAGAATGAATGTGTGCTCTAAGCAAAGTAGTATTTTTATAGACACAAATGAGAGTTTGTCTTCATCTATGTATTTGTTTATTAACGAAAGAAATGCTTGTCTGCTGGACACAGGCATTCGGGGATTATCCTTTTAAAATTTCAGAATGTATCTATTGTAGAACTTACAATACATACATAGATAAGACATCTGGGTGGTTTGTGACATAGAACTGCTTATACTGGCGTGAAAAAGAAAAGGCGCTTACCAGTTTTATTCAATTATTCAGCTCTAAATTATAACCGTGAGATTTTTTTTTTTGTACAGTCACTCTGTTAAATAACACACATGCTATTTCCTAGAGGTTTGTTGCCTTGGCTTCCAGCTACATTAACCCATAATGAATTCCTGTGTAACATACTCCTTATTGACTATCAGGGAGTGCGGACCTTGTAATAATGCTAGTCTGTATTATGGCCCTGATTTGTTAAAGCATCCTTATTTAGGACAGCACTGGGCACGTGCTTAAAATTGAGCATGTGCTTAATGGCTTTCCTGAACTGGAGCAAATAAAAAATGCAGGCACGATGAATGGAGCTTAGTGTTGGAAAATGTAATCATTTAAGACCAAGGTAAGTTGATGGCAGAGAGAATGGAATTTATTTTACCTCTACTGAAAAGAGCCATCAAATCACATTTTGCTTTTGGTTGGTCAGTTTGGGATAACCTCTAATCCCTTGAAATGCAAATCAATTGTTGTGTGAGAATTTGACAAATTTGGATTGTAGCTTCTGAATTTGTCTATAATCAGCAGCATATTTATAAAATGTTATCAACTTTCCGGGGGCTTTTCTGAGGTGTATGTGATAGATCAGAAGTAGAGTTTAGAATGAATTCCATGTGGCAGGCAGGCTTTTGATCCTTTTGGAGGAAAGGAGGGGAGGGGAGCATTAGATGTCTGTGATCCATTGCATTTAGTATTTATATAGCAGGGGAAAAATTACTGGTCACTCTCAGCATCAACCTAGCAAGCAGTAGCAGTATCTTGGAGAGGGAACTTAAATTTCTGTTGACTTGAACAGAGCCCAGATTTCAACCACAATGTGTAAAAATGCATTATTTTGGGGTATATTTTGCTTTCATTGTGAAAGAATGAATTTTCCCATGATGCTAGAATGTGTGTATTTGATTTTTTTTTAAGACAATCAACGTAACCACATGGCTGTACACTTAGAGCTATAAAAAGTTATTTTAAGACCCAATCCTGCTCTCTTGCACTAGGGAACATTGATGTCATTTGAATTACACAGGTATAAAGCAGGCATTAGTAATGGGAGAATCACTTTTTAAAGAAATAAGACAAATTAGAAAGAATACTTTTAATAAAATAGCATCTCTCCATTTTGAACACATACCATCATTTAATGAGACCTGGGTGTTTTTGTAAAAGGTGCCAGATTGTCAGCACTAAAGAATCAGACCTTCCAGTTATCTAAAGAAAAAAAATCTTGTCACAGGAAGCAGCAGTTATTACTTTATTTATTTTATTTTAGTAGTGCTTAGAAGCCATAGTCATGGACCAGGACTCCATTGTGCTAAGTGCTATACAAATCAGAACAAAGACAGTGCCAGCTCCCAAAGAGCTCACAAACTAAGTACAGCTTCCTTACCTTGCTCCACTGGTGTGCTAGAACCCCTGGATTAGGTACCACCATAGGGTTGCCAGGCATCGGTTTTTCAATCAGAATGCCTGGTCAAAAAGGGATCTTGGCAGCACCCGTCAGCACCACTGAACAGGCCATGAAAAGTTCAGTCAGCAGCGTAGCAGGACTAAGGCAGGCTCCCTCCCTGCCCTGGCTTTGCATGGCTCCTGGAAGTGGCGACGTGTCCCTGCGGCCCCTAGGTGCAGGGGTGGCCAGGGAGGCTCTGCACGCTGCCTGAGTACCGGCTCTGCAGCTCCCATTGGCCGGGAACCATGAGGGCGGTGCCTGCTATCAGGGCCCGTGGGAAGGGGCAGGTTGTGGGGCAAGGGTGTTCAGTTTTCTGCAGTCAGAAAGTTGGCAACCCTGTCAAGATGAGGGTTCAGTCGCCATGGTTATTCAGTCCTGCTCTCATTGCTGAGGCACCCCCTTGTGGAGCCAGTTTTGATGGCGTTCTGTGAGGTGAGCCTCTGTCTTCTGTGAATTTGAATGAGACCTCCAACTTATTTGGCAGATGTTATCAATCAACTGTCAAATAAAACCTTCTGTCACCGACTTGTGGTGGATTTGAATTGATGACCTGGAGGTTGAAAGGCCAGATATCCAAGTCCTCATAGCAAATCTGGTTCCTGAACGTGCCTTTGAAAGGTGATCTGAAAATGAGGAAAAGCAAATGGATTTGTACCCTTTTTAGCTTCTTTGATGTATAAAGACACCTACAAGGTTTCCTCAGGGTCCACTTTCACCCCCAAGTTGTTTATCATGTTGAAAAGTAAAACTTTTGTCTATCTTTTTTTCCTGAAAGGCTTTCTAAACAGCTGGGGCTCTATCCAAGGCCCGTTCAAGTTACTGGAAAGACCTTCCTTTGACTTTGGAGCAGGTCTGTGGAGAAGTGCTGGGAAGATTATGGTATTGGAGATGCCACGCAGTTAAATGTGATAATATGTGAGGGGAAGTAATTCTTGTTAAAAATGTTTAAAGCTCTCTGGCTTTTGTATGTTTTTTGGTAACACCTACTTAGCTCAAATATCCAAATATGCAGCTGGGAGAAAAGATTGCTTTGTTAAAGATTCAGCATTCCCACCCACCTCCTTTCAATACAGTGCTGAGAGAGCTCACAATACACATGTAAGACCCAAACCAAAAAATGTGACGTTCTTGACATTTTTAAGGTGAAAAACAAGCAGGAGTCGGGAGGGAAGATGAGACGAGACCCTTTTAAAAACAAACTAACTTTTGGGTGTTCTTTACATACCATTTAAAAAAAGAAAACCATTACCAGGTGTAATCCCTATTCTTTCCTTTGCAAGTTGCTTTTTTTCTCCAGCACTTGCAGTCATTATAGCAATGTCACTTACTGAGAGCAGGAGCAGAGCACTGGAGTTCTAGAACTGTCATCTGCTGAATCATCTGGCAAACATTTGCCTTTTAGGGGGTACGGAGTATATATAACCGAAGTGTGTTCATTGGGAAACCATGCGGTAATCAAGTTTGAGATTTTACCAGAGTAAGGAGCAGGGTTTGCCTGGCAGCCTTAATTCTGCTGCTTTTATCATTGTATGCTATAAGACATATGGAGGCAATATGGGTAATATATATGACATACTATATGGTAAATGGGAATGCCATTTTTTATTTTATTTTTCGTCCCCATTTCCCCCACCTGCCGAAGCTATATTATTTTCCTACGTATGGGAAATAAGAAAACAATTTTCTGCTGAAGGAACTAGGCAATGAGGTTTCCCAACTGATCTCTGGTGTGTGTTTTTCTATTGTATGTGCTGAAAGGATAAATAAGACCAACAAAATAATATTTATAATGCTTTCATGTTCATTTCTATCATTCTTTTTCAGCAATATAGACAGAGTATAAGGTAATTTATTGTAAGTGCTTTCATTTTGTTAGGTCAGTATTCCTAATTCAGGGTTCATTTTGCTTCACTGAAAATGTCATGTTATACCCTAGAGAGGGTGGCTTTACTGTGATCAGAACTTGTCTGCTCAACAGAAGAACTGTCAGTGCAGAAAAGTGGAATGATAAACTGTTTCACAATTCATAGGTTAAACAGTATTGAGGGGAAATGAAAGCATGACAAGTCAAAGCATGTCCTATAAATCAGCAGTGTGTGAATTAAGAAGATTGTGTGTCTGAACACATGTGCCATACATTACATGAGTGATTTAAGAAAGATTTCAAAACTGCTTTGAATGTGCACTTGCTGTCCAGATTTCATCAGGAGCCTTTTTTCATCTTATGGGCATTTTTATTTCCTTCAGTAGTTAACGAATAACAGAAAGTGTAACACAAAAGATTGGCATTACTTTACCTAATTGAAAAGATAAGTAAATCATTTTAGGGCGTGTTTTAAATATATACATAAATATATTTAAAACAGTCAAATGTGAAGCTGTTACTTTGATAGTCCAATGAGATAGAGTAGTACTGAGAGAATTAAGCTAGTCTTCCTTTGCAATAAGTGTTCGTGCCTATTCGCATTGAAGTCAATGATGTACTGCCATTTACCTCAGTGGAGCAGAATCAAGCCCTAAGTAAGCAACACTTAAAATTAAAAAAGTAAGATGCAAGGATTAAATACCAGGTTACAATATTAATAGCGGCAGATGATTAAAAAAAAAATGCACAGACAATGACTCTGTATAGGAGCAACTGAGGGTAATTTTTAAATATAGTTTAGTTTTTATATATAAAAAAGCCAAAAATATTTGGCTTATGAACGAGTATGTATATATATATGTATTTTTGGTGTTAAAAAAAAAGTGACGCATCAAAGAGTGGGGGTCGGCTTATAAACGAGTCTACACCAAAATATGATGATTTTAAACTCTATGGAAGCATTGAATTGAATATCTAATACATTGTTGTTTTCTTTACCTGGAGTGTCTGCAGGTATGCAGCCCCTCAGCTCCCTGTGGCTGCGGTTCGCCGTTGCCAGCCAATGGGAGCTGTGGGTAGTGGCGCGGACACTGGCAGCTGAGGGGCTCCGTGCCTGAAGACGCACCAAGTAAACAAAACGTCTCAACCCGCCAGCGGCTTACTCTGATGGCCAGGAGCCAAAGTTTGCCAACCCCTGAAATATAGGGTCGGCTTATGAACGGGTCATACAGTTTTTGCTATTTTTACCTAACCATCTTGGGGGATCGGCTTATGAACTAACAGGGTAATGAACGAGTATATTTTTACGGGGTGTGTGTGTGTGTGTGTGTGTGTGTGTGTGTATAATATAAAAAGAAAATACATGTGCTGGTCATCACCCTGATTTTCACTGGCTATGACACACTTTGTCTTTATAAATTGCAAGCTCTTTGTGGCTAGGTTTCTATTACAATAGGTTTCTATTGTAATATTAATAATTAATATTGGTTGACATTTTTTAAAAATTGATTTTTTTATAGGAACTTTGTATTTAGACCAAAAATGCAAGAAAAATTGCTAAAATGTCAACTCAGTTGTTTTTGTTACTTGATCAGCTCTGATGATGTGTCCAGGAATATAGGTTATAAGTCAAGTTGTAGTAAAATTTACAACAGCTTTTGAGATTGCTTGCTTTCCCATGCCCTCAAACAGAAGATTTGTTTTCTGAGTCCTACATTGTATCTTCAGGCTTTTTGCTGAGATGTATATCAGTACAATATCAGCAGCTGCTGCTGAGGGACAATTTCCCCCTCACTTTACAATGATGGATTTAGTGAAATAGTGTCTGATATTTCTATAAACCTTTGATTTTCATTATATTAAAATATATTCCAGAATGTAAGGTGTATAATGACTGCATTTCACCTTTAAATGGATTGCACCAACCCATTCAAAGGATATGCTCTCTGAGGGGACACAGGGAGAGATTCACTCCACTGGAAGGAAATGTGGCCCTATTAGGGTCAGCCTGCATTTGGAAAGCTATGTAAGAAGCCTGCATTGTACATCCTAACCTGACAAACCATCTCAATTCTTAACTCTTAGTAGGAACGTTTTTCAAATTTAGAAATATGGAGACTAAAAATGAATTGCAGAACAGATGAGCATTTGTTATCTCTTTTTATATGAATGACTGACCACTATTTGCTTTTATTTCTAGTTACAAGAAAACGCACGACACTCTGAGCCATGCAGGACAGAAGGCAACAGCAGCTATTAGCAATGTAGGAACAGCCATCAGCAAGAAATTTGGAGATATGAGGTACAGAAATTCTCTTCTGATTTTATTTCGGGGGAAGGGAGATAACCTGCCAAGTGTTCTTTTGTCTTACTTTAACCCCTAATTTAGAAAGAATTACTGCCGATACTACTCGTTGTGGTGATTTTACATTTAAAGGAAAAAATTGTTGAGTCCTGGTAGAAAGAAAAGGTATTGCAACTTGGAATCCCTTCTAAATAACTTTACAAACCTAGGGAGGTGATAAAACGGGTGGAAAACAGCTAATTGTATTCATAAATGGATTTTTAGAGACAGACCTCTTTCGAAGAACACAGGCCTGCCTCTGCACTGTTCTTGGCGAAAAATAAATTGAAAAGCATTTTGGGCACTTTCATCAGCTCACTCCAGAAATACACTAGTGTAATTTAAAAAAAAAAAAAAGCAAGAAATAAAAAGAATGGAGCCTGTGGAGAGGTGGAGGTACAAACCCTTACTTCCACATGAGTCCTGTTGACTTCGATGGCACTCTTTGCAGGACACGCACATGCCCATGGATCTCTTTGCAAGACCAAGACATTCGCCTGAATTAAAATGAAGGAATCTCAGATGTATCTGATATCTTGGGCCTTTCCAGAGCGAGAAGCAAGTATGGTTTGACCCATTGGGATTCTGGGAATCTTCCCTTTCCACTGATCTAGAATTCTCCTTTCTAGCCCTAAAGGCCAACAAGGCACCTAGCCCAATACTTGCCACTAGTGCAGAACCTCAGGTTGCTCATCTTGGTCCTCAGGCCCGTTAAGAATTACTAGTGGCACCTTTGATTTTTTTTTTTTTTTTTAAACAAAGACTCTTAAAATACTGTTTGCTTGTTCTTTGTAGTTCATTGGGCTTAGTCTGTGTAGAAACCAGACTTTGATTTCAGGTTCACTTTCCAGTTTTCACATGCTAGCACAAGTCGGCAAAGTTTTGGTTGCAAACACTGCTGGGATTGTTTAGATCCAAAGAACTTTAATTGAAAATAATACATATTAGTATGAAATTGTTAGGGTCTGTGCTTTTCACACACCAGCTGAGTGTTACACTGTCAGGTAGCTAAAGCCTATCTTTAAAAATTGTTAATTTCACCAGGATCTCTCAGAATAAAGGAACAAAGGAAGAAACTATAAACAATATGAAGTTTAAAAAAAAAAAAAAAGAGCAGGCTCACAGAATTTCTCCTCCAGCATTTTTTGTTAATAGGCTTTTTGTCCTGATGTATTTTTCTATATTGCAGACACTAAATTTCTTAACATTTTAGATTTGCTAAGTCCTAGCACAAAAAGCCTTGTTCCGTACTTTCAAAGGGAAAGTTAGTGGACTAACTCAAAAGAAATGTGTGCGCAAATCATATAATTGAGCAGAAAGGCTAAATATCTGATAGCAACTCAGTTCACCAGCACTCAGATATTTACAGGGGGAAGAGCTCTGTACAAGATACTCTTGTACTTTGAATCACTTACTGTATATCAGTTGTGTAAGTAGCACTATTGAAAACTCCAAAATAGATATATTTTTAAAAATGGAATCACCATACAATGGGGAAATCAAGACTACATTATATTTTCTCAATTGTTGGTAGACTAGTGCAACCAGATTTCATGCTCCAGTCTTGCCATTGGAGCCACATGGACCCTTGCACCCTCACAGAATAAGAGCCTTAATTCATAGAGAAATCAGCAAATTATTGCACAAATATTTTTGTTGTAATTGAGCAATGCATGACTAAGGCAAATATAGTTGAATAGCAGCATTAACCCAATTTATAGTATTTCAAATGCAGGCAGGTTTTGCTGTGAATGTTTTGTGCATAATTCTTTGCAGCCAAATAAGAGGTTTGGTTTTGTTTGTTTGTTTTTTTCTGCTACTTATTTATTAATTTTGAAAGCTTGGTAAATCCTGATACTCCCGCCCTAGTCCCCTCCCAGCACAGCAAGGCTTAGCAAGCACCAGAACCACTGCTGCTGTTCAACATGAAGAAAGGGGAGGCCAGAGGCTGCATAAGGGAAATCTGCACCCCTTGAGCTCTGCTTTGCTGTGAGTGGGGTTATGACATGTTAGGCTTATGGCCAGGGTCTGGGCACACACTCTGCATAATGGACAAGCCCTTTGCCACTATTATAATCCAGAATTTAGAAAAGTGGTGTAGAGTGACTGCCAGTCTCTCTGCACTGGCACCTGGTCACAGGTAGGAAAGATTCCATGTACTCAGCATTTCTCAGTCAAAATTCCTTTCCTTATGCTTTGTACTGGGTTTGAAGTTAGTCTCATAGGAATAGATTCTAGAGTACTGGAGAATCTACAGTAAAAAGCAAGGTCAGGTCTCAGCACGGTATGACTTTTTTCCCAAATTCTTCCCTCCTTGTCTCTTGAGCAGGGCTGGCTCCAGGCACCAGCTAAAGACGCAGGTGCTTGGGGTGGCACTCCGACTGCTATTGGGGCAGCACGTCCGGGTCTTCAGTGGCAATTCGACAGCGGGTCCCTCAGTCCCTCTCAGAGTCAAGGACCTGCCACCGAAGAGTGGAGCTGTGCAATCACGCTGCCATGGCTTGCCTTTTTTGCAACTTGGGGCAGCAGAAAACCTGGAGCCGACCTTGCTCTCAATGTGTGGATCTGGCTGAGCGAGTGGCTTTCTGCACCACAGATACAAATGGCCAATGTTCACTCAATAATAATCTCAAAAGCCAGGGCTGACTGTAAAAGCATTCTGATTTATTCACAATGCCTAATATTAGCAGAACATGCCTCCCAGCGGTTTCCTGAGCCCAAAACGGACTGATCATTTTGCATGGCATTGTCAGAAGCGTGTCCTTCCCTCCCCCCCCGCCCCTTTTTTTCCTGAAGACGCAGGGTCCCAGTAGATAATCCAAAAGAGTATTCCACCATGATTACCCCTGACAGTATTTACAAAAAAGTCTATCAAAAATAGTCCAAATAGCATGTAAAGTGGAGCAAGGCCTGTGCTAGGCTCTCCCCTAGGTCCTGTTCCATTATTGTCCTCAAGCAGCTAAATTCTCAGAGAAAGCACTAGGAAGGGCAGCATTGTGTAATATGTAGCATGTGTGGCAGTAAAAGAAAAGGCGGGAAGAAGTGGAGTAGGGGCAGAGCAGGGGGGAGCACCCACCAGGAAAAATATAAGTCAGTGCCTGTGTCCATGTTGCAGTACAAGGTCAGGAGTCCAATTGTTACACTGCAGAAGAGTGGAGAAGCCATATAGAAATAGTAATGGACACCACCTCCCCACTATGCAGGAGAACAGACTGTGTTAATAGTGCCTATTGCATAGATACATGGTAGGTAGGTATCTTGCTACTATAGGCATCCTGTGGGCAGGTCCTGGTGTTGGCAACCAAACCACTGCTATAGAGTGATTTGTTTACTAAATCAGCCAGCAGGAGATTCCAGAGCTCAGGGTCAGTATATGTGACATTAATCCACATATCCATTAATGTCACATGTCAGTAACTTCCATGCAGTCATGTTCAATAAAACACCCAAATCCATGAGCTCATCAGTTGTTGGTTTGTCATATGCGTTATCTTTAACTGTCCTGGCTTCATTCTGTGTGACAGTGAATGATGTGGTCTTTAATTGTCCTGCCTATATTTCTGGTAATACTGGGATTGCATTGTGAGACTATTATATTGCACACGCGGTGCATTCAGTGCTGTAAGGCATAGTGTGGCTGTTTCCTGCTGCTGACCAACTCTATGTACTCTTTGTAGCATCTAGCCCCTGTGTCACTTAGCACTAGATTGTGCCATAAGGAAAAAGCCCATAGCAAGGGGTAGCATGTTGTTCCACCACTCCAGGACCAGGCCAGGCAAAGTTCTGCTCACTCCCCAGACATCTGCTACTCCTCCAGTTCACAGCAAATGCTGCTGCTTCTCCCAGCCCACCCGAAGCCACAATATGGCTAGCCCATGTAGGAGCATAGGCATGCTTTTACTTACCCCGGCATGGCACAAAGGGGATGTACTCCAAATTACAATATAGCCCTTAGTTTGTACACTCTCCATGGGTATGGACTGATGGGATGGTAGAGTTCTTCCTTTAAAATCTTGCATAAAGTGAAACAAGCCATGTAGCCCAATAACGTGCATTGAGCCATGTCACCAATCGTAAACTCAGCAGAGATCATTTGAGAAGTCTCTGTTAGTATATAGCAGACTGTTTCACCACAGGTTTTATTTTGGTTGTACAGCATTATTTATAGTAGTACCTTGGATTTTTAAGACCACTGACAAGAAAATGGCGCACACTTCCCTTTTCCAATTGAAAATTCATTAATTATACAATGTAATATCCCAACTAACTGATACGTGAGCTTACATTCTGCATCAGCATGGAAGAATTATAGCAGTTTATGGAGCAGTTTTCCTTTTTTTATTGGTATTGGCAGAATTAATTTTCTTTATTAACATTTAAAAAGTATTATTATTACAATTATTACTTAGGATTAAGTTAGGGCCCCTTGTGTTAGATGTTGCACAAGTGCCCAGAATAAACTGGCATTTCAGAAATCAGGAAAAAAATATGTGCAACTTTTTAAATACTAAAGAATGCTGACTGTTCATCTTCTTTCAAATACATCTGTTTCTCTTCAATCTGCCTTTAAACATAATAATTACTGTGTGTATGGGAGGTTAGACATCTAATAAGAATAGTTCCTTACAATACAGGAAAAATGCTCACTCAAATTGTCACCATATTAAAGATGACAATAAAAAAATGAAGGAAGGAATGTAAAGAGGGGAAAGAAGACGTATACTACTTTACATTTAGATTTGTGAACTTTATATTCTAAAAGCTACAGGTACAGCTGATCAAAACATTTCTGGTAATAGGGTTTTCATAGGAAAACAAAGAATCATTGAAAATGAAATTTTTCATTTTTCCAGTTTTTTTATAAATGAAATATGTTGGGAGGAAAAGAAATGATTTTTTTTTTTTTTTTTTAGTTTTTGGATTTTTTTTGTTTCAAAATTACAGGTTTTTCCCAATTTATTGCTGTCATCCACCTTTTGCCAGTTACAAACCAGTCAGAAAGTGCGGGAAAGTGGAACTGAAACAGTTTTTTCCATATTTTCAAAATTTCCTACAGGGAAAAATTTTAAAAAGGAATTTTTTGCATGAAAACTTTTTTTGAGGAAAAATCCTCATTTCTCAACAGCTCTAGCTACAACTGACCTCTTGAGACATGCATGCTCAAAGTGAGGCACCTGCTTCCATATTTAGGCTCTTAAATAAGTGGCCTGATTTTCAGACATACTGAGCAGCTGAAACTCCCATTGACTTCAGTGGGAACTGTGGTTGCTCAGCATATCAGCTGAATTTCTGGGAGGGTGTCGTAATCTTCTACTGATCTAAGCCAGCAACATATTCATACCCACCCTCTCCACAGCAAGTGTAAAACCTGGAGAAGGGCATCTCTGAGGCACAATGCCTCCTGAGACTGGAATGATGTAATTTATGCAACACCCTTTGCCCAGAGCCGTGCTTAAATGCACAGTCCACTAGCCGTGTTTCAGTATGATTAAGCTAAATCCAAATGGAAGAGACAATTTATATATACTGCAAACTTTCTGTGGATAATAGTTTCTTTAATATTAATCTCTTGGTGTTTTGTTTTTTTGATACAAAACTAGATCATGTCAATCTTGACTGTCTCAGAAGACAGGATCTCCCTTAAGTCTTTAAAACTTTAGCACTCAGTCCCAGAAATCATTGCCTTTGGTGCTAAGAGGTTAATTTGGAATATCTGTGACTGTGTGTTAGTAGGGCTGATATTTGGATAGTGAATGATACATCTAGGGAAGAGAGAGTGTCCCAAAAGGTTACAAGGGGTTTGAGGAGGAGATCATTTAGTTGCTCTTTACTTTGACTATCAATCATCTGGAAAGTGGATTATCAAACACCTCCTTTGAGAAAATATAAAGGCTTTGATTCCAGAAGTCCCTGTGCAGCACACAACAAGGAGCACGAGGATAACCCATGTGTGGTGACAAGGGTAAAGCTAAGCATTGGCCATAGCCCTCCATGCGGAATGAAGGCGCTTGCACATCTGTTTTCTTACTCGTATGAGGACTTGGAAAAAATAGGGCTGGGTTGTAGGAGGAGAATAAGTATGAATGAGGAGACCTCGCTCTAGATTCTCAGCTATGCCCCATATGCACAGGGCAGAAGGGAGCCATATGTTGCTCCCCTGTCCAGAGATCAACTGAATGTCAGACAAGCTCCTAACATTATTTAGGGCAGCTTTGTGGATTTAGAGACTGCAGATCTATTCCTGTTGTCCTAAGCACTGTTTTGGCTGGCAGTTCTGAAAACACAAGTTTCTTAATGTTAATGCTTAATAATAATAATAATAATATTTATTTATTTATTTACTATTTTCATTTAAAAAAAAATCCCCTCAATAAAAATTGTCCTATGTCCTAGCCTTGTTGGTTGTAAGTGTGTTGTACTGTGCTGTCTCATTGAACCCAAGAATGTCTGTCCCAACAGTGATTTAATGAAGATGAAACCATCTGAGACAGCACAAGGTTTAGTGGACTAATACTCTAGATTCGGGTAGATGCCAAGTATTTGTTTGATTATGTAACACAGCAGTAGGTGAAGGTATATTTGAAGGAGTTTTGACTGATCCATATTCTCCAAGTGTCAAGAAATTGATGCATATGATTTTCTTTTTCTCCCAAGGACTGTTTGGCATTTTAATGGGAGATTGTTTGGATTTTTTTTTTTAACCCATGTTTTGCTTCATACTATGCCAACTCTTAACTCTTGCTGTTCTCTCTTTATGCTGCCCTCCTAGGTCACATTCGATTGGGTAAGATGCATATTGCTTTTCATAAATACTGCAGCTGACTTTGGTATGGCTTGTTTAACACTGTGCCCTCTTTCCTTTCAACATTATTATCCCAGATAAAAACATGTTCCAGATCAGCCAAAACCTCTTGATTTTTACACTGTGGTGAACCTAGAGGGGTTATGACTGGAGTATGTGAAAAGACCTTCAGATTGGATTCAGAATGTTGTTTACTACATTCTTGGATAGATTAGACTCAAATTCACATAATGAATGAGTTCAAAAGATGTTTCTCTCAGGTATATCCATTTACATACAGTTCTGTTATCTCAACTGTCCCTTGTTTTTAGAGGTTGGAGCGTAAACAACAAAAGCTCAGTAACTGTCATATCACTGATTTTAATTACCATCTTTTAAGTGAAACAAAAATGCCCAAGTCCTGCCCTAAGATATACTGAGGAACTCCTGTTGCCTTCAGCATGAGTCCTGCAGACACGTCCAAGGGTGGAACATGGCCCTAACTAATAAAAATCAGCAGGTGCTGAGCCTGCAAAGCACATTAAAATTGTGTTTATGTTCAAAATGTTCTAAGGGCTCCCAGTAGAGTCAGATTCCCTTTCACAGCAAATATTAAAATTTGGGGGTGGGAGGAGTGTTTCTGAATCAGACTGGAACCAAATATTGAAACTCCATGAAACAGAATTACCATTCTCCACCAAACTCTGCTCCACACCTAACGGGTTAAAGCTCCCACAGCCTTACAGGCCCTTCCTTCTTAATAAACTCACTAGAGTTTTTAGGTGTTTCATGTGATGTTAACAGTTGCCCTAGTCACCATTTTAGGCCAGAGCTCCTCTCATCCTATGAATTCAATAATTTGGAGTGGCAAGAATAAACTTTCCTTATTTTTCTTTAAAGAAAATAAAATTGCATTGGTATGAGGAACTTGGCAAATTTTCTCCATACTCATGGCATCCATCACATGGCCCCTCCCAATGAATCATGTTTTAATGCCATTTTGGATTAAATAATCTTTTTGCTTAGAGCTTATCTTTGATATGTGTCTGATAGTAGATGAGCAGCCTGCTCTAAATTATTCAGATAGCTCCAGTTTTCTGCTTCTTTCCTACGTGGCACAAGAACAAAGTGGAAAATATGCTTGTTTCATTTAACCTGGATTGTTAATGGTTGCAGGCATTAGTAGGGGGTTCAGGAAAAGAGAACGTGATCCACTGCATTTTTGGAATGCCTGGGCTGTAGGGTTTGTACTTTAAGTTTAAAAGCGGTGTGAAATAGTTGAATGTTAAAACCTTGTTTTGCATTTCTTACTGAATGGTTATTGGTGTATTACGGTATATTAGAGTTTTTAAACTATCTTGTCTTGACTGATTAGGAAATATACAATAGAGAACATGCCTACATTGGGTTCATATAACCAAATAGATTTTTCCATGTCTGATTTTTAATTTTATGTCTATGTGTGTGTGATTTCCTCCCCCTGCTTAGAGCAGTTTCATAGATAGACTATGCAAGTGCATGTCCAATTTATAAGGAACACTATAATGTAAAATTTATGTGAATGTTTTTGTGTCTTAATTGTTATAATCACTTTGGTTGATCAGGATCAAATCCTGGTGCCACTTAAGTCAAGGCAAAGCACCCATTGTCTTCAGTAAGATCAGGATTTGGCTGTCAATAGTGAAAGTAGCAATAAATGGATTTTTGGCACAGTACATAATCCTCCAGTATATGAACTACTCCTAGCCTGAATATGTACATATTGGGTATAGTTGGGAGCCATTCTTAATTTCAAATAAAAGAGAGTTTTTATGTTCACCATGAAACCCTAGAATTCCATTTATTCACCACCTACAGAGCTCTTTACAGGGTTTACCCTTCACAGGGAATACAAAGGCACTTTCATACCCCTCTGCATGATATTAGCTTGCGCATGCCTGGCTTTTGTGAACTGAAAAGGTTTGATTCCATTATTGGATTTTTAGCAGGAGATACTCTGTGCCATTCTTCTGAGCCCTATTCAGCCTTTTGATCAGTTTCAGAGATGGTGGGGCACAGAACATCTGTGCTCAAAGTGAGGAGGAGAGCTCTTTGCAGCAGGAGCTGAGAACCAGCGCTTCTGAAT
This sequence comes from Gopherus flavomarginatus, assembly GCF_025201925.1. NCBI lineage: Eukaryota > Metazoa > Chordata > Testudines > Testudinidae > Gopherus > Gopherus flavomarginatus. The sequence continues at coordinate 120,886,374 of NC_066620.1, read as the reverse complement.
TAAAAATAAACATTGCCATGTATACTGTGTGCTGATCATGTTGCAAACTGTTGCTTATAGTGCTGTCTTTTCTCTTTCCTCTCTCTCGCTTTCACATGGCAGTTACTCTATTCGCCATTCCATAAGTATGCCTGCTATGAGGTAATGTGCCAACATTATTTGTATACACTAAGCTGAAGTAAAACCATACATACTTTATTTGGGGCTTTGCTTTTCGTGGTCCTGAACTTTCAGCTTTTACTTGCATAAGTAGGCTAATGTAAATCAATGGGATTACTCATCTGAGTAAGGGCTGCAAGACTGGGCCTTTGTTTGGTGGTTTTGATTTATGACTGTTAAAGTACTGTTATGTGCTGTTAGATGAGAGGGAGCTGAGAAGAATTTGAGGCAGTGGATGTTTATAGATCCATATTATCGAATGTGAAATTTAAATATTTTCACTGCATCTAGGAACTGTGCTATTATGTCAATGGGAGGAGTATCTGACCCTTTTTGTTTCTAAGTATCTTTATTACACAAATTTCAATAAATAGAAATGAAAAAATAAACCCGAAGGACTAAATACCTGCTCAGATATCTGCTTCGATATTGTTGGATTTACAGGGATCAGTTGATCAATAGACCATGTCTCCTCTTCACTTGTTGCAGTAAATGAAGAAGGGCAGTAGGTACCCAAAGGAAAGTAGTGGTGCCAGAGAAGTCTGTTAGACAGTCATGATTAATAAATCAGAACACTGTAAATTAATGGCGAAGTTGTGGAGTTAGGAGCAGACAGTGAGGGCACTAGACTGTGCCATCCTCTTATTTCTCCAGGATTACTTCTCCTGGCTCAGCTGCACTGGCCAACGTGTTTCTTCCCACTTCCCAGTCCTGCTTGCCTATACCCCACCTATCTGCATGGATAGGGAGTAGTAGCCCCAGGGATGTTGCTGTAACCATGATGGGAGTAGCCCAACTAGGAGATCAAGGGAGCACCTTAATCCCCCTGCTTGGGTGACTGTGATCCACGTCTCACCCTAAGACCGAGCATATGCTTATCACATCTCTTACGCCCACAGCATGATTGTGATCGATACATTTTCTTTTCCGCCGGCAATATTAAAAATCAAAAGCATTTAAAAAATTAAAAAGCTATATTTGGTTTTTGAATAAAATATCCTGCAGTTAGCAGACTGACTGGCAAGAGGACTGTCACTTGTACTGAACAAAAAATCAGATCCCTGATGTACATTTTATTTGTTCTAAGGTATTTTCACACCCATGACTCTCACTCAAACAAAGGGCTCATTTCTACCCTCTTTGGAGTCAGAGACAGAATGTCAGTTGATTTTGTTAGGGGCTAAACTGAGTGCAGATAGATGCATGCTAAGGGCTTATTGCCACTTAGGTATTTTAGATGCCTAAATCCCAGAATCAGGTCCCACTGGGATTCAGAAAACCCCTGCACAGCTGCTTCCAAACCATACAGGTGTCTAAAACTGGTCAGCACCTACATGTTTGTTAAAAGTTCCATAGGCGCCTGTTTCTGTCTGTGTACATGCATGCTGCAGCCGCATGCCCGGTGTCCAGACGCCCTACTCAGAATGATGCACGGACCAAGGGAAAATGGCATTCCTCTGCAAACGCGCCTGCAGGCCCTGATCTGGTGAGCAGGCTCAGCGCTTGTCTACTGGATTGGGCCCCCACAAACGAATTTACACACAAGTTATGAAGGAGGTTCTCCTTCTCTCTTCCCTCCAGCTTATTGCCAAAATGGCATAGGCACGTGTGAGAGAGTTGCTGCTGCGAATCACAAGCGGAAAGAGGCACCTTTCTGCAGCTGGAACTTAGGTGGTTCTTTCCTAGAGGGGGCAGGGTTTAGCACACACCTGTTTGGCATCTCCCATTGATTAGCTTAGGCAAGGAGCTTCCTAGCATGCTGGCTTTTGTGAACCCCATGAGGTGCCTGTCCTCACTGCAGAGGAAGCCAAGGAACTTAACCCAAGCTTTGTGAATCCCAGTGATTTTCTAGATGCCTAAAAGTTAGGTGTGGCAATACTCAGTGCTTCCATGGCTCAGCTTCTTTGTGTCTCTAGCCCCAAGGGCCTGATTCTGCTAAAGGCTGAGATCTCCAGTTTCCATTTGAAAGCAATGGGAATTGAAGGCACTCAGCACTTTGCAGGATCAGGCACTAAATTACAATGATATTTTTTAAAAAAGTCATTTTCATTGAATTTTCTACTATTCACAGACAAAAAAAAGTTTATTTCAGTGGGGCAAAACAAATGGATAAAATCAAGGAAATGCAGAATTAAGGCCAGCAGTCCCATGGCTCTTAGGAGGATACTATAAATGTATCACAGCATAGAGTAGCTGTCATAGAATAGTAAATACTCCGTTTAAATTATTACACAGATTCTGCTCTTGCAAGAGTGTAGCTTAAAAAAATACTACTCAGATTAGTGTAATTGGATTTGAATGACAGCAGCACAAGCATCTGCTAGTAGTACACTATTGATGTATGGCTGCACACTGACAACCAGTCTTCGCTCTGTGCAGGGATCATTGTCCAGCAGAAATTGGGCAAATAAACCGTGCTGTTACTGTACACAATTAGGTTCAGAACTGACTCTCTTCTTTTTATCATGTTTTTCCTCCTAGGAATTCTCCAACTTTCAAATCATTTGAGGAGAAGGTTGAGACCACTGTCAGCAGCCTGAAGGTAATGATTAGGAGCTGTGTTGTGTGGCTGTGCTTGTTAAAGTGACAGCTTAGTCATCACTGTCATTTGTGCCAAAGGCAGATTGGATTTCATCCTTCCATGAATGTAGTGCAATGAAAGAAAAGGAAGGCAATACGCAGAGAAATATTCTTTCTTTGCTTGTGGTATGCCGAGTACCAAACTCTGTTGTCTCAGCTTAAATAAACAGTCTCAACCAATGCCCCATTGAAACAGTGAGGGTGCTTAACTGGTGCGAACTGATGGATGGATCTATGCTTATTTACACCAGCATTGGATCTGGTCCAGAGTTTTGAATCGTTCTTTAAAATGTCAAGTACTAACTTCCCAGCTAATGTCAATTTTTCCTCTGGATTGCCTCAAAACTGTGTAAAAGTCTGTACTGAAGGAAAGGTAAATGATAATGACAACCTTGGGCTACACTGATGATCAACACTTGATATATCAGACATGAGGCAGTAGCACCTCTTGGTGCTACCACATTAACAGAGCAGAGCATGGCATGTTTAGAAGGCGCTAGCCTTTGCACTGTGTGGAGGGTGAGCAGAGAGGCCATCTTCCAAGCCATCTCATCTTCTGATGAAGATGTGTGCATAAAAAATGTTGCTTGGTTCTGTGTGGTGTAAAGGTTCAGTTGGATCACAAAGTGCATTCTTTGTGCTGACTAGAGCTATATTCATCAACCTTCAGCCTTGAGAAGAACTGACAGTGTTTGTTGCATGAGTGCCAGTGTCTGTTATGACACTCAGGTAAATATCCTTAGGTTAGTAAGAAGATGGCTTTATTACCCAAATACAAATTGCAACTAAAACTCAAGGCTGCAAATATATAGAGAAATCTAGTTTCATGTACACAATGAGTGAAATGTTATCCAGTCCAGACCTGGAGGAAGAGGGTGTAACTCCTAGTTAATGGAGGGCTGGGCTTGGCCTTGGGTGCTCCAGAGCCAACACTTCCATCCAATAAATTCTTAGAGCTGTTCTGTTGTTTGTATCTTTCAGATGTTCAAAGTACTTTGGTTATAGGTTTTTTTATGGCCCATACATCACTATAATATCTGATTATTGAATTTACCGGCACTAAAGCCTCACTCTACACGTGGGAAGCAAGACACACAAGGCCAGCACTGGGAACTGAACCTAGATCTCCAGAGTCCTAGTCCAGTGCCTTAAGTATCCTTCCACCTCCTACTACACTTTCACTTCCCTCTCTATGCTCAATTGCCACCGTCACCCAAAAGAAACCCTTTTGTGGGTATTCACCCACGAAAGCTCATGCTCCAATACATCTGTTAGTCTATAAGGTGCCACAGGACTCTTTGCTGCCTTTAAAATTGTGCATTGTACATGAGTGAGCTTTGAATTACTGTCTGTTGGGGCTGTCTGTACACTCTGCTCAATCTTTATCATCCCCTATACATGCTTAATTTGTAATGAAAGGCTCAAGCAATTAATTGCAAGGGCTCAAGTAATTGTTTTACATTTATAATTGTTCTCATGTCAGTTTCCCTTATCCATCAAAAAAGATTAGTGGGTTTTGTACAGAATTTAAATAATTATTTGCTTATAGTGAGGGTAGTTACCAGAGCTAGTGTTACGCTTTTTAGCCCTGTTCAGTATTTATACTCCTTGTTAAGGCTCCACTAAACCATTCCTGCAATGTTGAGGGCCTACCTAAGATGGCCAAAGCCAAGTCTACCGGGTGAAAGCTGTGCACCTCCTGCTGCTCCCTCACTGTCCAAATGTACGCAGGGTCTGCTTCAGCCAGGGCCCAGTGTGTCAACTACACCAAATGAATGCAGGCAAGTCATCTCCACTCACTTCTTAGAGGCAGTTCTGAAGGCATCACCCTCTGACACTGATTTGCCTGAGGAACAGGCACTGAGAGCCTGATCTCATTCTGCTGAGTTTGGAACAAGTAGGCAAATAGGGCCTTAGCTAAATCATCCCATGTTGTTGAGTGCTGAGGGTGCAAGTAAACCACTATCTAGGAGCTCTTCAGTCTCACAGTTGAGGTCCCCTAACCCCAGAGTCCTAGGTAAGGGGTCAGCTCCTGTAGCCAGAGCAACACTGAAGTCCATGCCAACCCCTCACAGCAAACACATTGTATCCCAGCACTGTTTTTCTCCCTTGGCACAAAGGAACAAGAGGGAAAAACTGAGCCATGATTTTTCAGCACTGTGGTGATGAGGGTGATGGTTATAGCTGTGGCCACTCTTTCAGTATCAAGTGCCTCTCTTCCCATACATCTTGCTCTCTCCAGCCTTCCTACCTCTGGAGATAACCTAAGGTCTGCAAGGGCAGAGCTCCTCTACTTTCAACAGCAGCAGACTTTCCAGGGAGTGGGTCTGGAGGAAAGCAGAGGTCATTCTCCCACTTAGAGTGACCTAATGAGCTCTTGAAGAGGGGAGAACTTTCTTATGCTCCTTCCTGCAAAGAAAAAGGGTGGAGGCATGTTTTTGTTTTAAAGAGCAAACACAGGTCTCCAACAGTCTTGTGATGTCCTGTTGTAAGACTGCCAGCGCTGATGTTCCTTGGGGATCCCACTAAATCAATTTTAATAACCCTGAAAACTGGACATCAGGCAGGACCAAGGGGGCTTGAGAGTTATTGCCCAACTCATTGAAAATCAGTAGGAGCTGGGCATCTAACTCCCTAGAGCGCCTTTGAAAATGAACCAGAATTTGAAGATGACAAAGCAGTGTGGGGAGGGGCAAGTTGCCAACACGTTGGAGGATATAACTAAAATTCAAAGAGATCTTGATATATTGGAGAACTGGGCTATAGACGACAAAATGAAATTCAACAGCCACAAATGTAAGGTGTTATACTTGGGAAGAAAAACTAAATGTACAAATACAGATAATTGGCTTGGCAGCAGCAGTGCTGAGAAGAATCTGGGAGTTGTGGTAGATCACAACCTCAGCAATGCAATGGTTTTGCAAATGAAGCTTTAGGTTGTATTAACAGAGGCATAGCAAGCAAATCACAGGAGGTGATAGAACCACTCGATGCAGCGCTGGTTAGGCCTCAGCTGGAGCACTGTGTCCAGTTTTGGTCACCAATGTATAAAAAGGATGCAGAGAAACTGGAAAGGATCCAGAGGGGTTAGACTAGATGACACTTGCGGTCCTTTCTAAACCTATGTTCTATGAACTACACACTGGATCTCAGCTAGGGCAATCCAGTAAAGCAGCTTTTATCTTTCACCTTATTTCTGTTTTTTAGCTACAAAGTGGACAAAAAAAAGAAAATAATTGTAAATATATTTAACAGCTGTGTTTTTAGGGTGTCCAAATTCAAGTGCCCTATTGTCTGAGTTGCTTTAAATTTTACAGAAAAATTCTACATCAGTCCTAGATCTCAGGCCAACATGACTGGTTGTAGATTTCAGAAGTGGGTCCAAAATAAGGCTTATAATGGAAACTCAGTTGCAGTCTTAATCATGGAGCAGCTGCTGCCTGTTCATAATATGTCTCCATATCTATGATCAGCCAACCTTTTTTTTTTTTTTTAAATTTCATCTATTACCATTTGCAAATATCAATAAAGAGGGAATGTTTTGTAAACTCTTCTAGAATTCAGACAGATTTTCCATCTGTGGCCTGTATTGTTCAGGGCAAGGTACTTACAATCCTGTTACTTTATTTTATAGCTCTCTCAAACTAGACAAGCTGATCCTGCTCTTCATCATCTATCTGCAAATGAAACAAAGGATTACATGGGATTAACCCTTTGAAGACAAAGGACACGGAGTCCATTTAATTAAAATCATTTTCCTAAGCAGTCACTTGGCTGAGAGTCTGGAAAAGGCCCGCATTTTGGAAGTGCTGTTTCAGCTGTGGAAGGGGATAAAAATACCCTGCTCCATCCACAGACCTGAATCCACTTGCAGAAGTGATGCCCAGACCCCAAGGGACACTCTCGTGTTAATTCAAAGCAGCTCTTATGAAAGTCCTTCTTTAATTAAATCTAAATCTGCTGTTTGTCCAGCAGAGAAGTGGTTAAAGAAGGCAAATGCTTGGGTGAGATGAGGGGACAAATGTGCTATGGTTTGCCAGAGCTTTATTTAATTTAAACATCCTAGCCTATTTTTAATTCTTATACTCAGTATTTCTCCATAATCCATGTCCCTGGAGACAGGTTGATGCTGGGCACTTCCCTAAGGTGCCTCATTCATGGGACTTATTTTAGCATTTTATACAGAAAGCAAATTTAAATGACCTTGGATCTGATTTTTTTAAGGCCCTTACCCCAGTTTTGTGTTCTCCGGTTATCAAATTGATTCTGTTGACTTCAGTGGGTAACAACATCTATTCACTACTGCCCAATTCTGCCTCCATTACATACGTTGAGTGGTACCTTATTCTGAACAGAGAGCCCTTGCTTTAACTACACAGTGAGCTGCAACTCAACGTAGTCCTATAGAGAAATACAATAAACAAAATGTACTCATTAAAACAACACACGCACACCCCCATACAAAGGTTGAATTTTCAAAGCCACCTAAATTATTTGGATGCTTAGTTCCCATTTAATGTAATAGGCACTTAATTGCCAAATACCGTAGGCAGCTTTGAAAAGCTCAGCCTTGATATTTAGAATGTTGTGTATTTTTAAAAAACAAAACTATCAAAAACTTTGAATACAAGCCCATTGTATGCTTTGAAGTGCTACCTACACTGCAGGGTATGAGAACACACCTCCTCTACCTCTGTAGAAAAGTGTCAACTTTCTTTTAAAACAAAACATTGAGTATTTTTCGGTGGGGGGAGGGAAGAAGCAGAATGGAATGAGAAAAATCAGTTTTCTTCCCTTAATTTCAGACAAAGGTTGGAGGGACAAGCCACAGTGGGGGGAGTTTTGAAGAAGTTCTCAGTTCTACTGCCCACGCCAGCGCTCAGGGCTCTACCACAGGCACGCCGCTTCCTGAGAATGAGGAGGAACTTCAGTGTTAGACTGTAGCCTCTACTGGCCACCTGTATCTGACCTGGTGAGACTTATCCCCATAGTGATTTCTATGCTTCCTTTCCACATCCACCTTGAGACACGTGGCTTCGTAACCTCTTGAAAATGGCTTCACCCATGTCATACTGTAGTAATTCTTCCAAATGTATTGGTATTTTTACTAGGCCATTTTAAGCATTTTTATACTCCAGAGAAATGGCACACGCATCGTCATTTCTTAATGTTCCAATTTCTGTAATGTAACCAAACAGTTCTTGCTTTATGGTATTTTCCCTCAAATTCACTTCACACCTCTGGTCCAGTTGTTAATTTGTTTTTTATTTAAAGGACTGAATCTGTTTTTAGTATACATGTTTCTACTGATTATGTAACCCCTCTGTGCCACAGCAGACAGATGGGTCTAGGACTGTACAAGGATTTCTGTTGCCAGCAATAGTCTGTCACCAGCTGTCCACCAAACTATACTAGAGCCCTTTACTGAGCATACAGACATGACCTGAGCTTCTTAAGGAGTCAATCAATCATTTGTTGTTACACTGATGTCTCTAGTCCTTTGTCACTTCCAGTCTCTTTGAATTTCCTCCCCTAGAGAGGAACCCAATTATTCAGATGCAAACTAAGTTGATCAGTTACTGTCCCACAGCAGGAAATGCTACAGTTGAAAAACATGTTGTTACCTGCTGTTTGATGCTGGGTCCTAATTTCAGTATTAAACCAACAAACCTCCATACCATCTCCTTAGAAGGTAAGATTAATATATGACTGACTTGTGTGAGCCTCATTAGAGTTAGAGCCTTGAGAGAATCTGAATACAACAACTTAATAAAGATGTGCCATGCCTTTCGTTGTGCCAGAGCTAGTACTTGCATTTTATGGTACACTGGATGAGTGTGTGCTTCAGCCTGGGCCAAACTGTCCTGCTTTACTGCACTTCAGGGCATAATTCCATCTCCAAGAAGCCAGAATCATCTCTTAGCTTAGATGCAGCATGATTTGTTGCATCATTTTAAGAGAAGGAACAGTAAGGTTATTATAGTGTTGTCTGCCAGCCAGCCATTGGTGGCAGCAAAAGACTATCAGGTATAAACATGAATGCAGTGGAGGGGTGGAGAGGAACTTGCCTGCTTTTAAAATAGGCGCCTCTTTTTAATTTTCTCATACTGCAAAGCTTCAAATCAATTTTAGCCATTCTGGATCCTAGGCTTTGCTAAAAACTTGTCAGGAAAATCCTGTATCAAGGTGGTTTTACAGGTGTTCTGTTTTTGTTTTTTTAATTTCTTACATTTAATTTTCCCATGTGACAAGTTGATTCTGAACACATCTCAAATGCTTCTTTAATGTGATTTATTTTAATATGTTACACAGAAAGCAAAATAAGTTTGACAATTTGCAAGTTTCTGTTGCAGTACTGTGCATAAACATTCATTTTATTTTAAAAAACAATTACATAGTTTGTGTAAATGAAGTTAGTGATTTTTATTAAAATGATGTTTTTAAAGTGAGTGTCTCTGCCTTGTCTGTTTCTATTAGCAAGATGCCCCTTGTAATACAATCTTGTTCTAAGATGATGTTACAATGGAAATACAAAAAAAAATTGCAGATGGATGGATTCGGCCACCCCCATAGCTAATATAAGTTATCTGAAATCCACTTTTTTTCCCCATCATTGATACATAAACCTGATGATGAAATTTGTTTTATTATAGCCATTTAATGGGACTATACCTGCACACTGTGCAAGAATTCTAAAATGACATTTTTATACCCAAAAAACTTGTATATAAACATGCCATTGAAAATCCACACCTCTCCAGTCTCTCTTCTTAACTAACAACAAAGAGTGGTGACCCATTGAGACATCGATATGGGGGTGGGGGCCAGGTTGTTTGGGGAGGCACAGCCTTCCCTACCTGGCCCTCCATACAGTTTGGCCTGAGGGCCACATCAGGGTTCCACAAAAGTTTGCCCACTCTGGCTTAAGTAGATAGAAAAGTTGACAGGGTCAGGACATATGATCATTTTACCATAGGAACAGGTAGGGAGTTATTCTCTCAGACCAGTACTGGACTATCCCAAAGGAAAAGGACAAGACACATGATTGATCTATGCTAGTACAAATCGAGGAGGTTCCATCATGCCCTTTGGTACCTAGAATGCATGTGTCCAGTGCTAAGGGGTACTGGAAAAAAAAGGTAGAAGGCAGCTTCGTTAAATCTAGTTTTAGATGACCTATACATTACTTGTAAATAGTGTATTAAAAGGTGGCATTTGGAGTGTAACTTTAGGCCCATAGTGTGTAAGGTAAATGTAACAATGCCACATAAGATGGCCTCCTGGAGACTGGTATCTTAAAAGACCAAATACCCAGTGTTTGATTTATGGAAAAGGATTCCATGAGCATACAGTAGACCCTCCAAGTTACAGACAGCTCAGGAATATAGCTTGGTCATAGCTCTGGCTCCAGCAGTTCACACTCCAAGCCAGGTTCAAGAGGCAGCATATTGCCTGGGCCAGTTTGTCTCCCTCTTGACTGGGAGAGGGAGGATGCTGGTGAAATCAGTGCAGACCCCCACTGTTGCCTTGGGCTGGTAGCAGGGGCTCACAGCTTTGCCTGCAAATCTCAATGTCTTCAACTCCTACCTGTGAGTAGGTGCCACGGACATCTGGGCTGCCTGTCCCTACTGCTACCTTTAATATGGCCACAGTACCATATTTGGGTTTTTGTCTCCACTGATTGGTTACTTCCAGTTTCACATAGTGTCTAGTTGACCAGTCAGTCCGTAACTCTGGTGTTTGTACTGTTTTGAGGTTCTACTGTATTTCATAATGAACAAAATTGGGTCTATACAAGTTAAACAGGTTGCATCAAACTAAAAAAAGATGCAAACCTAGTTTGATCTCAGGATAATTTTGCATTTGATATCATAGGATGCCAATTTCCCTGATCTATATTTTTCCGTGGATTCCCAGCACTTAAAGAAAAAACACTCCTGGAAAAATTAGTGATGCTGGAGCAGCAAAACACCACAAGAAGTAAAATAAATATTTTATTTTAGCTACAGCAGTTTTAAAATGCCTCAAGCGCAGGGCTCACTGGCTGTAGCAGCTATTTTTTTATTTCTTTCTATATTAATGGAAGACACAAGTTGAACTACTTCTGGGTGATTAAATTTTCCTGTGAAATGAAAGAAAACACAATTCATTATCATGCTCTTATTTCCCTTTATGTAACAGATTATACTGTTGCTCCAGGGACAGATTATATTCTATCACAGAAGAAACCATTAGTACATATGTTCTCCCTTTAATTGTGAACACTAGCTGTGATGTTTCAGGAATAACTATAGCTACAAACAAGAGCAACTGTTTATCTAGAGTATATTCTGTTCCATACACTATCTGGGGAGAAGAAAAGTCTAAATATGAAATTCATACTATGGACCCTGATCAGGGTATTTAAACTTAGACTGCAAGGGGATGTAATGGGCATTAATTCCATTTTATACTCTGGATTAGGAGTGCTCAGTTCAAGAAGAGCTGGAAAGGATTGAGAGAAAAGCTGCAGCAATGATTAACAGATTGGAAAACATGCCTTACATGGGCCATTACACAGAGTAAAACTATTTCCCCATGCTTATTTTTCCCCCACTACAGTTCTTCAAATCATCTTGTCAGTTGCTGGAAATGGGCCATTTTCATTACCACTACAAACAAACAGTTCTTTTACTCTCCTTATAGTGTGTATAGTAACACCCATTGTTTCATGTTCTCTGTGTATATGTATTCTCCACTGCATGCATCCGATGAAGTGGGCTGTAGCCCACGAAAGCTTATGCTCCAATAAATGTTAGTCTCTAAGGTGCCACAAGTACTCTGAAACATGCCTTATATTGAGACTCAAGGAGCTCAATCTGTTTAGTTTAAGGGGTGACGCTGTATCGGTACTTACAGATGACCGAGAACAAATACTTGACAATGAGCTCCTCAGTCTAGCAGCAAATGGTATAACAAGATCCAGTGGTTAGAAGTTTAAGCTAGACAAAGTTTGACTAGTAATAAGGCATAATTTATTAACACTGAAGGTAATCAATCACTGGAACAATTACCAGGTGTAATGTTACCCTTCTTACCCTAGAACCTATGAATCATAATGGGCATAAGTACATGATTTCTCTTCTGAACTGGAGCCATGAGGTGCAAAAATTAACAGGCACATTTCATAGTATGTTATGCAGGCCAACTGCCAAGAAAACTCACTGCAAATAGACTTTCGGAAGCTTCCATGGCAGGAGCAAAAATTCAATCATTGGCTAAGAGCTTGGCAGCAATATCTGAAATTTAAGCTTGTCTGATGATTGGGCAGAATATTAGACTATACGAATCTATTTCATTTCTGGAAAGAGAAACATCAGATCAAGCTGAAAATCCACTGATATAGCTGGTGAAGGGTAGCATCTCCAGTTTCACAACACTGAATTTGGAAGTAGGAACACTAGTAAAATCGCAGCTAGGGATATAGTTACCAATGACACTGTGTCTAACTAGATAGTGCTGGTTCTTTTATTCTTGTGTTCTTATTTTTCAAGACAGGTTGAGTTCTCTCTTTTTGAACATAGCTCTTCATTAGTGTTTAACTCTGTATATAAAATTATCTATTTTCCCAAATGTCTGCAAGATAAGGAAAAATAGATAATTTTATACAAAGTTTAAGTAAAATGAACAATACAAGCACATCTGAAGCAACCTGTTCACTAAGCTTGATTCTCATTTACAGTAAGACTATTTCACATTGCTCTTACAATGTAAACAGACTGTAAATGTAGTTCATCCCCACTTTCAAGCCTCTTTACACTGTCAGCAACTTAAAGGAGACTCAGGGCTAGATTCACAAAAATGACATAAGCACCCAACTGCCACTTTAAATCCAAGAATCATTCCCCACTGGGATTCACAGAGTCCTCTCTCTCGCTTACAATAATCAAATTTCATACCTGATGTTGAATCATAGAAGTCCTGCAGTCTTCCAGGCATTTTTTCCAACTCTTCATACTCAGATGCTTGGAGTATCATCTCACACTGATCCAGCTCTTTTACAAATCTGGCTTCTGCTGTAGACTGGTGTTCATATTCCTAAACAGATGTGCAATTAGAGAGATTTGCTATGATGGCACAAATGCTGGAACATACAGTGCCAGAACTAAAAGCCCTTTCTCACACTCAGCATTTCTTCATCTGTATCAGATATTTAAGAGTACAGTAGACCCTATGTCTTTTTAAGGCTCTGATTCAGCAAAACATTTCAGCACATGCTTAAATTCCATGAGACTTAACACATTTGTGTGCTTGACTAAGTAGGGATATTATTCTTCACATGCTCCAATGCTTTGCTGAATATGAGCTCATACAAAGAAACCCCAGAACTGAGATTCAACAATCCTTGGGATGTAGGCTTCAGAGAACTTCTGGAACTGTGACAATGTAATTCCACTTTCAGATCCTTGAGTTCTTCAGTCCAGTCCACTTCCCTAACTACTGCCCTTAATTTTTTGAAGTTTGCCCTTTTGACATCAGGGACCCTAGTTGCAGACCTGTTTTTGTTTATCCTTCCATTTAGTTTAAACTGAATTAGCTCAGGATCACTTAGACCAGTGGTCCCCAGCGTGGTGCCGGCGGGAGCCATGGTGTCCGCCAAGGCATTTATGTGTGCCCGCTTAGTGCCTGGCAGGGGAGAGAAGCCGCAGCCCCGTGCCTTCCAGGGACAGAGAACTCCGGGGCCCACAGGCTGCAGGCCCCGGTGTTCTCTGTCCCTGGCAGGCGCGAGGCTGTGGCTTCTCTCCAGCTTCTCCAGGGCTGCAGGCACCGGTGTTCTTGGTCCCTGGCAGGCACAGGGCCATAGCTTAAGCTGGAGAGAAGCCACGGTCCCCCACCTGCCAGGGACAGAGAATTCCGGGGCTGCAGGAGCTGGTGTTCTCAGTCCCCGGCAGGCGCGGGACCTGCCTAGTGCCCAGCAGGGGAGAGAATCTGGGGCCCCGCACCTGCTGGGGACAGAGTACTCTGGGGCTGTGGGCACCGCTGTTCTCTGTCCTCGCAGCTTCTCTCCAGTTTCTCTCTGGATTCATATATTATGTATATTAAATATGATTTTTTTTTTGTATTATTTAATGACAAATACAAAATAAGCCTTGAAAAATTGTTGGGGCCCACCACGCTCTTCTGAAAACATGAATGTGCTACTGGCCACAAAAAGGTTGGGGATCACTGACTTAGACCAAGATTATCCCCTACAACCAGTTCTTCTATGAGGTAAATCTAAAATGGCATCACCTCTTGTTGGTTCAGTGACTATCTGGGGAAGAAACCTGTCAGCTATCACATGCAGGAAAATCTGGGCCCTACCATTATTAGTAGCATTTGTCCTCCAAGCTATTGCTGGGAAATGAAGTTTCCCATAATTATAAGACTTCCAGTAGTATTTATTTCATTAAAACATCAGAGATCTATATCCAAATCAGATCTTGAGGGTCTGTAAGATATCGTAAGCACTAGCCTCGAGGAGCCTTCTTCCCCAGTGACCCAAACGGACCCTTTTATCCATTCCATCACTTATAATTTCTTTACAGTCTACCTCATCATTACACTCCACCACATTTACCTCTGTCTTTCCTGAACAGCAAATACTCTTCAATAACTGGACTCCAGTCATTACTACTATTTCATCAGGTTTCTGTTATCCTTGTAATATCTATCTGGGTCCACCTCCTGCACCAGTGGTTCTAGTGCCTCCATTTTGTTATCCAGCTACTTGTATTTGTCACTGTTCTCAAAAAGTATTTGTTAAATCTGTCATTCCTTCTTGATCATTTAGCTTAATCTGTCTGAGCTGCTAATGTCTTTATATCTCTTCCTTTTAAGTCCTTTGATTTCCTTGCTATTTCTCCCCCCACCCCACCCCCCGCAGTTGCATGCAACAACTCCCAATGATTTTGAGGAGAGCTGTGCACAAGTGAAAGCAGAACTGCACATAGTACAATGGGGGCTGCTCACACTGCAGGTCAGTTCACTCTAATGAAGCACTGTACCATGTTGTAATTACATTTACAGTGTCTCCACATGAGTACTTGATTCGGCAAAATTTCCCTATACTCCTAACTGGAAGTAACTGGTTTCTCAGACAACACAGAATAGTAGCTATTGACTTAAATTATCACTATTGTAGTTGTGCACATTAAAAATTAAAACTAGTGGGGAAAGAGGGAAGTAACTCAGTGTGCTAATGTCTTCATTTGCCTCCAGTGAGTTACATTCACATCCTAAATTAGGTTACAAAATGAAAACAGCTTTGATGGTCTCCTTCTTGTACCTCTTTCTTCACACTTCAAAACCGTTGATCCGGTTGGCACAAATGGAAACAAGTGATGGTCACCTCAAGGACCAAGCTAATGAGGCTGTCACAAGTCAGGAACCAGCTGTACTGTCAAAGCTGTGGGAGGATCTTCTACAAACCCTATCCACAGCTCAAACCTGTGCTAATTAATTCTCACTTTCCATAGGGAACACTGAGGTCAATGGTATTGCCTTTGTATAGCAGAGTAGATTTTATTGAATATTTCAGAGATTTTTTTTTTTTAAATTAGAACTAGCTCCTCAGCAGTAGTGAAGGCTACGGTTTGTGTATATTTTCAGTGTGGTACATGATACGCCTATGCATGAAACCCCATGCTGATTAAGTTACCCTGAAGGTAGAAACAAAAATAAATGATACAAATAACAATATGAACTAAAAAGTGCGCATATTAGAAATTATATTTAACGAGAAAGGTAAAAAGTTAATGTAGTTAGGTGAGGTGGGGATGGGGAATCAGCTCCTGTACAAGTCGGGACAGGAGCCCAAGGCAAAAATAAATAAATAAATAAAAAGCAAGAAATCCCATGGTATAGGTTCAACTCTTCCTGTAATGTCTTCCTGCCTGTCTGCTAGAGGAGCTTTACAGTGAAAAAGGCTAAAGGAAGGGGCTTTCATAAAATTAGAATATACTATAGTTTTCCATGAGTCACTATTTTAACCTTGGAATGTAACTTTAAAAATCCAGTTCTGCTGTCACTTAAACCAGTACAACCCAATTAAAATCAATAGAGATATAACTGTGGGCAGAATTTATCTTCAAACATCTGGAAACCTATTTAAATATAATCCAAGTGAAACAGGAAGAATGAGTATTAAATGCAGCCTCCGGTTACAGAGGTCAAGGACTGCACAGCTACCTGCTTACAATAAAATATACAAAAGCAGACAATTGGTGAGGGAAAGTTACTATATAATGGAAACACATGTTGGGAGAAATAGCATTTTTTTTCCAACACAAATTTTTTGAGGAAAGCAGCCAAATGTTTCCTGACTTGCAGTTAATACAAGATCTTAGGCAAATAGCAAGAGGTCTCTTTGCAAGATCACAATATTCTAGCATATCACCTCTATATGTATAACAGATTCTCTAGTATAAAGATACGATATTTTCAGGTCAACATGATCATTTTTCAATTTAATCCATATTTTAATTTAATTCAAATACCACCTATTATTTCACTGTATTACTTCCCAATTCATATTTCATTTAGTTTAAATTCTCATTTAAGACACTATCGAAGTTAAAACCATAGTCTTTTTTAGGGTTATGTTGCTTATGGAACAGCACTGTCTAACCAGGTAAATACACATACTAGGCCAAATCCCACCCTGTTATGTAAATCAATCCCTCGAATGCAGTGAAGATACACAGGTATAAGAGCACAATTTGGGTCATTATACCAAATTATTGTGTTTCCTTTATGAAAAAGAGTTCAGAAAGTTGCTGCCATACAAACATACCCTCAAAGAAAAATTCCAAACCCATCTTGCTCTAAAGGTTTTAGAATAAAGAATATGAACTTCAGTAGGCACCAAACACTATGAAAATAAGACAATTGGTTGGTCCGTTGTCAGCAATAATGTGGAATAAATGCATCAAGTGATTTATACTTACTTCCCAGAGTTCATAGATTTCTTTTCTCAGGTCTTCTGATAGCAGCTGGGTCAAATGTTTCATAGCTGCCTGAAAGAGAGATGTCTGCTTTCATTTGGCCATTATGTGAGTACAATATATTTTCCTTTGTTTTCTGCAAAACAATTTGTCCACCACCACCTTTGCATAAACAGTGAATCTTCTCTCTCTCCACAGCTACACACATTCAGTACTAACTCTGCTGATGGAACAATAAAAGCAATGGCTACAGAATAGCTTCTGCACATCAGACCAGCTCAATAAATTGCAGAAGACTAGCCCCAAGCAGCAGAAAATAATCTGAAGCACCATCCACTGACCCCAGTTACCAGATATTGTTTAACACAGTTTTGATGCAATACCAAATTATTGGTATGAACAGTGGAATCCTCTTTGCATGTTGTTCCAACTAACCAATTACATTCTAGTCCTACTCTATTTCCCCAGCAATACTTGGGTCCTAATTGGAAACAAATAACAATCAAAGCAAGGCCAAGTTTTATGCCAGGGGTAGACAACCTATGGTATGTGTGCCGAAGGCGGCAAGCGAGCTGGTTTTCAGTGGCACTCACACTGCTAAGGTCCTGGCCACTGGTCCAGGGGGCTCTGCATTTTAATTTAATTTTAAATGAAGCTTCTTAAACATTCTGAAAACCTTATTTACTTTACATACAACAACAGTTTAGTTATATATTATAGACTTATAGAAAGAGACCTTCTAAAAACATTAAAACCTATTACTGGCACACAAAACCTTAAATCAGAGTGAATAAATGAAGACTTGCACACCACTTTTGAAAGGTTGCTGACCCGTTTTATGCCAATATACAGTTATGTCGAAACTTACCACTCAAGGTGTTATTTTATACAAAGATAGCACTTCAGAAGTATAAATATTTAGGGCTCAACCCTGCTCCCGAAGAAATCAATGACAAGACTCCTGTTTGCTTTAATGGGACCAGGAGAAGCAACAGCCATGTAGGGCCAGATTTTTATAGGTATTTGGTGTCCTAAAGATGCAGACAGCTTCCTAGGCCCTTTTGAAACTCCTACTAGGCACCTACCTGCATCTTTAAGCACCTAAATACCCTTAGTCTGGCCCTTAGTGGAGAAACATTTCCAGCAGGCATTAGGGAAACTATTTATTTATTTATTTTTAAAGACTGCACTCCAAACAGATACACAGTAGATCAGAACAGACAATGTTACAGTGAATAAAGATAGCATTTAAAGAACTCTGAATTGCCATTTAATCTTTTAAGTCCAATCTTCTTTTCAACAGGAACATATTGCTAGAGTTATTTAAAAAAATCTAAATAAAATGGTAAGCACAAGAGTGGCAGAGAATTCACTAAGATTGTTTTTCTTTTAGACTCTTTAAACAACTTGTTATTTGTATCCGTTGGAAAAGATTATCAAGTAGGGTGGTGCCCTCTAGCTGTAATTGTAGGAAAACTTTTCCCTTTTAGCTTTAATACAGAGAGCCAGAAATGACAAAACTGTGATTAATGGATATGTTTGTGGCCATCATTAAAGCCAGAGACTATGTACTCAGACAGTTGCATTTGTTTGTCAGCTCACTGATTACCTGCCACACAGGCGTACTATAAGAATAATCAGGTAAAGTTTGTATGATACTTTGGAAGTGTCCAGTACAGGGGTTCTCAAACTGAGGGTTGTGAACCTCAGAGGATCAGAAGGCAGTTACATGGGGGGTCATGAGCTGTTAGCTCCATGGGGCTGACAGCCACGAGGCCCCATTACATTAAATTACCCCCACCACATTTTTAATTTATAAGGGGCAGTCCCACTCAGAGGCTTGCTATTTGAAAGGGGTCAACAATACAAAAAGTTTGAAAACCACTGGTCTAGTGCCATATGTCAAGTATTAACTATCTGTCCCCCTCTCTTCTGACCTGTGCCTCTGCTTCCCAGAAAATAAGCATGGACATACATGAGCAACTTCACTAACATCTCAGACTACTGAAAATCCAGTCAATTCATTTGGCAGGTGGCTGATGTTTGGGTTCTTTCAAAAAACTTCCCTTTTATTATCCTGCACTTTGTGGTGTTATGTAGAAAAGTCAAATTAGCAGGGGTTTTTAGTGCTACTCCTTGGCATACATGCACAAGTACATGTTCTGTATTATGCTATTTTGAGAGTCTCGGGATGCTATTCGAGGAAGGACTGCTAGGTAGAGATGGCGTTCACCTTTCGAGGAGGGGAAAGGCCTTATTTGCGCACAGACTGGCTAACCTAGTAAGGAGGGCTTTAAACTAGGTTCGATGGGGACAGGTGAGCAAACCCCACAGGTAAGTGGGGAACAAGACCTGGGAGATGGATCGGAAACAGAAGGGAGCATGGGCTATAACGGCAGAGAGAAAGGAGGGTCAGGGCAAAGCTGGGAGGCAAGATCAAACCAGTATCTTAGATGCCTATATACTATACAAGAAGTATGGGTAATAAGCAGGAAGAACTGGAAGTGCTAATAAATAAATACAACTATGACATTGTTGGCATTACTGAAACTTGGTGGGATAATACACACGACTGGAATGTTGGTGTGGATGGGTATAGTTTGCTCAGGAAGGACAGACAGGGGAAAAAGGGAGGAGGTGTTGCCTTATATATTAAAAATGTACACACTTGGACTGAGGTGGAGATGGACATAGGAGATGGAAGTGTTGAGAGTCTCTGGGTTAGGCTAAAAAGGGTAAAAAAACACGGGTGATGTCGTGCTGGGAGTCTACTACAGGCCACCTAATCAGGTGGAAGAGATGGATGAGGCTTTTTTCAAACAACTAACAAAATCATCCAAAGCCCAAGATTTGGTGGTGATGGGGGACTTCAACTATCCAGATATATGTTGGGAAAATAACACCGCGGGGCACGGACTATCCAATAAGTTCCTGGACTGCATTACAGACAACTTTTTATTTCAGAAAGTTGAAAAAGCTACTGGGGGGAAGCTGATCTAGACTTGATTTTAACAAATAGGGAGGAACTTGTTGAGAATTTGAAAGTAGAAGGAAGCTTGGGTGAAAGTGATCATGAAATCATAGAGTTTGCAATTCTAAGGAAGGGTAGAAGGGAGTACAGCAAAACAGAGACAATGGATTTCAGGAAGGCGGATTTTGGTAAGCTCAGAGAGCTGATAGGTAAGGTCCCATGGGAATCAAGACTGAGGGGAAAACAACTGAGGAGAGTTGGCAGTTTTTCAAAGGGACGCTATTAAGGGCCCAAAAGCAAGCTATTCTGATGGTTAGGAAAGATAGAAAATGTGGCAAAAGACCACCTTGGCTTAACCACGAGATCTTGCGTGACCTACAAAATAAAAAGGCGTCATATAAAAAATGGAAACTAGGTCAGATTAAGGAGGACAAATATAGGCAAATAACACAGGAATGCAGAGGCAAGATTAGAAAGGCAAAGGCACAAAATGAGCTCAAACTAGCTATGGGAATAAAGGGAAACAAGAAGACTTTTTATCAATACATTAGAAGCAAGAGGAAGACCAAGGACAGGGTAGGCCCACTGCTCAGTGAGGAGGGGGAAACAGTAACGGGAGACTTGGAAATGGCAGAGATGCTTAATGACTTCTTTGTTTCGGTCTTCACTGAGAAGTCTGAAGGAATGTCTAATATAGTGAATGCTTACGGGAAGAGGATAGGTTTAGAAGATAAAATAAAAAAAGAGCAAGTAAAAAATCACTTAGAAAAGTTAGATGCCTGCAAGTCACCAGGGCCTGATGAAATGCATCCTAGAATACTCAAGGAGTTAATAGAGGAGGTATCTGAGCCTCTAGCTATTATCTTTGGGAAATCATGGGAGACGGGGGAGATTCCAAAAGACTGGAAAAGGGCAAATACAGTGCCCATCTATAAAAAGGGAAATAAAAACAACCCAGGAAACTACAGACCAGTTAGTTTAACTTCTGTGCCAGGGAAGATAATGGAGCAAGTAATTAAGGAAATCATCTGCAAATAAACACTTGGAAGGTGGTAGGTGATAGGGAATAGCCAGCATGGATTTGTAAAGAACAAATCGTGTCAAACTAATCTGATAGCATTCTTTGATAGGATAACGAGCCTTGTGGATAAGTGAGAAGCAGTGGATGTGATATACCTAGACTTTAGTAAGGCATTTGATACGGTCTCGCATGATATTCTTATAGATAAACTAGGAAAGTACAATTTAGATGGGGCTACTATAAGGTGGGTGCATAACTGGCTGGATAACCGTACTCAGAGAGTAGTTATTAATGGCTCCCAATCCTGCTGGAAAGGTATAAACAAGTGGGGTTCCTGCAGGGGTCTGTTTTGGGACCGGCTCTGTTCAATATCTTCATCAACGATTTAGATGTTGGCATAGAAAGTACGCTTATTAAGTTTGCGGACGATACCAAACTGGGAGGGATTGCAACTGCTTTGGAGGACAGGGTCAAAATTCAAAATGATCTGGACAAGTTGGAGAAATGGTCTGAGGTAAACAGGATGAAGTTCAATAGAGATAAATGCAAAGTGCTCCACTTAGGAAGGAACAATCAGTTTCACACATACAGAATGGGAAGAGACTGTCTAGGAAGGAGTATGGCAGAAAGAGATCTATAGGTCATAGTGGACCACGAGCTTAATATGAGTCAACAGTGTGATACTGTTGCAAAAAAAGCAAATGTGATTCTGGGATGCATTAACAGGTGTGTTGTAAACTAGACACGAGAAGTCATTCTTCTGCTTTACTCTGCACTGGTTAGACCTTAACTGGAGTATTGTGTCCAGTTCTGGGCACCGCATTTCAAGAAAGATGTGGATAAATTGGAGAGGGGCAAGAGAAGAGCAAAAAAGAATGATTAAAGGTCTTGAGAACATGACCTATGAAGGAAGGCTGAAAACAATTGGGTTTGTTTAGTTGTTAAAAGAAAAGACTGAGAGGGGCCATGATAGCAGTTTTCAGGTATCTAAAAGGGTGTCATCAGGAGGAGGGAGAGAAAACTTGTTCACCTTAGCTCCATGATAGAACAAGAACGCAATGGCTTAAATGCAGCAAGGGAGATTTAGGTTGGACATTAGGAAAAAGTTCCTAACTGTCAGAGTAGTTAAACACTGGAATAGATTGCCTAGAGAAGTTGTAGAATCTCCATCTCTGGAATATTTAGAGTAGGTTAGATAAATGTCTATTAGGGATGGTCTAGACAGTATTTGGTCCTGCCATGAGGGCAGGGGACTGGACTCGATGACCTCTCGAGGTCCCTTCCAGTCCTAGAGTCTATGAGTCTATAATTAGTTGTTCACCTCTACAAATAAAGTGCAAAGCCTTTACAAAGTTCTACAGAGTACCAGGCTGCATGTGCAACCATACCAACCTCCTCTCGCTGATGTTTCTCCTCTTTGGAGATGTTATCTGCAGGTGCTATATCTCCAACAATGCATTCAGCCATATCATGAACCAGAGCTAGTCGTACACATCTGATAAGGAAACACTGTATGATTAGCCAATAAACTTCATAGTTACACTTTGTTTATTAATAAGCAGAATTGATAAACTCTCCCTCCCCTCTTATATTATAATAGATCAGTATTAGTGAAATAATTTTCCATCCTATAGTATATTTGAATCCCAATTTCTAGTTACTGTTATGTATGAAAAGATATTTGGATAGATATCCAAAACCAGAAAGCCCAGGGCGGGGAGGGGGGGAGCAAAAGATACTAAGTGACAACAGTGTAGTTACCTAGCATATCATTTACCAGCCCCTACCACAAAAAAGCTAAGGATGTTATCCATTATACACTACTTGCATGATAACAATGTTTGCATTTACTAAGTATAAAGATATATGGAGCCCTGCCAAATTCAAATTGCCACCTGACAAAATACACATATGTAGCTAAGTTAGCAACTCATGGTGGCACAGCCCAGCCTTCTTTAACAGAGTGCAGTAAAAAGCAATCAGCAAATTAAGTGCAAGTTTCAGGACTAGAACACAGAGCTAGGGAACGCACTAGGGCTCACAGGCTTCCAGCCAAGTCAGTGAACCTCTCTGTGCCGTAGCAACCTCATCCAAAAAAATGTGTCTGTTGATGTTTTGTGCTCTGACCATATCCTGTAGATCTCAAAAGCACTTTACAATGGTGGGTAAGTATTCCTGGTCTGATTTTTCAGTTGGCTTCAAGTTCATTCATTCCTCTGGCACAATGAAATAAGGGTGAAGTTTGCTCATGCAGGAGACAGAGCTTCTCAAGATCCAGCCCAAGATTGCGAAATGAACTCCCCCAGATTCTAAAAACCATCACAAACCTCAGCACCTTCTAATGTACATGCAAGGCACATTTTACTTCAGAAGAAAAATGCTGCTTCCCCTCCCCCCTTTTTTTTTTTAAATTTATGTTTAACACAGTACTGTACTGTATTTGGGGTGGGGTGTTTTTTTTCTGGTCTGATTGCATATTTCTGGTTCCCAATGAGGTGTGTGGTTGATTGGTCAGTTCGTAACTCTGAGGTTCTACGGTAGTATATTCCTACTGCTATACTCTTATAATTCAAGCATGGAATTTCTATCCATAGAGTGTCTATGGTACAGTTTGATTCACCCTTTTTTTTGTAAACTTTATTTAACTTTATGCTTTCTTTCACGAATAGTGCCACTCTCCCACCAGCACGACCTACTCTGCCATTCCTATATATTTTGTACCCTGGTATTGCCACATCCCATTCCAGCAAGTTTCTGTGATGCCTATTATATCCATATCCTCATTTAATACCAGGCATTCAGGTTCACCCATCTTAGTATTTAGACTTCTAGAATTTGTATACAAGCACTTATAAAATTTGTCAATATGTAGTTGTCTGCCTCCATGTGATGTAATTGAATGGGACTTTTCCCTTTGTTTCTCTTCAGTTCCTATATGTATTTTGTCAACTTCTATCGTCTCCTCACTAGGATGTAGAGTGTCCCTGTTAACAGAGCATCTCCCAAGGGATGCCTCTGTCCAAACTCTGTGCTCCTCTGCATCTGTTGGCTCTCCTCCAGTCCGTAGGAGGAAATCAAGAATCTGTTCCACCTCTGCCACAAACTAACTATGGAAATTCTGCCATGTCATTCAGCTCTCGGGGCCTGATTCTACAGTGCCTTGCACCTCAAAGGTATTGACACCTGTGCAAAGCAAGTCTAAAATGCTACCATTTTGATGCTATTGTTTTATATCCTTTTCACACTCACTTCTCACTGATGTCAAAAACTACACAACATATAAGGCAGTAGACAATCAGGCCCTGTGTTTGAGTTATCCATTGAAAAAGGAGCCATGCATGTTCTCTGCTAGGCCAATGGACCATTCTGGTAGGCAGTGCAGGAGTCACTGTGACATGATTTAAAGTAGTTTATACTTCCTGAAGCTTCATTAGAAAAGATGAGTTCCAAGTTATAGAAGTCTATTATCATCACTTTAGAAAGGTGATAAAGCAAATATGATACTGTTATCACTCGACAGTTGATACAATGCTAATTATGTTTTCCTTTATACTCTAAATTAATTGCATTGTTTTTATTTCTCTCAAGTGTTAATAGAATCTCTGCCAAAAGCTATATAAAATATGGATTTTGCTTCACCATGCACTTCAAACTCCTCTGAACAGGATTCTTCAGCCTTCTTATGTACATCTCTTGAGAGAAGTCAAGCTGGAAGCTATTCTGTGTTAGCAGCCTGTCCAAGCCTCCACTTTAAATAATACAACAATTCCTCAGTCCTCAACTCCAGAAGGCACATAGCAACTTGTGAAAGAATGGAAAAAATATCAATTTTGATTCCCCCCCCCATATTCTAAAACTCCTTGCCAGAGTGTGATGAATAATTAGTTCTCAGTCCCCAAATCTTGAGACAGGCCTGATCATCGCCATTAGTATTCTTACCTGTCTTTATTAAGTTGTTTATCTTCAGTTACCAAAGCCATGACTGCCATCCTGTACATATGATCTGATACACTCTCTGGTTTCTCTACATTCCTGTACACCCAGCCTGTTCGTGGTACTCTCTGCTTGAAGACAGTTTTAACAATATAAAACATTTGAATAAACGTTCTGAAGAGTTTAGCTTAAGAGATACCAACGGAAATTTGTTCCATTAAGGGTAACCATTTCTTTCTCATGCATAAACGAAGCCTCAATGTTAGTGAAAAATAAATGTTACAAAGCCAGAGTTGGTTTGAAAGTACAGGCGATTGATCCTATGACAAGCTCTATTCCACACACAGCACACACCACCAGAAAATCTGTCCTTTTCAGCTTTCAGGGACCATTTCAGCTTGATTACCCACACGCACTCAGTATAAATAAATAATATTCAGCATTTAAATAGCACTATACCTCTTCAAAGCACTGGTCACACATTAACTACTGTAATTAATCTTCACTCCATCTCGGCAATGTAGGTGTAATTTGTATTATCTCCATTTTACAGAAGTGGAAATTGATACTAGGTACAGTTAAATTACTTGCTCAGATGAACTAGAATTAGATTCATGAGCTTCTGAGGTAAGCCCCATGCTCAGTCAATGACACTTTTTGGATCAGCCTTTCATCCCTCAGCTGTCTGCCAACCTGCACGTGTTTCTGCTTCAAATGGTTTTTGCCAGGACCACCTCCGTTCTGTACTGGGAACAAAAATCTTTGGGTTTGACTAAAAACATTAAAGCTGGGACTAAAGAAATGTTCATTTCATCTCATATTTTAATACAACCATGGTAATTAAAGCCAAGTCCAGAGAAACATCTGTGGCTGTGTGTGTCTGTAGCTATCTATAGGGACTTGGATCCAGGCTGTAGTATGATAACCCCCTGAGGTGTCACACCACCAGTGATGCAGGCAACACAAAGGAGTCAAGGAAACAGAGGAGCAGCATATGCTTCAGGCAGGCTCAAGCACATAAACTCCTGCAGAAAAGAAGACATGAGCTGCTGTACTCAGCCTTCACCGGAAGCTAACTAAGGGCTTGTCTACATCAGAAAGTTGCAGCGCTGGTGAGGGAGTTACAGCGCTGCAACTTAGGAGGTGTACACATCTGCAGGGCACCACCAGCGCTGCAACTCCCTGTTTGCAGCGCTGGCCGTACTCCCGTTTTGTCTCGGGTGTAGAGGATCCAGCGCTGGTGATCCAGCGCTGGTAATCAAGTATAGTCACTTACCAGCGCTTTTCTTGACCTCCGTGGAATAAGCAGGTATCCCAGCATACCTGAGGAAGCCTCTGGTAATCAAGCTGGTCTCCTTTCCCGGTTTGCTCTCTCGTTCCCCGAACCCCCGAACAAGCAGGTCTCCTTCCCTGCGGTTTGCAGGGTGGTTCGGGGAACGCGAGAGCAAACCGGGAAAGGAGACCAGCTTCGCCGCGGTTTGCTCTCTCGTTCCCCGAACCCCCGAGTAAGCAGGTCTCCTTCCCTGCGGTTTTGCAGGGTGGTTCGGGGAACGCGAGAGCAAACCGCGGCGAAGCTGGTCTCCTTTCCCGGTTTGCTCTCTCGTTCCCCGAACCCCCGAGCAAGCAGGTCTCCTTCCCTGCGGTTTGCAGGGTGGGTTCGGGGAACGCGAGAGCAACCGGGAAAGGAGACCAGCTTCGCCGCGGTTTGCTCTCGCGTTCCCCGAACAAGCAGGTCTCCTTCCCTGCGGTTTGCAGGGTGGTTCGGGAACGCGAGAGCAAACCGCAGCGAAGCTGGTCTCCTTTCCCGGTTTGCTCTCGCGTTCCCCGAACCCCCCTTGAAGCCGCCCAACAGCGCTGCAGTGTGGCCACATCTAACACCACTTGCAGCGCTGGTTGCTGTAAGTGTGGCCACTCTGCAGCGCTGGCCCTATACAGCTGTACTAATACAGCTGTAACAACCAGCGCTGCAAAATTTTAGATGTAGACATGGCCAAAGTAACATACAAAGTGAGATACAGCAGCAGTGGGGTTCTCGAGCAGAACGTTCTCTAACAGCTCACAGAGCAATTTAATTTTTGTATCCAGAGATTTGCACTGACATTTAGCTCAAGAGCTCCAGAAAAGCCCCTACTGACATTTTAAACGGGGGTCGATGGAGAAAGGGATGTGGACTCAAGTGTGATCCTGCAGCAAATTCCTAGCAAGGGTCTAGTAACCGACAAGGACACCAGACACCGGGGTTTGCTGAACTGAGCACAAGCCTGGGAACCTAGATCCCGCTTTCTAGCCCCAGCTCCGCCCCCGCCTCGCTCTTGTAGCCTTGGGCCAAGCCAGTTCCGCTCCCCGCAGGCAGGCGATGGTGCCCGGCGCCGCCTCGCGGGCAGGTCTGGAGCGCGGCCCGGGCCCTGCTGCAGCGGGGTTACGCCCCGTACTGAGCACACGGACCCGGCGGGCACTTGGCGAGGCCCAGCTCGAGTCCGGGGGGCAGCGAGTCGCGCAGGGTTTGGTTTTCAGCCTCAGCGCTGGACTCCCCCCTCCCCTCTTCCCTCCGCCCCACGCCCCGGCCCGGCCGGCCTCAGCCCCAGCACCTTGAGCTGCCCCACCAGCCTCAGGAACTGCAGCAGGCTCCCGGCGGCGCCGCCCAGCGGGGCCGCGGCCATGGGGCTGCCGGCGGAGCGGCCGGGGCCGGGGCACGGACAGAAGCAGCGGGGCTCGCGGATCCGCCTGGCGCGGTGCACGGGGGGAGGGGTGAAGCGAGCCCCTCCTCTTCCGCTTTGTCCCGGGCGAGCTCGGGCACCCGCCGGCGCCCCCTGCAGCGGGACGTTGCTGCCTTGAAGACGAGGCGGGGAGCCGCGCAGTGGCCGAGACACGCCAAACCCTAGCGCGGCGCTGGGCCGGTGGGGCCCTGCCCGCCTGAGAGTCTCCGGGCCGCCTCCTGCGCCCGCGGACCTGGAGACCTGCCGGGCTCCTCCCCCGGCCCTCAGAAGCGGCTGAGCTCGTTTGGCACCGATCTGCTGGGACAGTGAACACCGGGGGGAGGGACATTTCCGCCCTAAGCAAAGCCGAACTTTGCAGAAAGTGACAAGTGTGTAATTACAGAGGGTTCTAATGCAGCTCGGAGCAAGTGGCGAATGGACTAACCCAGGGGTGGCCAGCCTGAGAAGGGGCCATACATTGCCAAAGAGCCACAGTAACACGTCAGCAGCCCTACTGATCAGAGCCTTCCCCGCACCTGCCGATCAGTTGTTTCCTGGTGTGCAAGAGACTGGGGGGAGGGGGAGAACGAGGGCATGGCAGGGGAGGGGGCAGGAAGGGGTAGAGTGGGGGCAGGGCCTGTGGCAGAGCCAGGGGTTGGGTCAGCACATTGGAAAGTTGGCACCTATAGCTCCCAGGGTTGGTGTCTATACAAGGAGCCTTTGTCAAGTTGCCAGCCAGCAGCATTTTGCAAAGTGCTGGACTGCTGCTCCATCCTGGATTTCAGATGCCACCTTGATGCTCCAGTACCACAACACCCCTAGCTGAAATATGGGTGAAATGGCATCCCATACTGATTTAGTAAGGGATAAGCAATTATTTATTTAAACAAGGAACATCCCTTATAATCAGGACTTGCGCTAGGGGTTTGAGCGCCCTAGGCAGACAGCAATTTCACCGCACCACGCGCTGGTCCCGCGGCTCCGGTGGGGCTGCCGCAGTGGTGCCTGTGGAGGGTCCGGTGCTCCGTGGCTCCGGTGGAGCTGCCGCAGTCATGCCTGCGGGAGGTCCACCGGAGCCCCACGAGGAGCCAACCGTCCGCAGGCACGACTGCGGTAGCTCCACTGGGGCCGCGGACCAACGGACCCTCTGCAGGCACCACTGCGGCAGCTTCACCGGAGCTGCCTGCCGCCCCCCTCCGGCAAAATGCCGCCCACCAATTATTCTGGCATCCTAGGCGATTGCCTAGGCTGCCTAAATGTTAGCGCCAGCCCTGCTTATAATACAGGACTGTTGGCAGCCTGATATCTGGGCTGCAGGGAGACACCTATCTCTGTTTGTGATCCACAGCTGGGAGCCCCTCCCCTGAAGTCAGATGGTTGCACCTAAGTCCTTGCAAGAAACAGCATAGGCACAGGCACCTGCCTACTTCCACACAAAATGGCTGGGGGAGGGTGGTGGGGAAGGGAGTTTAGCTCAGTGGTTAGGGTACTCACCCATTTTATGTGGAGTTAGGCGTACTTTGAGCACTCCTACAGGATTTGGGCCCCACGGACAAACTGAACAGAGGAATTCCTACCTTTCCCTGATCAGAGGGTCACACTGGGGTTTAGGCAGGAGCCAGGTGTCTGGATGCATGCCCAGAGGCAGAAATTTAGGTGCCAAGGGACTTTTACCGTAACAATTTAGGCATGTACAGGGTCAGGTGGCAGCTGAGCAGGGGTTGTGTAGCTCACACTGGGACTAAAACTGGGACTTGGACATCTAAATCCCTTTGTGGATCTGATCCTATTGTTTTAACTAGTTGGCTCTTGTCATTCGAGTTAAGGTTTCTTCCTTACAATATGTATGCAAAAAATAAGAACTATGCTGTTATTCTGCGCATAAAACTGAAATATGTTGGGGTCAAGTACAATTAAATACTGGGGACACAAAATGAAAAGGGAGACTCTTTACATGTCAAAGAAAAAATGAGCAGAGGTGGACAGCATCCAGCAGAGTGGGACTGAAGTTAGGTAGTATCATTTGAAGCAAATTACTGGGGGACTATACAATAGACCAGAAAGGGCAAGAGGATGATTAAAATTGCCAGTTCTCGGAGCTAGGACAACGTCTCTTTACATTCTTTGTACAATGTCAAGCATCTAATTCACTATCACCTAGGTAATAATAATACAAGGAAAAGACAGTATTGATGGGGAAACTTAAAACAGTTTAGATAAAAAAATAGGACATAAAGGGAAAAAGCAAGTGAGGAAGTGCTCCTTCTCTGTTTCCTTACAATACATTGCTTACAGGCATCCTTTTAGCACTTCTATAAACTGAAATAAATACACACACTATTTTACCTCACACTGAATATCTTTTAAGCCCTCAGATTTCTTTGCTAAATTTTACATTGCTAATTAAAATGTCAGACAATGGTCTGCATTTGGCAATTTTTTTCCAGGTTTTAAAACATACCACTAGCTTTCAGGAACAGTTTGATGAAGTTGGATCGTTTTTTCTAAATATCCAGCCATCAACGGCAACACATTTTTTTTTGCTTTCATGCATATTTAAACAGCACTCCTGAATGAATTATAAAATCCGCATTTTATTTTATTTTTTAACAGAGT
The DNA here is from genome assembly GCF_025201925.1 of Gopherus flavomarginatus. Taxonomy (NCBI): domain Eukaryota; kingdom Metazoa; phylum Chordata; order Testudines; family Testudinidae; genus Gopherus; species Gopherus flavomarginatus. The sequence goes on along the minus strand of NC_066620.1, from coordinate 120,856,434 downwards.
CAATCCTTTAAATACTGTCACCAGGCCTCCAACAAGTAGAGGCCATGTATCATAGATAGGATGATCAGATGTCCCGATTTTATAGGGACAGTCCCAATTTTGGAGGCTTTTTCTTATATAGGCACCTATTACCCCCCACCTCCATCTTGCTTGTTTACACTTGCTATCTGGTCACACTAATCATAGACCCAAAGGCCATCATATTTGGCTTAATTTTCACTAGATTTTCATGTATCTTACAGAGTCACACGAGACACAAGCAAAATCTCCCCCATTCTCTGTAAACTTGTCAAGTACATTCTGAATTCTAGGCTGTTATGAAGTGACATGGGAATGTAATAGTATGAGGTTGGCCAGGCTGATGTGTCTCATTCAACCCTGTTTTATCTTTAAGGGTAGCTATTAACAGCACTGCCACTGCTGTGACCAATTTCTTTCATCACTTTACAGAAAGAAATAAATCCATTCCCTTTAAGCAGCAAAATCACCAATTTTTTTAAAGTGTTTAATAAAACTAGTCTTCCAAAGTTTGTATCAATTAAAACACATATTCAACTTATGTGGGATAAAATTGCCTTGAAAAGCATGTGAAATATGCTTGTATTTAATATTCTTTACATGTTGTATGTAAGCAAAATTGCATTTTTTTTCGATCCACACTTGGTCAAATCACACATACATTATGCATGTGAGTAATTCCATGTAACTTAATGGAACTTCTTACATACTTAAAGTTAATCACGTTACACTTAAGTCTTTATAAGTACAGGTCCTGATGCCACATTCAGAGAAAGGCAATGCCCAGTAATCGTTATCCTTTTGAAAATCCCCAGGTTTTCTTTTTGAGGTACTCGTATTTAATTCTACAGGCCCTGAATTTGCCATGAAGAGCACTGACCTGTGCTAATGGTGGGCTAAATTCCAGGAGGACTTGTGTTTCGAGGGATGAGTCTACACTAGACATTTTTTTCTTTAAAGTCCTCTTCATTGCTACTTCTGCACCAATGGTAGTGATGATGACAGCGCTAATGCTGACAGTCCACTAGCACTTTAACTACTATGTCATCTAAACCTGCTCAGTCAGGATGACATGGTGGTTAAAATGTCAGTGTTTATGAGCATCTGGACTACACTAGCCCTCAGAGGATCAGTACCGGCACCTGTGGGAAATATTAAGAAAAATATCTAGCTGGGGAGGCACAACCTCTCTCTGAACTCCAGAGTGTGTAGGTAGAGTGTACATGCTGCATTATCTACAGCATGTTCTTCATATGACAGCTCTCTATTCATGTGAAACCCAGTTTCTGAGCTGGGTAACCCAACAATAGAAACACAGTCAGAATTTCTGGTTTCTTGTGATTACTGTGCTACTTAATGCAGAAACCTTGTCAGTGGACTTTAAAGTTTTCCCTATGGGCAGTAAAGGTAATTGAAAGGTTTAAGGCTCATTCTTGTTTCTTTAATCCCAGATTATTTTTATTTTTTGCTTCTTGAATAAAGAGAACATCAGATGAAGAAATACCAAAATGCAATATTCAAGTTTTTAACCCAGTGCTTTGTGCTGAGATAATTCGTGTTTAATGATGACAGATGGCGCTCTCTGCCAACAGATCTTTACCTCAGATACCTACTAGCTGTCACAAGACTACCAGGCTTAAGTCCCTTTTTAATCCTTCTAACAAAATAGCTTTGGTTTGTGCTTTACGTATTTCAAACAATAATACAGAAGCCCCAAAAGCAAAAGCCAGAGGCCAAAAAATCCTCTATATATGACAATTATTGATCTATCTAACTGTTCCCTGATGAGATTCATGAAAAAAAGGCATTTGGAATCATTTGTTGTCAGTTAACAGAAAGGGAGGTTATCTAGTTCAGTGGTTTGAGCATTGGCATGCTAAACTCAGGGTTGTGAGTTCAGTCCTTGAGGGGGCCATTTAGGGATTTAGTTGGGTATTGGTCCTGCTTTGAGCAGGGGGTTGGACTAGATGATCTCCTGAGGTCCCTTCCAACCCTAATAATCTATGATTCTATATATCATGCTATGATGACATCTCATAGGCTTTAATATCCAGGGGCAATAATAGCCTCTCATCCTGCACTAGAAAAGCATTGAAGAAGACACTCACTGTAGTCTTTTACTTCCCACAGTAGTGCTGTGTTATTCCCTTCGTGAGACAATCTCAGTAACAGCACATAAGAGATTAATGCAAAATCTGTTTATTCCAGTAATCCCCAGGTGCAAACAGGCCAAGTAATATGGATATTAGGCCTTACACATATAAGTGGTGTGGCTCTGATCTCCCTGTATCTGCGCCTTACTGCTAGTAGCATGGCTGGCCTTACATCTGTGGTGCTTCATATATTGGCTCTTCGCTTTGCAGTCACCTCTGTTATGATGACCCCTCTGATGGGGGTGGAGGGTTGCAAGGCAGGCAGGTAGGCAAAGTTAATGTTACTATGTGGAAAATATCCATGCCACACAGAACAGCTGCAGAGCATTAATGTACAGTAATGCCTCTTGTAGATACCACGCCAAGTTCAGTCTTGATATAGATGGGCGCAACTTCACTGACTTCCATGGAGTTGTGCCCATTAAAGCTAGGACTAAAGGTAGTCAAAGATCCTGTGCAGTGCTTCAGTATAGTCAAGCTGTTCTACTACATGCATCCGACGAAGTGGGTATTCACCCACGAAAGCTTATGCCCCAATACGTCTGTTAGTCTGTAAGGTGCCACAGGACTCTAAGCTGTATATAGGTGATATACACCATTTAGACCTCTGTAAGTATAAGTATTACCTACATATGTACATATATACACACACATTTTGCCATATTAAAATGTATATTGCCTGCTTGTGGCCAGCATACCAAAAAATGTAGATTGCTCTTTATTAGTGACCTGCCCTCTCATTATTTACCACTCCCCCAATTTTTGTGTCATCTACAAAATCTATCAGGAATGATTTGATATTTTCTTCCAAGTCATCAGTAAAAATGATAAATAGTGTGGAGCCAAAAACTGAACCTTTCAAGACCACATGAGGAACGCACCCATTTCAATGATGATTCCCCTTTTACAATGACATTTCGAGACCTATTAGCCAGTTTTTAATCCATTTAATGTGTTTTTATATCTTTTCTAGTTTCTTAATCAAAATGTGATACCAAGTCAAATGCCTTACAGAAGTCTGTTACATCAGCATTAATATCAAATTTTTATCTATCAAAACTTTATCAAATTTTATCAAAAAAAGATATCAAGTTTGTTTGACAGGCTCTATTTTCCATAAACCCATGTTGATTGGCAATAATTATTTTGGCCGCCTTTAATTCTTTATTGAGTCCCATATCAGCCACTCTATTATCTTACTCAGGATCGATATCAGACTAACAAGCCTATAATTACCTGGGTCATCCCATTTACCCTTTTTAAATATTGACACAACATTAACTTTCTTCCAGTCTTCTGGAACTTCCCTAGTCTTACAAAACTTATTGAAAATCAACATTAATGGTCCAGCAAACTCTACAGACAGCTTTTAAAACTCTTGGCTGCAAGTTGTCTGGACGTACTGATTTAAAAATGCCTAATTTCTGTAGTTGCTGTCAAGGGCGGCAGGTTTGTATAATTTTTGGTGGTGCCCAGAACGGTCTAAGGCCCACTCCCTCCTCCCTCCCATGAGAGGGGTTTGGGATGTGGAAGGGGCTCAGGGCTAGGACAGAGGGTTGGGCCGGAGACGCGGGGTTCATGGTGCAGGATGGGACTCATGGCTGGGGCAGAAGGTTGGGGTGTGAGGGGATAAGGGCTCTGCCTGGGGATGTGGGCTATGGGGTGGGGCCAGGGATGAGGAGTTTGGGGTGCAGACAGGCTTCCCTGGGCCTGGGACCAGAGAGGATGACTCCCTTCTGCCCTCTCCCTGCCAGCAGCAGCGAGCTCTGGGGAAGGGGCCCTCCTCTCCTCACCCGCAGCACACTCACCCTGCACCACTGTCACTGCACGTGCTCCTAGGGCACCTCTCAGGTCCAGGAAGCCTCCTTGCCTCCCTTGCTCCCCTGTGGTGGGTGCTGGGGGCAGGGGCTGCCATCACGTGTGCCTCCTCTCTCCTCCCTCAGCCGCTGCCTCAGCCTGCTGCCAGCACTGATCCCTTTTGTAGCCAGCAGTAGCAGGGGCCAGCGAGGTAGCGCAGTGCAGAGCAGCAAGGCAGCCGCCAATGCCCAGGGCGCAGGCAGGGATGCTCCAGGGGAGGTGAGTGGGGGCGGCAGGTGGGGTCAGGCAACACTCTGGGGGAGGCGCGCAGGGCAGCACGTGGGGCTGGGCAAGAGACCCGGCACCGAACATTGGTGGAGCCAGGCCCCCTGGCCCTGAATATTGCTCGACCATGGGCACCATGGGGACCACGGGCCCATATAACTCACCGACCCTGGCTGCTGTTTAACATGTTCCTGAGATTCTTGCCTGCACTTCAAACCTCCTGCATGTAGTGTTATTGTATCCAACAATCATTTAGGAAACTGCATTACCTGCAGGTGACATAGTAACAGAAACATGCATGATAGTTAGCATGGAGTAAAGTGTCCTTCTGATCACTTCCACATGAGAACATGGTTGGGAAGGAGTGGAGGGGAGAATACATGGAGTTTCTATCCCTCTGATTTTATCAGGACAGTTAAGAAGTTACCATGACCTATGAAAGAAAAAAAAAGTTGTCATTTCCTATGTATACAGAGGAATAACAATGGAGTGGATAAAAGGTGAGGTTACCAGAAGACCTTGAGGAAGGAGAACAAAACACTCAAGAGCAAATCAGTCCTACAAGCTCAGAAAGTTTCCAATGTAAAAAGGTAGATGAATTAAAGGATCAGGTTGTACTGCCTGATCAACCTCATTTGATCTTCTGCTTTTGAAAAAGTCCCATGCCTTTCTAAGTCACTGGGCTTCTCACAGGATGGAAGCAATGCAAACTTTAAATGAAACTACAAATCTCACATCGAAGAAAACTGCTAAACTGAAAACAACTCTCCTTGCTTCAGTAATGATCAGTTTCCCTTTGCTATGAGAGGATGCATCCAAATCACAACAGAGAAGGCCTCTGCATTCTGATATGACAAATAGAGGTTACAAGCTGAATGGAAGCCTCTCAAACTTCAATCTCTGTGGAGATTTCGTCTCTCTGCCTTTATTGTTTTAAAAGGTGACTTGCTAAGGAAGGAAAATGTTTGCATGTGTGATTCTTATGTGTTTCCTTCTTTATGGTACAGAGGTGGCTAAGTTTCTGCTTTCTCTTTATTTTATTGCTTGTTTTATTAAACACACAAAAAGATCTGGTCCTGTATGGGCCACAAGAATATGAAGACTGGAGAACTTATTCATTGGTAGCATTTGTTCAGAGAGTAAAAGTTGAGCAATTGAGAGGGGAAGGAAGTTTGTATCAAACAGGATAGGGTTTTTGTTTGTTTGTTTTTAAATAATACCTGTTTAAATGTTAATTACTAGTTAACATTTTGAATAAAGGAAGCCTTTGTTAGATCTTCAACTCCATCATCCCTTCAGTTAAGTTTGGACAATTAACATTCTATAGGCCTCCAAGCAAAACCAAGGCAGACCATTGCTGATTTTTCTAAGATAATAACAAGCAGTAAGAAATCTTTAAAGGAAGTGTAAGCCCTCCTTTACCTATCCTTTGCCAGGTGTCCTTGTTAAGTCTATAGCCCTTTCACTAGTTACATTTTAAAATGAGTTTAGAAGGAACTTTTCAAAAGGCACAAATGGGAATTAAGTGCCCAACTGACACTGAAAGTCAATGAGAATTGGTGCCTAACTGCACTTTGTACCTTTCAAATCTCCCCTTTAGTCCTGGTGAAATGTGCCAGTTTAGCAGCACTGGAAAAGAAACTGAAGTTCTTTATTAACAGGAAAAAGCTCAATTCTGAAATGTACAACCTCCATCCCCCCAACCACGTGCCTGATTTAGGGGCAGCGTCTATGACTTAAAAGTTAGTTCAGTCCCATTGTTTTGTTCAATCCTTAATCTCTCTGCTTAGGCTGCCATTAACAGTGTCAGTTGTGGTGGTAATGTGTGTATGCGGGGAGGGGGTCGTCTTTGTGCCATTTTTTTAATGTGCACTTACCCCCAGTGAGCTGAAATGAATCAAATTAATTTCATGTAGATCATCAGGTCTCCTTCAGATATTAGCAACTTATAGTCACTGCCAAGGTAATACAAATAAACAACAACAACAATAATAATGCCCTTTAAGTATCAGAGGGGTAGCCGTGTTAGTCCGGATCTGTAAAAAGCAACAAAGAGTCCTGTGGCACCCTATAGACTAACAGAAGTACTGGAGCATAAGCTTTCGTGGGTCAATACCCACTTCGTCAGACGCATGATCCTTTAATGCCTTTAAGCGTCTGTTCTAAAAGATTCTCTTTGTTCCTCTACCCTGCCCTAATGTGTTCACCGAGTATTGCAAGTTAGCATTTGAGGTGAATTAACATCAATATGCCATATTATTTTCATAATCTATTATCACATTATAAACTATGTAAACTATGGGCTGTGATCTACCCACAGTCTTTGAGCACAATTTCCATTTATGTCAATAGGAATGCTACATTTATTATTTGTTTTTAACACAAATACTACTGTAGTGCAGAGAGACCTTGGTCAGGATCAGGGCACCATGGTGCTTGGTGTTATACAAACATATATGAAGACATAGTCTCTACCCCAAAGAGTTTACAATCTAAGAGAACTAATGACATGAGTGGAGGGAAAGGGATACCATCAAATATATGAAGAAAGTCAAATATTAATGGTATGCTCTTGGACATGACCAGTCTATTCATAGTGAAAGTTCTGGTGAACTTTTTTCTGTGTAAAAATCTCTGCAAACAGGTGTATTCAATTATTTGCAATTGTTAAATGAAGTTTGTCCAAAGAAGTTACTGGGATCTCTGCAAACTGTTCCTTTTGGCTATTCACTGTTTTTCATTCGTAGTGTGTATCTAAGTCAGATGATATTGTTTCTCATCCACATCTATTGGATGACTGACTTTTTATATAGAAAAAGAGCAAATACCCCTGTTGCCGTGCAAAAATGTGTTTGTGTGCAAATATCAATATTCATATTGGTGTTCGGTTTTGTGCGAGTAGAATGTTGGCAACCCTAGGACAGGTCTGTCTACCTTCAAAAGTGGGAGGGCCATGGCCCTTTGGCCCTTTCCTCCCCAATTCCAGCACCTCGGTGTGCCACTGTAGGGTCCATAGTGTAGACATAGTCTGAAACACTGAATTAATCATGCGAGGCTTATCTATGTAGTAATTAGTTTTGCTGGCATTTAAGCTGTACAGAGCTCAGTGTTAGGTCAAAAAAAATTGTCACACTATAATAACTTTTTAAAAGTTGTTTCTGTCTCAATTAGTGCTGTATATTTCCTTAAGAAAAAACATTTCTAAGCTGACAGCTACAAAGAGAAACCCAGTATAGGATGTTTGGCTAATCCCCTCCCTGTTCTCGGTTGGAGTTGGTGATTTTTGGTTTCCTTCTAACATTTCAGGGTCTAAAAGTAACTGTTTAACTTTTCCATATTTTCAAACTCCAGTGCTCAGAGGGCAAACTCCAAGGAAAACCCAAAGAGTTGCAGTAAGGGCTTAGCTACACTGGCGCTTTACAGCGCTGCAACTTTCTCGCTCAGGGGTGTGAAAAAAACACTCCCCTGAGCGCAGCAAGTTACAGCGCTGCAAAGCGCCAGTGTAAACAGTGCCCCAGCTAATCCTCACGGGGAGGTGGAGTACCTGCAGCGCTGGGAGAGCTCTCTCCCAGCGCTGGCGCCGCAACCACACTCACACTTCAAAGCGCTGCCGCGGGAGCGCTCCCGCGGCAGCGCTGTGTAGCTCTAAGTATAGCCATACCCATTGTTACTTCAAAGGAGAACTCCATGGTCTTGCAGTAAGTGGTTTTGGTGACTTGGGGCTGGTCTACATTAGAAGCACTACATCAGCACAGCTGCATCACTGTAGTGCATCTAGTGAAGATGCTCTATACCAATGGGACAGTGCCTTCCCATCAGCATAATTACTTCACCTCTGCGGAAGGTGGAAGCTATGTCACCGGGAGAGCATCTCCTACCGACCTAGTGCCGGTGTGGACAGTGCTTAGGTTGCTGCAATGTGCACTGCTTGGTGGTGTGTGTGTATTATTCACACCCTTGAGTGATGTAAATTAGATCGACTTAAGCAGTAGCGTAACCCTGCCTTCAGTAGGTAGCACCTCCGCTGAGTTAATGCAGAACCAATGCCCATCATGGTGTTAGGGGGCACTGGGCTGCTGAACTGCCATCTTTAACTGAGACAGTGACCAATTGTGCTCACAGAAAAACCAGATGCTACTTTTTCCACAAATAGGGCTATGAAGCACAGTATGCTGTTCAATTTCAGTCAGGATGCCAGCGCTTTGCTATCTAAAATATACTCTGTACATTCAGTGGGTTACAGTATTAGTCACGCCCCTGCTGACAGTGTCAAAGGCTTCTGTAGACCTCCTCTCTGTCATTCTCTGCCTCCTCCCCAAAGTCTGGCACAGTGGCAGTTTTAGATACCTTGCTGGGCTGCCACTTTCAACTCTGTCTTTCATCTTAAAAAAAATTCTCCACTGCTTGATTTTGATGACTGACATGGTGGTGGTAATTAATGTCAATAATCAGCAGGTGACAGCATTTCCAAAGCTGACACTTGATTAGAAAGCAAAGTATTAGTGATCTACAGAGTTCTGTAAAAATAAGGGAGAAAAGACCTATATAAAAGGAACAATGCAGACCTCTTTGAACCTGTAAGGGAATAAAGTAGAACTGACAATAACTTACCATACTTATTTGTCCCAGTGAAAAAGCTCATTGCACTAACTTCAAGTGAGTTGCACCCACTTAAATCAGGAGTCATGTAGACAGTTATATTTCATAGTCTTGATTATTCTGAAACACATCTATTGGTCAGACTCTTCTCTCATATTGGTGTAAATCAGGAGTCATTCCACTGACATCAGTGGAGTTACACAAGTACAAGTGAGATAGGAATTAGACCATATCGCTCTACCTTTAGCAATATATGTCCTGATTTCCCTCTCACTCACACAGGGAGATCAGAGTATGGAATTGACTGATGCCGAGGAGTGCGAAGGAGCACAGAATTGGTGGTTTTGGACTTGTAGAAGGGGGAACTATAGCACTGATGGACATTTTTATTGAGGGTGGACTATGGGTGGGATTTGCCGAGGCAGGCAGAAGAGTATTTTACTCAAGAAATATCACATTTATTGCTGACTAGGCCAGTGCCAATTTTTGAGAGAGTCTTAAAATTTTGGCAGCACATCACTGCCTACTTCATCTTTACCATTTGCATGAGTATTTGGGGATATCTGGGTGTAGATTGCACACCTTATTCTAGGTATAGTTTTGTACGTATCTTTTGCCTTCACAACATTAACAACACTTAGAAGGTTACAGTATTAGTCACTAGAAATGATTGGGACCTTTTTGGTTCTAAGTTTCTCTTAGATCCCTATATACATAAATGTAGATCTGTTAATATATACTTACGATTTATGTGTTCTATTAATAAAATACTTGGATTTCATCTCACTCTTTACCATTTAAGGGCATCAAGCCTTATGAGATTTGTTTGTTTCATCTATTTCCAGTGAATTTTTGCATAACTTACTTTGCTGAAGGTGATTAGAAAATCCTTATTATTCTAACTCAATAGTACTAACCTGAGACAGGCAAAAAAGCGAGGGAAGACAATAAGATTTTAGTTAACTTTCATTAGAATATATATTTTTTAATTTGATCCTTGGTGTTGCTTTTTGTAATGGGAGCTGGGAGGCTTTGAAAGTGATATATAAAAATATGAATGATTGACTGACTGGTTGAAAGCCCTATAAACATGTGAATATCCTCACCAAGCATGGAAACATCCCTGACTGCTGCCTCACTGAGGCTTCTGACCCTGCTTGTAAATCTTACTTGTAAGGTCATTTCCTTTCCTGATTAGATCAAAATAGTGGCACCAATGTGAATATGTCAACATGGAGATTTCCTGCTGGGCTCATTTTCCTTTCAGTGATAAATGGATGTGTGGGCTTTTTTTTCAGTTGAGAAACAACTTTACTCATGTAGAAATATATCTCCAAGCTGCCATAGGAGTATTCAGAATGATTTCACTTAACAGTTACAATCCATGGTAAGTATTGCATCGTCTTATATTAATGCACAGCAGAGAGCAGCTAGAGCCCTTCTGATCAAGGCTGGATGCCTTATTGGAAGATATGCTTTAACCAAACACAAATTATTGGGCTCAATACAGGGGTAACTGGGTGAAATTTAATGGCCTGTGGTATACAGGTCATCAGACTACGTGATCTAATGGTCCCTTGTGGCCTTAAACTCTAAGACTACTTAATTTAGCATTTGACTTTGCAACCGGTATATAGTACAAAGGGTATATAAAGACTTCATATGAAAAGAACTGTCATCATAAAAATCAGTAATTACAAATCCCAATCCAAGAAATGTTTAAACACAAGGCCAGATTCACTGCTGATGTGGGCCCAAACCCGCAAAGTGCTCTGTGTCTACAACTTGCAGTGGGGTCATGGGAAGCTGAACGCTCTTAGCACTGCGCAGAATCAGGCCCTTATGCCCAATGTAAGTCAATGACTTCAGACAGCAGCTAACTAGTTCTGAAATTGACAAGAGCAATAAAATGGTTCCTAATCATTTCTTGATTGTAAAAAAAAAAAAAAAGGCAAGGAGTTCTGCTTAAAAGTTCACGGGACAACATGGCACAGGCATTTGAGGAATGGGGAGAAAAGGCTTCTTGTACTCATATCCAGGGGCAAGCACCAATGTGGCTAGGAAGTGCAGGTGCTGTGCTAGATTAGCATCATTGTTGGCATTAACCTCTTCTAAGAAGGCAGGAAATAAGCAAGATTAGGGCAGAGCCATGTTCCCCTTTGTCCCAACTGGCTGGTGAAAGAGGGTGATGCACGTGGCACCTGTTTACAAGCTGACAGAGTTTCTACTTCAGCATGCTTTTCCTCTGGAGTCCCAGCAGGAATTGGGCTGAGTCAGACAGAATTTCTCTTGCAGCGCTAAACCATCTGTGAGTTCCCCTATGCAAAGGGACTTCTCCATTCTCCAGCTATGGCTGGAATCAGACCACTTTTGGGTACATCTACACTGCAGCTGGAAGGTGTAGTTTCCAGCTCAGGTAGACATACATATGCTAGTTCTGATTGAACTGGCATGCTAAAATTAGAAGTATAGCTCTGGGGTCCATGAGTGGCGGGATGGGCTTGCCAGCCTGAGTATGTGCCTAGGGACTCAGATGGAATCTTATTCGGGATCACTTGCCCATCCTACTGTTTTCACTGCATTTCTACACTTCTGTTTTAAGGATGTTAGCTCAACCAGAGCTTGTGTGGTTATGTCAACTGAACTGGAAATTACCCATCCAGTTTATACCCTTAGTGGACTAGAAATCTGGCCCAGAGAATGCCGAAAGAAAGAAAATGGAGATAAAAGTAAAGAATGAATGTGTGGGATGGTATGAGAGAGACAGAAGGGAATGAAGTGAAAAAGGTATAATTTTTAGCCAAGATGAGCCAAGAAGGGTGGGTTTTGGTTTTTACAAAATTTGAGAATCCAGTTTTGGTTTTGAAAAGCCTAAAAATGTAAAGGGCACTTCATATCTTCAAATTTCATTTGATCTGAATTGTCAGTGTTTGACAGGGAAGGAGAAGGAGTGAGCAGATGAAAGGTCCTGATTCAGACTTACCTCTGATCTCAAAAGTTAGGTTTTATTTGTGTTCCTATGCTCCTTAGGTCATTACATATTTGCACCTAAAATGGTCTTGTCTAATTAAAGTCTTTGGGCTTTACAGGGGTATCTGGGTGAAAGTTACTGGTCTGTATTATACAGAAGGTCAGACTAGATGATCTAATGGTTCTTCTGTGAAAAATCTCCAAAAGAAAATCAGTCATTGAAGGCAAATTCTGAAAAATGTCTCCAGCTCTCCAAGATCTCGCTACACAAAAAGATCTTCTGATGCAGTGCATGAGCTGCATAAATGCAACCCTAACTTAATTTTTATACTTCTTATTGCATCTTCAAGTACATAGACCCAATTAATTTTTGAAAATTTAAGCAGCAGTCCACTCACGCCTCTTCTCTACCTACGCTACATTGATGATATCTTCATCATCTGGACCCATGGGAAGGAGACTCTGGAAGAATTCCACCATGATTTCAACAGCTTCCACCCCATCATCAACCTCAGCCTGGACCAATCTACACAGGAGGTCCACTTTCTAGACACCACAGTGCAAAAAAGTGACAGTCACATTAACACCACCCTATACTGAAAACCCACAGACCGCTATGCCTACCTTCATGCCTCCAGCTTCCATCCCAGACACATCACATGATCCATCGTCTACAGCCAAGCGCTGAGGTACAACCACATCTGCTCCAACCCCTCAGACAGAGACCAACACCTACAAGATCTTCACCAAGCATTCTCAAAATTATGATACCCACACGAGGAAATAAGGAAACAAATCAATCGAGCCAGACATGTACCCAGAAGCCTCCTGCTTTAAGACAAGCCCAAGAAATAAACCAACAGAACTCCACTGGCCATCACCTACAGTCCTCAGCTAAAACCTCTCCAACGCATCATCAGTGATCTACAACCCATCCTGGACAATGATCCCTCACTTTCACAGGCCTTGGGAGGCAGGCCAGTCCTCGCCCACAGACAACCCACCAACTTTAAGCATATTCTCACCAGCAACCACACACAACACCACAGTCACTCTAACTCAGGAACCAATCCATGCAACAAACCTTGATGCCAACTCTGTCCACATATTTACACCAACGACACCATCATAGGACCTAATCAGATCAGCCAAACCATCATGGGTTCATTCACCTGCACACCCACCAATGTAATATATTCCATCATGTCCCAGCAATGCCCCTCTGCTATGTACATCGGCCAAACTGGACAATCCCTATGTAAAAGGATAAATGGACACAAGTCAGATATCAGGAATGGCAATACACAAAAACCTGTAGGAGAACACTTCAACATCCCTGGACACACAATAGCAGATTTAAAGGTAGCCATCCTGCAGCAAAAAAACTTCAGGACCAGACTTCAAAGAGAAACCGCTGAACTTCAGTTCATTTGCAAATTTGACACCATCAGCTCAGGATTAAACAAAGACTGTGAATGTCTAGCCAACTACAAAAGCAGTTTCTCCTCCCTTGGTGTTCACACCTCAACTGCTAGAAGAGGGCCTCATCCTCCCTGATTGAACTAACCTCGTTATCTCTAGACTAATTCTTGCCTGCATATTTATACCTGCCTCTGGAAATTTCCACCACATGCGACTGACGAAGTGGGTATTCACCCACGGAAGCTTATGCTCCAATACTTCTGTTAGTCTATAAGGAGCCACATGACTCTGTCGCTTTTTATTAAAGAGTATGATTGGGATTCCCAGGGGAAGCCAAAATACTGAATTGCCAGGAACCAAGCCAGAGTTGTGGATCCTGATTTTCATGGTATAACTGTGCTGTGCCTGGCTAATGAGCTGCTCTAACTGACACCACCTAAAGCATAGTATGCCAACTGGGGATAACTGGAATGCATTGCACTCTGAACCTCCTCACCCACTGCATGCCCCCAACATTGGATGTAAGTAGAGAAGGTAGTGGAAGATGTTGGTACATCAGCTTTTGTGCCAGCTGAGAATTTGTCCTCCCCAGGAGTGGCACAAAGGAGATGGAATGGAGAAGAAAATTTAGCCTGAACTTTCTGGAGCGGCATATATGTTTTGTCCAGCAACTTCAACAAAACGAAAACAAAACCGAACAAAATCACTTCCCATTGTTAAGTACATTCAGCTGGTGTGGGGAAATCCTCTCCTCCTTCCATGTCTATAGCTTCTCTCGCAGATAGGGTTGGATTAGAGGGAGCCCAGCTGCATAGGGGGGGCTCCCAACACATACAAGCCTTCACTTTTTTTTTTTTTTTAATTTCCAAGGAATTTATTGTGATTTGTTTAAAACTGGAGAGAAAACTTTGTAAATGCAGAAAACAAAGGGCCAGGAGCAAGAGTGCCCAGGACTCACCACCTGGCAGTTGAGGAAGCCTTCCACTCTCTACAGAGGTTGGATGGTCTCAGCTGCTGGGACCCATTTCCCCATCCTTCTCGCCCCCCGCCTGCATAGAGGAAGTGAATGCAGCTGCACTGACGGGCCAGGGTCAGAAGAGAGTGCAGAAATGAAGCTACAAGGGGATGGGGGGCAGTACTCACAGGGTGCACCTTTCTCCTCCCTACAGGCCTGTTGCTGCAGCAATTAGTCGGTCTCAGCTGCTGAGACCTAGCTCCTGCTACTCTTGCTGCCCCACTGCTTAGAAGAAGTGAATGGGGTTGCGCTGAGGGGAGCAGAAGGCTTTACCCCAGGAGTACTGAAACCCTCTTAACCCCCCAACACCTCCCCTCCGCCCCCCCGCTGCACACAGCCCCATGCTGACCCCAGCCCTTCATTTCTGTCCCAGGAGCTTCTCCTGCAAAAAAATCCTGTTTTTTGTTTTTTTAAAAAGTCAACATTTATGGACGAAGGGGGAGGGAGTCAGAAGTCAGTAAAACCCAAATACTGACTTTTTCAAAAAACCAGGAATTTTTTGTTGGGTGGGGTGGGGAGTGAAGGAAATCAGTAAATACTAATAACAAAGGGCCGTACCTATATGACACTGAAAATAATAAATGTTTGAAACAAACCTCCTGAATTGTGTTCTTATATTTAATTTATACTTCTTTGGTCAAGAGAATTCAGACACTGAAAGTAGAAAGGCACAAGCGAGAGTCAGTGCCAAAGCTTTGGGTGAGAATCTGCATGTTTGTTTTGTACACATCTCTTTTGTTAAACACACAGACAGACACAGACATTGGAGAGGAAGATGCACATTTTAAAAAAACGTTATTTGAGGACAGCTATATTAGATCCATATGTACTTGGACATCTAGTTAACTTTAGTTTATTTGCATACTGCATTCACTCTATTAGTTGAAATGCTTGGCAACAGCTATCCTGATTTCATATACTCTAAATAGTCATATTTGATTACTATGATGTCAGGTCATGAATTACATCTCTCAGATAATATTATGGTCTTTTGTTACTATCTGCCAGTGGGGTATTTGTTACATATACGTCTCATGCCAGGATATCATCAGGGGGCTGTAATTCGTGCAGCCGTACTACAGCCATGAAATATAGATATACGTATTTTGAAGTGTGATAAAAATCCAAGATAGCTTATTCAGCATTCATCATCAATAGAACTGCAGCGTGCATGACAAACTCAAATAAGTGACAGACTGGAGTGTAACTTCAGAGTAAGTTAATTAGCCAACAATGAGCTGTCCTGAAACTCAACTTTTAAAAGTATAAACTTGCCTCCCATTCTTCTGTTTTCTCCATTCTTCCATAGCAAATAAACTTAGAAAAAAATTAGGGGAAATTTTTGTGTAAGTTCAGAGTAAAATTGGAAAAGGGCTTTACGTGCTCTCTCCGTGAGGTCTGCTGTCCAGGTAGATACCACTGGAACTCTGGGAGTAGCTTCCTAACCAGCTCCCCTGAAGATTCTCTCCCCTCATAAGCCTTTATTAGGCCCAGATTCCTTACCTATAACTGCCATCCAACTACTTAGGCAATTAACTATCACAAGTGGAACTGAGTTGGCTCATTCTTACTGGAGCCTGTCACATGTAGGCTGGGTGCATGACTACCTCACGGGCCAGCTGCACAGAACACTATCACTTAAACTTATTTCAGTTGAGTACAGAGATATGAGTAGGATGGGTGAAGAACATAGTCAGGATGCATGCAAGCTGTAATGTTTATTTGGAAGCCTAGTGTATTAAAAATCAGACATTTATGCAGTTAACTTATTTTAAACTCCAGTCTAATGATACGACGGGTAAATTGAACAAGATTTGTTTCCCAAATTGCCTGGGAAAGGAAACAAAAATGAAAACCCACAACCCCTTCACCCCCACTGCCTTGTAGGCCCTGCTCCTGCAAACACACATGTAGTCAATGGGACTATGCACATGCTTAAGTAAGCACATACATAATTGCAGGAATGGGAATTTAAGGACCACAGTAGCAGCGACTCCTATTGTCATCTTACAAGAGAGGGGTCTCCAATACATCCCTGCTCAGAAAAGAAAAAAAAGTTTCAGGATCAGATGAGAGAGAAAAAGATTTCAAATATTTTGATTTTTTGTTTTTCTGACTCCATGTTCTTGGGTTATACGTAAAACTTTATACAAGGATTTTCTGAAGTGCTTCATTATACCCACATTCTTTACTGATTCTTTGCAAGTGGATCATAAATTCTCATTTGTTTTTAAAGCTAAGACATGCCGCCATGTAAAACAGAAATTCCCAGAAATTTCAGAATATGGATTGTCTTTTATAGCAGGTTCAAGGGGTAATTGTTTCATGTGGGAAATCAACTACAGTAATATCAACCAAAAATTCCTGCTGAACAGAAAACTATTGATTTTCATAGATTCTAAGGCAGGAAAGGACCATTGTGATCATCTAGTCTGACCTCCCCAGATAACACAAGCCATAGAGCATCCCCAAAATAATTTCTAGAGCAGATCTTTTAGGAGAATCCACCATAAACCTTGGGAAATTGTTCCAATGATTAATCACTCTCACTGTTAAAAATTTAAGCCTAATTTTAATTTATCTGCCTTTAAAATTAAGGTTCTTTACATGGGACAAGTATTCAGAGACCGAAAGAGACTTTGTTTTTCAAAATAATTTGAGCTCTCTATTATATTGATTGCCTTCCATTTCCCAGCCTTTGTTTGGTATTGTAATTTTAAATGTAAGTTTAAAATCACTGCACAGATTGTGCGGGCAGACAGAATTTGGAGTGCTGCACATGTACCTTACTGTGTGCCAGTTACATTTTATTCCAAAATGATATGTATTTTGTGGTTTGGGGTTTGGATGTCAGTGCATTTTGCAAAGGAATAAGAATACTGCATATCATCATGAGTATGGACCAGGGTTACAGTGTGCGGACCTTTGAATGCGCTAAATTGCGTTGCAAATATACAAAGATTCAAGAAAGCATTTCAAGACTGCTGGTATTCCATTGCAAGGCACTCCTTGATAAACTGCCATGCAAACATGTTTCATTACAGTGTACTGACAGGTCACTGTGGTGACATTAAGAAGATGATAGTAATGCTTGAAGAATGATCCAACATGAAAAATATTCATTGCTTGGTGGTTACTTGCAGGCAATTCCAAATAGTGTTACACAAGGGTCAAATTATAAAGCTTTTTCAGTGACATTCATAATTGTTTAAGATAATAGAATTGGCTGACCTTTTGTCAACTAGTTACTATTCAATCCAAGACTTGATAAAACCCACCACATCTGACTTTCTGTAAACTAGCTTGGTTGTGTTACACTTTTCCAATAGGATAGACTTTTACAAATCATGTCAGTAAGATCCCTGCTGCCTCAAAACATAATACGCTCTCATTCTGTACAAGTGAAAAATTCAACCAAACCAAATATGACAATTTAAAGAATTGCAGATGGTTAGGGGGCTGTTAGTCTAAATTAATTAACAAACAAAAGGCGTCTTCTGGTAGCTGACACCAGTTCAAACTTGCTAACTGAAGGATGGATTTTATTTTATTTTTTAAACTGCGTCAGGCAAACAGAATTCATGGCTTAGTGTTTTGGGCCCTCCCTGGACTGAATTCTGGTTCAACTGATGGTAAGCATTTAATTTTATTAATTTTGAAAGGAGATTTTTATTGGACAGCTGTAAATCAAAAACTGATTTTCCAAAGCAAGCACATAAAGCTATGATGCCGCTTGTTGGTTTTACAGGAGTTTTATGTTTGTTTGAGTTGTTTAAGGAACAAGTATTACCTCAGGGATGACTTAAATGATGGTGTCAATTACACTTTGGTAAAATTGTCAAATTTATATGTGAAAGGGGCAGAAGAATGGGGTTGCAGGGAAGGAACCTAACAAGAAGGTGTAGGAAAGTGCAAACTGAATCCCAACTGCACCCACCCACAGAAAAACTATTTTACATCCTCCTGTCAGTTGCTTTTCATGCTACCACCCTGCCCTTTTATCACCATTTATGTCTCTTCTGAATTTAGCCCCAAATATTTATGTTATGAATTCAGGTGACTTGGTGAATGAGAAGGAAACAAGAGGAGAATCTCATGAAGAGCTATAGAATTGCAGCTCCAGTTCATCCTACTTTTAGCTTCATATTTGTGGCATGTCACGTATGAGAAGGACAGTCTTTCTAAACAACCAACTTTTATGTGGTATCATATTCATAGTCGTAAATCAGTCATTCAAATAGGGCTAATTGCTACCCCAGTTGTCTTAAGCCTTGTGCCGTGCTGCAGGGAGCTCTTAGGAGCCCTGTGACAGTATTTTGCCACCACGTTGAAGAGAAGGTTGGGATGACTTTTGTGTCCTAGATAAACTGACCCATCTCTGCATGCCGCTAAATAAAACTGAGTGAACACTACCACATGTTTTGCCAACATTAGTTGAAATTTGACTTTTTTGTTTGCTTTGGCAAAACGTTCTACCAACCCATTTGACTGGTTCACAGAAACAGTCCATATTAAGTGATACTGGAAAATAAAGGTGGAAAGTGAAATTTGAATTCATCATTGCTAGAAGCCTGGTTGTAAGTGTTATTCTTGTCTAGTCAGGGAACATAAGCACACTCTGTGATCTGTGTCAAATCATCAGTTCATATTTACAATATCAAATTCTCACAATTGCTCTTGAACAATCTACAGACCAAAAGTTATTTGTAGAAATGAGTCTGAATAATTTTAACTAATGAATATATTTGAGAAAATTGCAAACGGCTTGCGAACAATTCACAAACACCAAAAGAGGCACCATTAATCAAATAAATTATTAATTGCAAATCATTTTCACTGCTCTCCTACTCAGTCTTGCCAGAAGTTATTTATTCTTGTGACTCATAAAAATACTTCTGAGGAGCATTTTTTCAGCGTTTGGAATAAACCTTGTTGCACAAAATGTCATATTTTCAAAAATATAGCACAGGAAGATTCTATGCCATACTTTCCATAAGGTCTGCAACCCCACTCTAATTTCACAAGTTGAACTCAGAACTATTAATATACTCCATGAATTTTTCAGAAATAAAGTATAAATATTTCCAAAATGCCATGTAACATGTTTGTTTGCCCAATAGCACCGCCTTTTATTGTTCTTAAGATTATAAGAAAATATTTGTTTAAATGGGAAAATAAATGAATAGATTCTCCAGTCTGTAAATTCATCCTCTGCAAATGCATGCAGTCCTGTGAGCAGAGTTCTCTGACACACTGAAGGAGATGACACTTTGTGGGAGCACATTGTTGCTTATGTTTGCATATTAGAAGAGTGCCGCTCATTTGTCCCATCTCAAAGAGATTTCAACTAATCTGAAGTTTTTAAGACACAATTGCATATTTCCTTTTTGTAGTAGGTGGGTAGGTTTTATTGAAATAGCAATATTTTACCATTCATCTTTGAATTCTCCAGAGAATATTATCTCTATTGGTGCTGATTTGACACAAATGTTAGTTACAGAGAGGGATCCTAGATGCTAATAGTAATTAATTGCCACAAATACTTCTATAGCATTACCCATACCTTTTGTGTGCCTCTGTGCAGCCTGCAATGTGTCCAGATAAACTAATTAATACTTTTATACAACTGGAATTGATTCCCATTCATTATTCCTTCCTGTTTATCAGGCATTTTGCTTGGGAATTACGAATGCCTCATTGGTTACCCAAACTCAATACCCTGGGGTTTCTTCTTTTGCCATTCAAGAGTGGCTTAATCAAAGTCAGACTGATGACATACTGTGCTGCCTTTGTAATGCTATACTTGTGAGACAAGCATCTGGAGCATTACAATATGGTACTTTAACATATATAAGTAATAATAAAAAGGGATTGGGTGGGAGCCATAGCCTTATATAGAAGATCAAATACTCCACAATATTAAGAGTATCTGTAATAAGGGTGGAGTCCACAGAAATGATCCAAGGTCACTAGATTAGCTCAGATGACCGAAGGAAAAAATGTGAGTACAAGTGCCCCGTATATGGGTCCAAACTAGGAAATACAATGGAATCTGTAACATGATGTATTACAAGCAGCAAATTGGTGCAAACTTATCCTGTGACCTGGTTATCTACAGAAAGTCGGGACTCGATCCAGGAACTTTGATCTTCCTAGAAACAAGGGAATGCAGCATCACATACAGCTAATTTAGTAGAGTTCACCTAGAGTACAACTCAAGTCCTAATGTGGGCTTGACTGTGTGACACCAGCTGCTGCGTGCAGAAAACGGCCTGCCTTCCTAAGCTAGACTCCTTTATTCAGCTCCCGAATTCGCTTTCTCAAGATGCAGTTTTGGCCCTAGCAACTCAAGAAAGAAAGACAGGACCCCACCTCCTTAACACAGTAGTTCTCTGTTTCAACAGACGTATTTGGAAATCTTTACAGCATTCCATTGGAGCTAATGTAACTTTGATGCTTTATTTCTCTGAGGCACAGCAAGTATGGAACATATTATCTTATTGGGGAAAATCCTGATTTGTATTATTGCCTTGGCACTTTCTGCGTGGTCTTCATGCAGTGTATCCCAAAGTGCTTTACAGAGCAATAAATTATATTACCAACAGCCATTATGACCTCAGTAAGATCTACATACGGCCAAGAACAGCTACATGTTACTATCAGTTAATTAGTGGTGGTATTCATTAAATGAGGCAGTGCGAGCCAGGAAGCTATCCTCTACTATTTGTGAACGGTGTCATGGGATGGCACAAAAGCCATTCAAACCACTGGCAGCAGGCAGAAAGGAAGTTGAATCTCTTAGACAATGTGTTATTTTGGCACATGCTTATAGTACATGCAGGCACACACGTACATTCACCTACACACACACACACCCTCACACACATTCTCTCTCTCTCTCTCTCTCACAGGGCTTAATTAGCCACTGCCTTGCACCCTGTAATTTATGCCTGCACAGATTGAGTGTAAACCACCCACTGAAAGAGTTAGTGTGTTACCCCCTTTTCACAAGTGTAAATAACTAGACAAGATGCAAGGTAGTGGAGAATTAGACCCATGTCATGCAATAGGCTGTACCTGAGAGGACAAGGCACTGACTTCCATTATATACTAGACCCTTGAGGAGTACATAGTCCACAGCATGCAAAGGGAGTTTTGCTGTTCTTTCCTTGTATAGCACATTGACCATGAATAGTAGTATGCCTTCAGGTTAGAGGTACTCCAATCCTGAAAACAGAACTGGAACTGAAGCGTATTAAAAGGGGGTTGGTTCTATATTAAGCTTTCACCACAGTCAGTCTATGAGCCTGAATGCCATGTTCAGTTTCAGAACCTAGTATCACACACATTCAGATAATACACTTTCAAGATATCTCAGCCTGACCTAGTGGACTTGATCCTTCAGCTCTCTCCTAACCACCTTTCTTATACTCCTACCCAGATCCTAGAATGCCTTCTTATCGCCATTCAAAGTTCACATACCTTACTACAGTAAGGGACTGGAGCTTAGGCAGTGTGGCCTAGCGGTCACAGGTGGGTTGGAGTCCACCAGTCAAGCACAGCCATAAGATGGCAGCCAGCGAGCAGGGATCAGAGTAGTTGCTAGGGCTAGGATCAGTAGGCAAGAGTCAGAGTAAGGCTGGGGTCAGAGACCGGAGGTAGTTACGAGGCTGGAATCAGGAGGCAAGAGGCAAGAGGCAAGGTCAGAGTCAGACTGGCGTCAGAGACTGGAGATCAGAAAGCAAGGCAAGGGCTGGAGTTACAACAGGCCAGAAGCCTGCATGGTTTCCCAGACAACTTCCTGGGCCACCCTCCAGGGTTAAATAGTAATCATGGGACAATCAGAAAGCTGCAGGATGCTGTCACTCTGATCCCTTGGAGTGGTGCTTCCTGCAGTGTCTAACCTCCACACTAATATTAGCTATAGCTCTGAATGGCCTCCTGGTGGGAATGTGGAAACATCAGATGTCCCAGGCTCTGAAAACTCAGATTCTAGTCTCACGACTACCCCCTCAGCTGCTAGAAACCCTCCCTATCCTCATGTAGAGGACACCGATCTAATTCCTTCCCATTGCACTTTAAAGTTTAAGAAATGGCTAATACATTTCCTCTCTTCTAGCACTCTGCTCCCTTTTGAGTATTCTGGAAGTCACCTTCAGACTACTAGTTAGTATTATCTCTGTAGCACAGTACTGCGATCATGTCACAGCCTTCCTCTTCTCACTAGAGACGTTTGTTCAGATCTGAACTTCTCCAAAGTTCAGGGATGTTTGGCATCTGAGCTTTTGGTTTGGGCCCCTCCCTATTGCTCACATCAGATCCCAGAAGGGGATAGAGGCTGTTCAGAGCTCCGAAAGCCAGGCCCTCAGGATATAAATGACAAAAAGTAAAAGAAAAGTCTTGGTATTTAATTTTTTTAACTGTTTTTTTTTTAGGGGAATAGCATCACTTTTTCATTTTTACTCCAGGCACAAATTAAATGGTGCTCACCTGACTTTTGAAAATCTTGATGGGCAAGAGACCAAGGTTAAACAATCCACTCTCATGGCAAACTCTGACAAATTCTTTTTGTCACCAAAAAGGCCCAAACCTGGTATAAGGTGGACGAGGAGATATGTGTCAAGACAGAACATTTGGTATTTTGCTGCTTTCTCTACACAATGGATATAAGGAAGGTCAGTGTAAAAACATAGCTGGAAGTCACAGTGGACTGCTGGGAGGTGGAGGGGTGAACAGAATAAACATTCTTGTTTCACCAAAGTAAGGCTTGACAGATTTGGTTTATTTTCAGGTCAAGATTCAACCTGCCCACTGCAGGCAGATGAGACTTATTTCAAAGCATTCATCAAAGCACGGGCTGCATTCCATTTTGGTAATATGGCATCCGACTGCTCAGGATTACATTTTATACTGTTAGACAACTAATGCAAAGCCATCAAAGCTTTCAGCTCTCCTCAGTGTCCCTTCCCACACTACCACCATAGGAGATATTTCTCTAGAGAGCCAGCAGCTCAGACCTGGTATCTATCAGGAATGAATTGCTGAGCAAACTTCAGGGAGCCCTTCCGTTGTCAAAACAATAATAGCTATAAATCTCTCTCTCTCTCTGTTTACAGGAAACAAGATCTTCCTTCCTGTCCTCTGCCTAGAACAGAAGATCGGGCACTCTGTTGGTTTGTCTGACACAGCAGATGAGTAACAAAGGCATCCTTACTGCAGCTTTCTATGGAGCTGTTTTGGTGACAAGATTATTTTTAGTCCATTTTGTTGCACACGGACAGTCGCATCCCTTGCTTTCTCCCTTCTGTTTCTCTGTGTGTCTTTGTAACAACTTCCTGCTACTGCGAGATGTGTGAACTATATATGGCCTGGGAAATCTGTAGCAGTTGCAGTATTTTTAAACTGTCCTGGCCCCCGGTTTGCACGCTGCTGTGACGCAGAGAAGCTAACGTTGCAGAGTTTCTCATGGGTATCCAGAGTGCCCGGCAGTAGTTCACAATGGTTGGGTCATGTGTATTTTTTGCCCTTGACAATACAACCCTTGGGGCCTGGTTTGACATCTTTAATCTTGGGAAGCAGAAACCTTGTCTATGCACAGGGAAGGGTTTAAAGCAAGCTGTCATCATGGTAGTGCTTCTGGATGTCAGCTGCAGGCCTGTGAAAAGCTGCAACTTTTCCATCTGGCCAGATGTTATGAACCAACCTGGCAGGCTGGTTACAGGAAAGATGTTCATGAACATTTAGCATCTGTCACTATCCTACTGCAAAAACTGTGTCTCAGATATAAGCCTTTGTTTGCTCCTCCTTAGGACACAGTATTACTTCAGCCTACTGCAGCGGATTAGAAGTCAGAACTGGGTTCTGTTCTTCAGTCACTAACTTACTGTGTCACGTTAGGCACATCTTGTAACCTCCTGTGCACCAGTGTCCCTATCTAAATGGGGATAAGACGACTTGCCCAGTGTGGCATAGTGCTTTGACATCCTTGGAGGAAAAGCAGTGGATGTATGTTCAAAAATTGGGGTTGGGATTTTGTGTGTGTGTTTTTATTAATGAAATTTATATGTAGTAATAGACATCTCTGTCCCACAGGGTTACTATCTCAACAGACAAGCCAGACAAGGGGTGTGTGGGGGAATAAAAGAGGAACAGAGAGGCGGAGCTGGGAGTAAAATGCTAGTTTCCTGATCCCTGATCTCTTCACTGGGCAACACTGCTTCTCAAGAGTTAAAGCTATAAGAATTGGAGGAAAAAAATCCCAGAAAATGGGTAACGTCACAAAGTTCCTCCTCTACCTTGGTGGGTCCTGCGCTTATTGGTGGATTTGCTCACCTCAGTGATCTTCCGCTCTGGTAGAACCCATAGTCCGAGTCAACTCCTCCTGTGTCTGATCAAGAGTTGGGAGGTTTGGGGGGAACCTGGGCCTGCCCTCTACTCTGGGTTCCAGCTGTGGATTGCAGCTGTCTATAGTGCCTCCTGTAACAGCTGCATGACAGCTACAACTTCCTGGGCTACTTCCTCATGGCTTCCTCCAAACACCTTCTTTATCCTCACCACAGGGCCTTCCTCCTGGTATCTGATAACGCGTGTACTCCTCAGTCCTCCAGCAGCACACCCTCTCACTCTCAGCTCCTTGTACCTCTTGCTCCCAGCTCCTCACGCACGTACCACAAACTGAAGTGAGCTCCTTTTTAAATGGCTGCACATGTTCTAATCAGCCTGTCTGCCTTAATTGTTTCCAGAAAGTTCCTGATTGTTCCGGAATCTTCTCTGTTACCTTACCCAGGGAAAGAGGACCTACTTAACCTGGGGCTAATATATCTGCCTTCTGTCACTCTCCTGTAGCCATCTGGCCTGACCCTGTCACAGTAAGGACAGGGAAGGATAGAACCTTGATACGGAAAAGAAAATATTTGGGCCCAGTCCCTTCAACCAACACCTTTTACACAACAGGGCCACAGTTTGACTTTCTGACATACAGGATCAGAAGTGGCACACTCAGAGAGGCCTTTAATTATTTTGTAGTTGGGTAAGAACTGTCATATCTTACTATTTGGGGTGGGATAGGATGGGTAAAAATACTCCTTTAAACACCCCCTTTAAATATCACCTTCTAGGCAAATTCCTTCCTCCTTTCTTTTTATCACTAATCCCCAGATTCTATATCTCTAGAACATTTGTCCTAAGTCTTGTCTTTGATTTGTCTTGTCACATTTAGTTTGTAAGGCCTTAAAGGGAAGAAATATGCTGTATCCCTCTTCTGTACAGTATACTTAGTCAGAACTGCGTTCCACCTACACTGTAAGATTGAGGAGACCTAGATACGACACAATTATCCCCTGACACAGTTAAAACACAGCACCATCTTTTAGCATGGAAAGACCTTATGTTTACTTCAGCCATACACTTGAACTGCACTACAGCCCTGTTTGGCCCAAGGTTGTAGCACAAACTGTATACATAGCTAAAACATCTGAGTTCTATTTGCTGTACACCGCAAGACAGAACTCTCTTT
This sequence comes from Gopherus flavomarginatus, assembly GCF_025201925.1. Classification (NCBI taxonomy): domain Eukaryota; kingdom Metazoa; phylum Chordata; order Testudines; family Testudinidae; genus Gopherus; species Gopherus flavomarginatus. The sequence continues at coordinate 120,830,660 of NC_066620.1, read as the reverse complement.
TAACCATATCAGGGGACAACCATCTTGTAACTAGAGCTATGTGAATAGCCGATTTTTTTGGTTCACAGTCTAATTCAGAAAAAAAAATGTTTTCTGTCTACCCAAAACCAAACTTTCAAAAGTTTTTGGCAAACCAAAAATGAAAAAATTGTTTCAGGTCAAACAAAACATTTCATTTGAAACAAAGTGTTTCATTTTTGAAATGTAACTTTAATAAAATAGAAGCAAATTATGAAATTAAAAGTGATTTCAAATAAAAAAATCAAAACATTTCATTTAAAAATATGTTTGTGATTTCAGTTTGTTTTGTTATTGTCGTCTTTTGACCTAAACAACTTAGTGAAATCAAACAAATTCACAACACGTTTCGGCTGATCCAAATCTACATTTATTTTATTTTATTTTGGGGGGCATGAAAAAAAGTTTCTGCCAAAAACTTCACCCAGACCTAGCTGTCACCAAATCCCCAACATGACTGGCCCTTGATATGGACTTACTCTCTGACATTAAGCTATCACCTGGTGGGCCAGAATGACCTAACCACCACAGGAAAAAAAAAGTGGAGAAACAAAAATGGAGCCAGAAGATATATATAAACTGTCCTAAAAGGGTGTGTCGGAATTTAATTTATCATCATCTACACCAAAAAGCTTTTAGTCCCATTTCCCCATAGTCCTCGTACATGCACAACAAGCCTCAGTTTCCTGGGGAGGGAGGCCTCACAGGTGTTTGTCTCATCTCCTGCCCCTTTCTAGCGCTGTTTTCCTCCTTAGGTACTGTTTCAGCCTTGCAGTCTTCTAGAGTGCTACCTCAACCTTCTCCTTCTCCCCTTGCATTGATCTGGGTCTGGCTTCTGTAGGCCCAGACTCCGGCCATTCCCTGCAGCCTCTGAGAGGATGGCTTATTTGGAGTCAACTGATTTGATTTTTGTCGGTTTTCTCCTCTTTCCACATGTGACAGTTCACAGTCACACTCACTCCACAGCAGGCCTTGGCCTTTGAAGATGATGCTGCTATGGAGAAAAGGATCCCTTATGAATTTTATTTGTCACCCAGTTTTCTACTGAACACACAAAAAATGCTATTTTGAGAATCTCTCTGCTGGAAACTTCCTGACCTAGAGCATTCTTGAAGCCTTTTTTCTGCAAATGCTCCGAGAAAGGGCAGGAGCCTTTTGCATTGTTTTCAGTAGCAGCATCATGAAAACCCATTTTCTCATGGTATTTTGCCTAAGAGAGCTTTCCAAAGGTCAAGTATATGTCTAAGTCAATCATATCCCTATACGGTAAACATTTCAGTGTATCAGATTGTCCTGTGTGTAGGCATAACTTCTCTCCTTGTGTTACTTTTGGATCCTCTCTCTTATGATATATTTAAAATCAAATGAAATAACTCTTTGGCTTAAGTGTGCGGTGCAATGTTGATTATACCACAGCAGAAGCACATGCTTTCCTTTCAGCATATGACAGGCTTTAAAAAAAGAGCTATAACTGCTATCGCTTCTCATGCTATACCTCATTAGTACGAGAGTAATGACACTACTGAGAAAGCAATTTGGGGCCTGATCCAAACCCACTGAAGCGAAGTCAAAGGCCTATTTTATTTAAGAGGTCTGGTGCTAGCGGCATGCAAGTGAGAGTAATTTTGTCAAAGTCATACTTACAAGACGATGCAGTATTATGCTCCCCTCTCTAGTCTTTAGAGCCCAAGCTCGAGCTCAAGTCACAATTTGAAAGAGCTCTCTACGCAGCTATTTTTAGAGTGCTAGCACAAATCCTCACTACTCTGAGTCTGTCAACCTGACATGGGAGGCTCACTGATGCAGACTCTGCGTAGACATATCCTTAGAGGCCACCAAGCCTGACTTTAGCCACCTGAGAAGGTAAATAATGAACCCTGACTATGTTATCTTGCTTCTGTCATGGAACTTAGACATAAAAACAAAATAAACAGACTATGCATTTACTGTATGCAGCGTTGTTGTAGCCATGTTGGTCCCAGGATACTTGTGAGGTAATACCTTTTGTTGAACCAACTTCTGTTGGTGAAAGGGACAAACTTAGAGCTCTGTGGATGCCCATAAGCTTGTCTCTTTCACCAGCAGAAGTTGGTCTAGTAAAAGATATTACCTCACTCACCTGGTCTCTCTATGCATTTACTGGGCACTCTACACATGGGTGTGCCAAGAGTAGTAGCCAAAGACGTCTCAACAGCATCCAACATTCTACAGCCATTTAATACTGTTTTTTGGTGAATCAGTATCCCCTGTTGCGATAATTGGGCCTACAAATTTACTCTGATTGTGAGCTCAACTGTAAAAATATGTGAAAGTTCATAAGATGTCACAATAACCTACAATAACATATGTTGAGGGGAAAAGATACGAAAAGGAGACAGAAAGACTGAATTAGTCTAAACAATGGCCTACTGACCTGATTTAAGGACCATGTCAAGGCTCGACTTCATAAACAATAAGATATGGCTCTGGAAATTAATGGACTAAAATTGGTCTAGCAAATATTAGGCCTAATTGGTGAACAAAATAATGAGGGGATGAACTATGCCACCCATTTTTTTCCTTTTTGGGGGTTCTTAAACATAAACTTTGAAAAAAAAATCTCATCCCAACACATCTGAGTGCTCTTGTCTCATCCTAATTCATCTCATCTTCCCCAAGACAGAGGGAGCAGACCAGACTGAAGGATTTCTTTCCAGAGAGGAAGGCCATCAGGCCTTGCTCTTGTTTAAGGAACTTTATTTTTCATCTGCAAGGCCAGAAAGTCATCATATCATCATGACATTCAGTCCTCAGCCCATCAGTGGGGATAGCCAATTGCCAGGACCCCAGAGGCATGTAGGATCCTGTTCTGTCTCCCTTTCCTGTTGTTACTTTCTGTCCTTTTCACCTCTCTCTCTGTCTCTTGACACTTTATCGAATGCTGAAGTCAATTGTACTGCATCAGCACAGAGAGATGAGATTAGGTTAGGAATGGGCCATCTCTGCTGTATATTGGGATCGATGAAACAAGCTAAAAGTTCAACTTGTGTTTGCCCAAAACTCTCTCTCTAATGGAACTGGGTTTACAGAAAATAAGGGAAGATTAGGCAACCCTAGGGTTATAGAGATGCTAGAAGAACATCGGTTTGTGCCAGAAAGTAGAATTCTCAGGTATTACTTTTAATTCTGGGTGACTAGGGCTACCCACAGGAATAACTGTAGATAGCTTTAGAGTGTAATCCACATGTTTGTTGTTTTAACCTCAGCACTTCTGTTTGTTTGCACCAATAAATTAACCCTTCACCTAAGAGAGTGTGTTGGACCATCTAATTTTCTCTGGAACAAACCCAACACCACATTGACCGTCCACAGCCCTGCCTGATATCTGAGCTGGGAAACATCTTTGAATTTTCTTTAATTAAATCTCTGATTTGGAATTCATAGATACATAAAGTCAAAGGGCAGAAGAGATCAACTAGTCTGACCTCCTGTATAACACAGGCCATAGAACTTCCCCAAAGTCATTCCTAGAGAGTATCTTTTAGAAAAACATCTGATCCTGATTTAAAAAAATTGTCAGTGATGGAGAATCCACCATTGTTATGTTGTTCCAATGGTTAATTCCTCTCACTGCTAAAAATTTACACCTAATTTACAGTCTGAATTTGTCTAGCTTCAACTTCCATCCATTGGATAATGTTATGCCTTTCTCTGCTAGATTGAGGAGCCCATTGTTAAATATTTTTTCCCCAGTCCCCATGACTGTAATCCAGTCACCCCTTAACCTTCTTTTTGTTCTTGCTCAAGCAAGAGAAAACAAACATTGTCCAGTAGCACCATTAAGATTCCCTATGTATTTTCAGTGTAACCCAGGTGTCATAGAGAAAACTGCTCTGAATATAGCAGTCATGACTTAATAATATTTGTAACAAAAAGACAACAGTCCATGATCTAACCCAGTGCTATCTTTATGCATCTTGCTTTTGCATTTGCTTGCAGAATTGACTTGTTTCCTGGAATTTGATATTCTAACTTGTGGTGGTTTTTTTTAAATACTTCCCCCAAGCTTCAGAAAAGACTTGGCACACAGTATATCACTCTATGAATAAATAAAGCACACATCCCTTTGTTTGTTTCTAAGGCAACAGGTAATAGATCCAGAGCATTGGCATCCTCTCAGCTGCTTGCACTCAGTGTCTGAGCATGCTGGTTGCCTGAGGGGGCTGGTGGGAGGCTGTCTGTCAGCATTGATCTTGTGGAAATGGTGTCAAACAAATAAGCCTGACTTTTGCTCCCATGTCAGCCCATTGTGTGTGGGTTGCCATTCAGACTGCGGAGTTCTCTGTTCCTGTTTGCTGTGTGAATGGAGGAAGGTTAGTGCCAGGGCAGGTGAAAGATGAGGCAAAGGCTGGATTAGGAGGGGAATTTAAGGGCTGAGGCAACTTGAAACAAGAGGACTGAAATAAATAGCTTCCTCCTCACAGGACTAGAGCCGGATGATGCCGCAAGAGGGACAAAATTATCATCTCAGGAAAGAGGAAACATTTTTAGCAGTTGCAAGTTTTACTAAAATAGATGAAAGGAAAGGCTTTTCCCATCAGTTTCTACAGCCTCTGAACTCCTTCAGTTATTTTGCATAATTCTTGAAGTGAGATGGAAATGGAATTTAGAAGCTTAAGCAGAATTGCCTCACCAATAATATTTTTCCAGCATCCCTTCCAATATTTTTTCTTTGTTAGCACAATATCTTTAAAGAGACAGGCAGCTTTGCGTCAGGGCCACTGTCGCGGTAGGGGACACTCTTGTTTAAGTGGAGTTAGAATCAGAATTTAAGGCTAGAAGGGAGTACCAGATCATCTAGTCTGATCTCCAGTATATCACAGGCCACCGTCACCACCCAGCATCCCACACTAAACCCAACAACCAAAATAAGATCAAAGTATTACAACCCCCAGAAGACTAGATTATTATGTGCCACAGGCAGAGAACAGGAGGGTGTGAGGTGCACCAGTGCCCACGGCCCCTGCAATGGCAGAGAAATGATTAAGTGAGACATACCCAGATAATCCTGGTGTGATGTTCCCAGGGATACCCAGGGTTGTGAGGCACCTACCTACCAGCTGCCCTAAGGCTGAGAAAATCTTGTCTGGGCCTGTTGTGATCAGCTCTCTGACTCCATCAGCTTCTGGAAACACAAGCACTGCCTTCCAGGCCCCCACAGGCGTTGCTCTTTGTTTATAGTTCAGTGATAGGCACACATCCATCCCCAAGTCATCCAAGTGTCCCCTTTTCCACTGGGCACTCCGAGAGCTCCTAGATTTGCTACTCCCAAGGGAATAGCGCACACCAGCTTAAAGATTCAACTTTGAATCACCACTCCAGCACTTACATATTTTTATAGTGAAAACAACGCTAAGCTTATTGTCAAGGAACAAAGATTCAAATGATAGTAAGAATTCTGGAGACAAATGGTTACATATAACACAAAATCATAACATGCTTTCCAGAGCCTCAACTTGACTCACAAGACACTCCTCTGTTTGCTACATGATAGTTTTTCCCAAGTCCTGTTCCCAGTATTTTCAGCCAAGTTGGCAAGTTGTCTTCACAGATCTCTGCATTCCCAGATTTATAGACCAGAACTTTTATGTTCACCTGAAAATAGGGTCCCATGCTGCTGCTATTTATCTCTTCTTGTTAATTTCCTTCTGAAGTCTCCACAAGCTTTTAATTAACATTTGACTCAGTATGCTAATAGATTCCTATTTTAAGACCCACAATCCCATAGTGGTAAACTAGGGAAATAAGTGTCTCCCAGCTCCCATATTGTATTCAGAAGAGTTTGTCTTAAGATGTACTACCTTTGAGTGACCTGACTTTAACAACAGAAACATACCTTTCAGCATGTATACAAAACTCACTTATTTTCTGTACATATATGCTGCAACGGTTATGATGACCAGTATGACACAGACTTTCATTAGAGAACTTACATGACATTCTTTTGGTGAACCCAGGGGATCCTTGTTTCCCTATATACATCTGTGTCCTCTGCCAGTTGGCATTTGGAGGTCGTTCATGACAAGTGACCCTCACCCACACACTGCAAAGAAGGAAGGTGAAAACACCCCCAATGTCACTGCCAATCTGACCCGGGGGAAAGCTCCTTCCCAACCACACATATGGTGATCAGTTAGACCCTGAATATGTGACCATGAATCAGCCAGCCAAGTACCTGAGAGAGAGAGAGAGAGAGAGAGAGAGAGAGAGAGAGAGAGAGAGAGAGAGAGAATGCTTGGTGCTGCCTCAGAGCTCTGTCCCTACCTGTCCAGCCATGTCCCATCTCCAACCATGGCCATCCCATATGCTTCAGAGGAAGGAGATTAAACAAACAAACAAACAAACAAAAAAACCCACCCCCAGAATACACTGGAGGAAGGGAAATGAACTTTTAGGAACCTAAGACATAAACCAAAAGGGAGCTTCAGAGTTGCTGAGCCCTGCCCACACCATCACAAGCAGCCTCATCATACAATTCCAGTCACAAACTTGTCCAGCTGTCTCTTAAAACTAATTAAGTTGTTTGCCCCCAAAAAACCTATTGGCAAGTTATTCCAGAACCTTATCACTCTGATGGTTAGACATCATATTCTAAGTTCCAGGCTGAATTTGTTCATGGACAATTTATATCCATTTATTCTTGTGCCAACACTGCCCTTTAGCCTAAATTGCTCTTCACCCATCTTGGTATTCCCCTCCTAATATTTATAGAGAGCAATCAAATCCCCTCTCAGCCTTCTTTTTGCTAGACTAAACAAGCAAAACTCTTTTAGTATCCTCATAATGTTGGCCCTCCATTCCCCTGATCATCCTAGGGCCCCTTCTCTGCTCTTGTTCCAGTTTAAATACATCTTTCTTGAACATGGATGACCAGAATTGTTCGCAGTATTCCAAATGATGTCTTACCACTGTTTTGTACAATGGCATCAATACTTCTCTATATCTACTGGGAATGAGGATTGCATTTGCCTTTTACACAGCTGCATCATTTTGGTGACCCAGAGTCATCCTCTGATCTACCCACACACCCAGGCCTCACTTCTCCTCAGTTGCTTCCAACTATGAGCCCCCAGCTTATAGTAGAAATTCTTATTAGACCTTATTAGACTGAATTTCATCCCATTTCTATCACTCTTTTCTTCAAAGTCATCCAGATCTCCCTTATAATATTCCAATCTTCCCAACTTTGTATCATCAGCAAATTTCATTATCACACTCCTACTTTTTGTGCCAACATCATTCATAAGAATATTGAATGAAATTGGTCCCAGGACCTATTCTTGAGGAACATCACTAGTAAGCTCCTTCCAGTCAGATAATTCTCCTTTCAGAACAACTGCTTGTTGTCTCACCTTTAGTTTGTTGTCCACTTTACAGTTCTTGGGATCTTTACAGCACCTGGGACCTTTGCAGTTCTCATACTGATCCCCATCTTCCTTAATTTAAGTAATAATTTCCCCTGTGGTACCATGTCAAATGCTTTATTGAAATCCAAGTAAATTAGATCTAGTGCACTTCCTTTATCTAAAAATCAATTATTTTCTCAAAGAAGGAAATCAGGTTAGTCTGGCATGAACTACTTTTGGTAAACCAATGTTTCATTACATTCCCATTACCATTTACCACCATGAATCTGATTATTCTTTCTTTCACAATTTGTTCTAAAACCTTGCACTACTGAAGTCAGACTAACAGATTTACAATTGCCAGATCACCTTTTCCCCTTTTCTTAAATGTTGGTACAATGTTCTCCAGTCATATGGCACTACAGCCAAATTGATAGATATATTAAAATCTTTGTTACCAGAGTAGCAATCTCATCTGCTAGTTTTTTGGCATTCTGGGATGGAAATTATCCACCCTCCACCCCCAATTTGAATGTATTAAGCTCTTTAGGTTTTTGTTATTTTTTTTAACCTCAGATGTGGTAATTTCCATCAGCTGTCCTGACTTCATGCACATGTTCCAGATTATCATCCTTATTAAAAAGTGAGGCAAAGTATACATTTAGTTTTGGGGCCACACCTAGATTATCTTTAATCTCTTTCCCATTCACACTGCATAATGGCCCAACCTCATCCTTCCTTTTTTTATGAATATAACTAAAAAACCTCTTATTTATTTTCATTTCCTTGGCAAGAGCTAACTCATCTTGACTTTTAACAATTCTCCCTTTATTCCAACAGTTTGCTGATCAACCCCTTTTTCCATTCCCTATAGGGTCTCTGCTTACTTCTAATAACTTTTTTGAGGTGATTATTCATCCAGCCCGGTCTGTAGCCTTTCCCTACAAGTTTTTTTCCTTCTGTTGGGATGCAAATTTCAGACAGTTTTTTTACTGTTGTCCTGAAGAAATTCCAAACTTCCTCCACATTTAAGTTCTTGTGTTCTTCAGTCCAATTGACTCTTTAACTAATTCTCTTAATTTCCAAAAGTCTCCCCTTTTGAAATAAAAAACCATACTGGATGACCTGATTTTGATTATCCTTCCATTTAATTTAAACTGAAGCAACTCATGATCACTCTTTCCAAAGTTATTTACTATAACCAGCTGTTCTGTGATGTCCTCACTACTCACCAAAACCAAATCTAAAACTGCATCACCGTTTGTTTGTTCAGTGACAATTTTATCAAGAAAACTGTCATCAATCACATCCAGGAATAACTGGTCCCTATCAATATTAGTAGCATTTATTCTCCAATCTATATCTGGGAAGTTAAAATCTCCCATTATGACACAATTCGCAAAACATCTATGGGGTCAGGCTTTCACTCAGGGCCTGATTTTGAGAACCGCTGGTTAAAAAGAGCTATATAAGTAAGCCAAACTGTCCTTTAGTTGCAAATAAAGTCCCATCCCCGTGAACACTTATTACTCCTAGGGGGATTCTGCACTACTGCATGTGTGCATAGTTAATAAGCCATGCATATTTTAAATTTTTTGTGCAGAAAAAAGCTTCTGCTGAAATGTTGCTGCAGTTCTGCCTTTTTCCCACTAGAGCGAGCTTTGGTGATAGAACACAGCAGCAGCTTCTGCCCAACAAGGGATGAGAAAGAGTCTGCCTTCTTCACAGCGCCTGCCATACCAGGTCAGGAGATGGGAACTATGGTGAGGCAGACAATGTGGGTTGCTGTGTGGGGAGGGATCAGCCAGGGGCTCATACGTGCTAGTGTGGGAGGAGAGACTAGGGCAGAGGCTGAATGGGAGTGGAGGCACAAGGCCACAGTGGGGAGGAAGGTGTAGGGCCACATGGTGATGGGGGGCGTGCACAGCTACATAGGGACAGAGGAGTGGCTGGGTGGAGGCACAGAGACACGTGGGGACAGGAAGAGGGGTGCAGGGTCACATGAGGATGGATGTAGTGGGTGTCTCAGTGGGGGTGGAGAGACATGTGGATACGGGGTGCAAGGACACATGAGGACAGGGGCAGATTGCTTGACTGAATGGGAGAGGATAGGGGTCAGCCAAGGTCTGCACAGGGGAAGCTCCCCAACAATCCCTCCTCTCCACTCCCAAAAAACCTGTTCTGTACCTTTCCCACCCATACCCAACAATCCCCCAAGTTCACATCCAGGCTCCTTCCCAGCAATTTACTTCCCTCTCCCTCAGCTCCTCTCCAATGAACTAATCAAGACAGGGGGTGAGGTTTTCACTGCTACTCCAGCCCCTTTACACCAAGTAAAGCAGTTGAAATGGCATAAAGAGGGCATAAAACCCCCTATATACACCAGGGCAGGATTTGCCCATCTTAGGCAATTCAGGGACACCTATAGGGCTTCACTGAGGACCCCTTTGCAAATCCAGGCATAGGGAACGGGAGAGGTTTGCCAGGAGATGAAGCTGTGGAGATTCCAGGCAGTGCTCCAGCCCATAGGGTAGCCCAGGGAGACTGACATAACTTAAGACTGTTCAATTTAGGCTGGGAGCCCTTAGCTAACTCATGTTAACAACACACCTAGTGAAAACACACTCTAAGAGGGGCATCTCTGAAGGGGTTTCACCACTCCTACCCTTGCTGTGTTTTCTGTGCTGCCCCTCTTAAGGCATATTTTTATTAGGAAAGAGGTGTTTTAGCTAACCCTAGATAAAATCCTAGTGAAGACAAAGAAGACTGTATTTTTCGAAGAGTTAGCAAGTGAAGGCGAGACTATAAGGAAGAAGTCTAGGGTCCACCTTGATCTGTTAACTCATGTGAAAACTACAAACCACCTTTTCTTCACCAGAATTTTATCTTGAGTTAGCTCTCATGTGTCAGCTAAGTTGGAGTAAAGAACATACTCCTTTTTCTGAGTGTATGTCTACACAGCCTGTGGCAGCAAACCTCCCAGGCAGGGTCAACAGACTTGGGCTAGCAGGCCTTGTGCCAGCGCTCTAAAAAGAGCTGTGCAGACAGCGCTTTGAATTTGTGTCTGAACCAGGGCCTAAAAATATAATGCAGTGATAGTAGTAGCATCCACTGATTTTAAGAACCTAGACATCAAGGGCTAAATTTCCAAATGACCTAATCTAGGTGTCTAATTTTGCAAATACAGATTAGGATCAATTAACTGTAGACAAACAGGATGGAATTTAACCATTTACCTAATCCCTGACATGTGAGATAGTTAGATAGCTAAATCCTGTCATCTTAACAATTATTTGATAGTGCAGAAACACACGTGCAAGTAACTTCTGGTGCAAAGTTGTGCGTACAAAATGGGAGACTGTCTTTCCAAAAACAGGCCCTTTGCAATAACTAGAGATGGGCAAACTTCTTCTCACAAAAACTTTTTTTGCCCTCTTCTTCCCGCACCCCTCATGCAGATTCAGACTGGCCAAAACATTTTGCAAATTTGTGTCAAATTTGCCAAAAGCAGTTGTCATAAAACAAAAATTTTTGATAAAAATCAAAATATTTCATTTTTACATTTTCTAAACATAATTTTTTTTATTCAAAAGGATTTTTCAATTCAACTTTTACCTCAATTTTCTTTTTAAAGGGGTCAAGAAAACTCAAACAAAAAAAATGTTTGACCCCAAATGAAATTTTTTAAAAACTTTTTTGGTTCAGGCACTGAAATAAGAAAATCAGTTATTTGCATAGCTCTAATAGTAACCAGAGATAGCAGAAGTTTCTGGTGCTGCTTCTCAGAACCACCAGAATTTTGTTCTGATACATGCATGCATTTTCTATCATCTGTTGCTACAGAGACTTTGAGAAACTTGAATGTCTGTTGTTTCCCTCTATAAACCAACCTATCTTACAAGCTTTTGCCAGACAGTAAATTAAAGGTGTAGTTTATTCTTTTTTCCCAGTCTAAAATTGACTACACTCTGCTTGTTGTAATATAGATGGAAAAATAGGGGACAGCAAAATAAACTTCTCTCTAAGGCCTGTTCTCATGGTCTCGTAGGGTTTCACTGGAACTCTAGTCAGTTGGGTAAGAATACACCCAGCTTTAAAGTGCTGAACTCAGCCCCATAAGTAAAAAAGGCTCCTGCGCTATTCAAAGAGTCTGTCCAGCTGGGCTGTTTCTATATATCCTGTCAGGCAGGGAAAGATGTTTATCAAATGCCGCCTCCAAGTTTGGCACATAAGGTGGCTCTGCATAATTCACTGAGTGTGTATGGACATTCTTGGAAGGCAGCAGTGTACTCATCGAAGAGGAGAGCAGGCAGAATCAGAGCCCAATCAAAAGTAAAGCCTAACACCCCCTCCCCACACACACACACAAAATGAGAAGGGAGAAACATAAGGCAACTGGGCTTGGAGGGTGTCATGGGCAGAAAAGGTTTCATTGTTGTATCTTCTTTACAACTACAAGGATTTAATGCTATGTTAATCTCTAGAACTCTTAGAATTTCTGATCACAGTGTTCTAGTTCCATGTGAGTCAGTGTTCCCAGTACAAACCTCTGTTTTCTCTGGAACAATTTACTCCAGGGTAAAAGCTTGTCATTTTAGATTTCAACTGGAATAATAATTTTTATTCTATATTAAATCTGTTTTCAAATTAAAAGCAACACAGAAAAACTGATCACTGGGAGATTTTTAAGTTCCAATAACTAAAACATTCCTTTTTTTTCTGAAATTCAAAAAGGACATACTTTGCACACCCCAAAAAAAACCAAGTTAAATGTTTAGAAATAGATATTGTGCGTAAGGATGATCAGCAAGTAGAACAAGGGCCAAATCCTTTTCCTATTGAAGTCAATGACAAAACCCAACTGGCTTCTATGGGAGCAGGATTAGGCACTTACTGTACCTGTAGGCTGCCACCTTGTGTTGTGATTACGTGAGATTCCACATATTTCATAGGGTTGGGCGGAGACCTCCAAGAACACCACAGTGATGCCAGATGTGGTACTGTCTCCTTCTGTTAGTAGTAAACTAATGCCCCAGCATAAGGTGTGGGGGTACCATGCTGGTGGAAGTGGTATATTTGTCATGAGGTGCCAATTGTTTATATTTCTTAGCTATACCATAGTGGTATCTTGAAGCTCCAGTCAGGGTTAGAACTCATTTGTGCTAGATACTGTAAAAACACATAGTATATGACAGTCCTTGGCCTGAAGGATTTAACGGATGAATGCCCCAGTCCTGCAAGTTGTTCTGCATGGGCAAATTCCTGTACCTACTTGTAGCCCAATTGATGGGAACTGAGCAACTTGCTGGATCAGGACCTAATTTAAGACCAGACAACACTTGGGTGTATCAAAGAGTCAGAGAGAATGGGGAAAGGAAGATGAGGGAAGGATGACAGACTCACTATAGGCATCTCTGCATTAGGGGTGTGTAAATTCTAGCCTGCACTAGCATGTCACACACTAACTGGCCTGTGTGGGCCCCGCTGGCACACACCAAAAGTTCTCTAGTACACATTAATGTCATACTCTTTGAGACAGAACTACACTAACGTGCACTAGGGAACTTTCAGTGTGTGCCAGCAGGGTCCACAGAGGCTAGTTAGTGTGCAACCCATAGGTGCCGACTAGCATTTACACACTCTTAGGGTAAATTAACACACTGTATAGACAAGCCCTATACTTGTCTATACACCCATATACTTCTTAGTAAATGTTTAAAAGATTTAAAAACAGAGAAATGAAATAAATATCAGTAAGCCCCACTGGCCATCTACCTAGCTGAGAGTCTGACCATGTATATGCCTATTACAGTTCCCATGGCAGTTTTTGTAAGACTAGGGGGTCTTAACCTTAGTCCTGGTCAAATTTCATCTTGGGTACCCAGATTCTGCCCACCTCAATTTCACACTGAAATTTCAGTTGGAAACAACATTCTACTATATTCCCTCTTGTGTGCTGTTGCTTTGAGCCTTTAGACAACCATCACGCTCCACTGCAGAGGAGTCTGCATTTCCAAGGTGGGTAAAGCGATGCTACCTCTAACATGTGAATGTTTAAAGCTTGGTTAGCTAATGTTTGCAAAGCATTTTGAGACCTGCCTGATAAAAGCCCAATAAAAGTGCAAAGTATTGTGATGATTATTATTATTATCACGTATAGCAATAAGACTAATATACTAGCCTTTAATGTCTCGATTTGGTCAACAATCTGCAAATGAAAAGAGCAGGTCTGAAACATGGTAGACACACATGTATTAGTGTAAGTCCTTGTGCTAAAAAATGTGTCATTCACATGCTAAACTGCAACAGCTCTATACCATTAAACTTATTTTACAATCCAAAAAAAAAAAAAAAGGCTTTGGAGAAATGCCTGAATATTGGTTTACTCTAAAGCCAACATTTGTTCCACATATTCACTGGGTAATTTTTGCGTTACTATGTGAAAGGGATTTAAAACCATTTGGAAAAGAATCCCAACTTGGACAAAAATAGTAGGTTTAGAAAGTAAATTGGGAGTGTAAAATCTTTACTCCTTCCTTCAAACTGTGGTTTCTGGTAGCCTGTTCAAACACTGAAAGCTTTGGTCTGGTAAACTGTGATGCTTCTGAAGGCTCAAGAAAATAATGTGCACACTTACAGTATGTGTATCTAAATATTTGGGGCAAATTGTCCCTTGTGTAAGTTCTCTTTCACTTATGAAGTATGAGAACTGATTGCCCTAATGACTTTTTCCCAGCTGAAATAAATGTACATGTTGTTCTTATTTGTATGAATGGCTAATCCATTTTAATATACTCTTCTTTTGATGCACACAGACAGGACTTGCGCAAGTTCACAGAAGTGATTTAACTGTCACTCTCACCCTTTTGTGCTCTCCCCTCCCTCAGCTTAAGTTACAGACAGAGAAATTTATCTTTGCGCCATCGCTAACAGAAGTGAATTATTCAGTAGCTGTGGACCAGTTTGATACCTTGATGGCTGCCGTACTTTGCACCACTTCTGCACTGGCTCTGTGCAGAATTGAATCCCTTAGATATTCCCCTTTTCATCCCAGCCTGTCCAAGAATGCCCCCTTTGCTGGGACCTGCTGTGGGCAGATTATGGTACAGAGAGCCTTTTGCACTGAGGGTATTGCTCAATGGCTGCACTTGTGCAACGGGATCATGGGGCAATGATTAATTGGGCACTAAGTGACAGCTGTAACTTTGAATCTCCTGGCTCAGTTATTTGAATCACATCTTTAATATTCTCTCTCTGAATAGTAGCAGTTTGTACTGAATGACAGAAAGTACAATCTAAAACTCAACAGAAAATTTAGTAAATGTCACAGGCAGGACCGGCGCTAGGGGTTTGAGCGCCCTAGGTGCACGACCATTTCGCCGTCCCGCGCGCTGGTCCCCCGGCTCCGGTCCTGCCTGCGGACGGTCGGCTGCTCCCGCAGCCGCCCAAGCAGCCGACCATCCGCAGGCACGACTGCGGCAGCTCCACCGGAGCCGCGGACCAGTGGATCCTCCGCAGACACCACTGCGCCTAAATGCAAGCGCCGGCCCTAGTCACAGGACCTGCTCTAGTACAGTGACATATGAAATTTATAAGTAGTAAGCTTTAAAAAAAGCCTATTTTTAGAGTAACTGCTTTAAAGAGTTGAGAAGACTTCAGCCTTCCAGAAGGTGAAACAGCTCCCTAAAATCCCCAGAATTTTAATTTGGGGCCACTCAGAAGGAAACTACGTCCTTAAATATTTCCCAAATTACCACATTCATTGTCCTCAACAACAACAACCAAGAACTCTTACTATATTTTAATTATACTCAGGTTTTCTGGGACAGCAGTGATGCTACTGTGGCAGCAAGAGGTTGGTGAAAAACATGAAGATAGCAGTCAATAACCTATAAAGTTTGGGAAACAGTAACTGATTGAAACGTAGCATTTTTCTTAGCATTGATTATTTCAACATACCTTCTATCCTGGGCACCCAGCATGGGTTATAACCAACCAATGGGGCGGGGCGACCAATTTTCCAAAAATGCTTTGCTGAAATCATGCTGTAAGTAAATTAAATTTAGCAATTACTTTGTAGCAATGTAGGATTAGTTGGATACCCTTTGCACTATTTATATGAATAGATATTATGATAACTATCACCAGATGGCTCCATTACACATAGTCTAAGCTCTTTCTTAGTGTGCAAGCAAAAACTCAGTCTTGGAAAGAGATGCTGGGTGGTGGTGGTAGTTTTGTTATGCAAGGTTTTTGGGAAAAGCAATTGCACAAGTGGCAAGAGAGTTTCTGTCTTGGTCTCTGATTCAAATCAGCTCTTGAATGGTTTTGGGCTGTGGTTTCTGGAAGAAGGGATTGCCTTGCTTACTCTTTGACCATCTCTGTTCCTGTGTAAATAAAACAAGGAACACTTAACATATATCCAAACTCTGTGCCACAGATTTCTCCTCCACTGGCAAGCCAACCTGCAGGCCACAAACATTTGCTACTGCTCATCAGAAAGGCAATATTATTACATATTACAAGCTCCATAGTCATGTACTACATGTTGTTGGCACTGGGACAGATTAATTGCTGTTAGAACAGGCAGCAGTAGTCTTCATCTCACTGTATCCTGGAGGGCATTTACTCCAAGGTAGGCAGGCAGTGTTTCCAGCACTGCTCTCCTTAGATATTCCATTGGGAAAGAACACTTCAGTTTCTGCCAAGGGCTCCACAGAAATCTCCCCACTAAAGGCTGCAGCAGGCTATGCTGAGTCAGAGCATCCTCAGAGCAGAGCCGTGCAAAATGTTTGTTGCAAGCTGTTGAGTGAACCTAGACCAAACTGCAAGAGAATCTGGTCTGGATTTACAGGCCTGCACTGAAATCAGGCAAGATTGACTGTTTCACATGGTTTGACTGAGTTTTACATTGAAAATGAGAGTTTGTTTAAACCTAGCCTCAAAATGAAACTCAGGAGTGAGCCCACATAAGCTGAAATGAAATAATATGGCCTAAATGCATCACAAGTATAACTGATCTCTGATTAGCCTCAAAGTTTACTAAAATGTCTCCTCAGACAAGAGACCAGACATGGAAATATATATCTTAAGAAAGTTGAGATGAATGGAAATGGGGTGGAGTAAATCTCAGGTTTATGATAGAAAGTCTCATGGTCTAACCCTAGTTATTTCTTAGTTTTAACTCGGTCTTTATTCAGTCAAAGTTTCCACTGATTTCCATCAGAATTTGCCTGAGTAAGGACTATATAAAAATAGGACTGCAGGATTTGATTATTTAACAAACGAACTTTCAGTGAATTTCAGCTTTCCTTCAGTCTTTCTGTGCACTTTGTATTTCGGTACAATATAACCAAGAATTTAAATGAAAGTACTTTCTTGATTATACGATCTCAATAGTTACATTGTGTGGACAGTCAATAATTCTTTTCCTTCTGTTGTAGGCCCTGCATTTCTTTCTAGACTAAAGTGAGCTGCAGATTAATTTACAGTAATCCTTCTAGAGAATGTTCCTCTCTATGTCACTCTGAGTCCCTCCGACTTCCAACCCACTTTAAATCATACATCAGAATTCCTTTTATTTTTCTAGGATTCAGGATCACAGCTCTTTTTTATTTAAATAGAATATTTTCTCCCAAAAAGTTCCATGTGCCAGACTCCAATGAAATCTGAAGCTTACCCTATAAGCACAAGCAAAGCTAATTTTCAATGGCCCAGATTCACCCTTGTGAACACACGGTCATGCTGTCTGGAGTGGCTCACAACTGTGAGTGCCTACCTCAGAGCAGAGCAGACAACCTAAACTATAATTAGATTTCACCAAGACAGTAACAAATGTGAACTTCTGGATCACTATATTCATTTTAGCAGAGTGTCACTGACAGTCCCCTTAGACTGTCCAGCCTATCTTGCCAGCCAGACAAACTGAACTTTGTGCTAACAGTTACTTAAATCAAAAATCACACCATGTCAGGTTTCTCCCAGTCCCAAGAGACCAGTCACTTAACCCAGATCAATTGATACTCCACATCTTACACCAAAGACAACGTTGGCAGCCAATATTATAGTAAACTATCTAAAGACTTGTTAGCTAAAAAAATGAAAATTATGAGAATTGTTGAGAGGTTAAAGCAGGTAAAATATATGTACAGGTGAATCTGTTTGTAACTCCAAATGGTGGCAGTGCTGTAATAAACTGCCAGTTTCCCAAAAGTCTTTCAGGGTACCCAGCTTGTCTCTGGGGATCTCCACTATACATCTGGTACACTTCCCTGTAAGAATCCAAACAGGTCAGAGATGAAGGATCTTTCTTTGGATCCATTCTTATATCTTCTTCTCACAGAAGACAGGCTGACAGTCACTCTACCCACGAGGGCTTTTCCTTTGATGGCGTTGAGTGACGAATGCACTTTGAGTCTCTGACCTCAGGTCATCACACACAATGGCCATTTGCTTTGGAACTAGCACCTTTTCTCATAACATCTTTCATTAGCATTCCACAAGGCTTCTTTGATGTCTGATGAGTTATTGAGTTACAGGTGTGTTTACAATATAAATGTTTGCTATTACAGTATAACAGGACACAGATAAGTATAAACAATGCATGTAACGTCCCATTAGTTTTATGAAGTTTAAACACTCAAAACACTTGTACATTTTACAATTGTTTTAATCTAATGCACAAGTGAATTGGCCTGAATACACACCGACATGACCTGGTCTGCCAGCGTCACACACACATTATGAAGTTACACTAGGGATGAATTGGTCCAATATACATAACAAATTCTGCCTCAATTTCTTCAATTCCAAGTGACACACCCCCACACACAAAAATAGAGTTGATGTGAAAAATGGCAATTTTCCAAAGTACAAAGATCTCATTATGCCAAATTTCTGGGCAATAAGAAACAGACAGAACATTTCCCCAATCATACTACTTTAACCTTCTGAGGGCAAATGTTGCATATGAACAGCTCTATAATCTTTAGTTTCTCTCTGTTGTGGGGCAGGAAGGGAGAAGAGTGTTATAGCCCTGTGGTCGGGTCCAAATAACCGCCCTTTTCCTCAGGGCGGTATGACCTAATGATCAAAGTCAATGGGCCTGCCCCTAGATTCAGGGCAGTGGTGCCCAGCGGCCAGAGTCAGTAGGACTGGCCTTGGCCTCAGGGCAGTATCACCTATTGGCCAGAGTCAATACGACTGCCTTTCAATGCAGGGCATTATGGCTCCATGGCCAGGATCAGTAGGGTTGTCCTTACCTTCAGGGCAGTCTTTGGCTATTCCTCAATGCGAGGCTGATGTCGGTGAAGAGATTCATTGATCGGTTTTTAGGTGGCTGAGGAGCCCAATTCATGCCCTGTAGATTTTCCCACAGAAGTGACAGGGGTAATCTTGGAGGAGCCATAGTTGTTGTCTGGAGTGTTGTGCCCTTTCTTTCCTCCTTTGTTGCTTCTCTGTTTCATGAGCATTTCTATTCTCCTCAAAATCAGCTGTGGCTTGGTGAATGGTGTGGCACCACTTGTTCTGTTCTGCACCAAGTCCTCCCAGTTTGTTGGGCTGATGCCTCCCTTTTTAAGGTGTACTTTCAGTATGTCTTTGAAATGCTTCTGTTGCCCTCTGTGAACCCTTCTTCCCTGACTTAGCTGACAGAAGAGTACTTGCTTCGGGAGGCAAGTGTTAGGCATAAGCACACAGTGACCAGCCCAGCAGAACTGATGTTTTATAACCTGTGCTACTACACTGTTGATGTTGGCTGCAGAGAGAATGCTGATGTTAGTGCATCGGTCTTCCCAGCTGATCCTGAGAATCCTTCTGATGCAGTGCTGTTGGAATGACTCCAGCCACTTGAGATGTCGTCTGTAGGTTACCCAGTGTGGGGATTACAACTGCCTTGTTATCCAAGATCTTGGTTTACCTATTTGCAGATCCCTATCATTGAAAACTTGTTTGAGTAGTCTTCCAAATGATGTGCTGGCACAGCGGATCCTGTATTCGATTTCTGTGTCAGTTCTGGTTGTTTGGGAGAGGTAGCTGCCAAGGTATGGAAAATGGTCCACATTTTCCAGGGGTTCTCTGCTGATGGTGATTTGTGGAGTACGAAGAGTAGTTTGTGCAGGTGAGGGCTGGTAAAGAACCTTCAGAGAGAGACCCAGGCTGTGATAGGCACCTGCAAAAAAGATTTAGGATGCTTTGCAGATCAGCCTCTGTATGTGTGAGAATGATGCAGTCATCTGCATACTGAAGGTCAGTGATACCAGTTCTCATGATCTTAGACTTTATTTGGAAATGTCAGAGATTGAGGAGTTGGCCATCCATAAGATACTCAATCTCGATTCCGTCAGGAAAGTGGTCACGGATGAGAATCAGGATCACGGCAAGGTAAATGGAGAAGAGTATTGGAGCAATGACATAGCCCTTCTAGGCACCAGTGCTAATGATGAATGGTTCAGTCTCTGAGTCATTGCACAGAATGGTGGCAGTCATCCCATCATGGAGTAGTCTGATGGACCTCAACCTTGCAGTGGTGGAGAGGCTTGCATGGGCTAAAGACCCCCAGAGCTATATGGTCCAGAGCTTTCATACTCCTGGTAGGGTCACCTTTGGCGAGCAGGTCTGAGGGGAAGCTCCTGACCAACTACGGTCCAAACCTCACAAGACTCCAATGGTGGATTGAAACCTTCAAATACTTTGTGGCTGTGAAGGAGGATGAGAGCTGCAGCAGGAGGGAGGCCCCGGTTGTCTTGAATCTCCTTGCCACTAGGTCAGGGTTTTCCTCCTGTCAAGTCTCATGTGGTTAGCACCTGCGCATTGGTTTCCCCATGTTAAAAGATTTCATGTGCAGATCTCTGCCAAGGACTCACCCTGGCACAAAGCCCTGCCACAACAGAGGAGTGGGAGTGGCAGTCAAGACAGGAGCAGTGATCTCTGGGACTCTTTAGTCTGCACGTGGGCAGCAGCCGTGTGATGGTCGTCTTGTGCTTGGATGAAACAGAAGTGAATTTCAGCAGCAGCAGCAGCTGTGACTGACCAGGCCTTTTCAGGATCCTCTCTGCTCACCCCAAATGTGGAGGTGGCTAGAAAAGATGCCCCTAACATAGGTTGTCTCACACTCTTATGACTGGATGGCCGCATCCAGTGGGATCATTCAATGCGCGACCGAAACAAGAGATACAAGACAATTAATTTTGCCAACTGGAATGTCTGCACCCTTAGGGATTCTCAGCACAGCAAATGCCCAGAAAGAACTGCTATGATTGCTAGAGAACTGGCAAGACTCAGCATTGACATTGCAGGCCTTAGTGAGACCCGCTGGGCCAATAAGGGCCAATTAAAAGAGGATGGACGTGGCTACACCTTCTTTTGGAAAGGAAAGTCATCCTAAGAGAGATGCATTCACAGGATTGGCTTTGCCATCAAAAATAAGATTGCCAGTCAGCTTTTGGAGCTTCCCATGGGGTTCAACAAGCGTCTCATGACTCTTAGGCTCAAGCTCAGCAACAACCAATATGCCACAGTCATCAGCACATACGCCCCAACACTCAATGATGAGGAAGACAATAAGGAGCAGTTTTACAGTACTCTCGATGCAGTCCTCACAGCCACACCGAAGGCTGACAAACTCATCCTCCTGGGAGATTTTAATGCCAACTCTGGAGCGGCAAAATAGGTAAAAAAGGGGTAGGAAATGCAAACCCCAATGGTATTCGCCTCCTCAGCAAATGTGCGGCACGTGACCTGCTCATCACAAATACTATCTTTAGGCAGAATAACAAATTTAAGAAATATCCAAACACTTGCATTTCCTTGACTATGTTATAGTCAGAGCTCAGATTATGCCGATGTCCGTATAACATGAGCTATGAGAGATATAGATCACTGTTGGACACACCATCGATTAGTAAGATCAATCATGTACCTGCAACTTGCTCCACTGCACTGCAAACGCCCAAAGACTACGCAAAACTGATACAACATCAAAGCACTTCAAGACCAAGCCAGCTGCGAGACGTTCCAGCAACACCTGTCTGAGAAACTCTTTAACTTGCCTAACAACATCAATGACATTCAAAAGCACTGGGATCAACTTAAAAATACCATTCACAGTGCATGTGATGAAACCAGAGGATATTCTACTCACTGGCACCAAGACTGGTTTGATGAAAACAATGAGGAAATCCTAGAATTCATTCAACAGAAAAGAAATGAATTCTGTAACTGGCAAAATGATTCCTCTATCACCTGCTCAAAGCTGAAGTCCAAAGAAGACTACATGATATCAAAAGCAAGTGATGGCAAGAGAAAGGCTTTGAGATCCAAGGTTTCATAGACCAGAATACATGAGAAGCTTCTTTCAACCAACAAAATCTATATGTGAGCCAAGCTCTAAAGGCACAACCCCCTTACATTCCCAAGATGGCTTCACCCTCCTCATAGAGAATGCAGCCATTAAACAACACTGGAAGGAGCACTTCGAAAGCCTCCTAAACCACGAACCCACGGTCTTTGAAGACACCATCGAGTTTATTCCACAATGCTCAGCAATGGAACACCTTGATGATCCCCATCTTCTGAGGAAGTCCAGCATGCCATCATCCACACAAAATATCTCAAGGCACCAGGCCCAGGTGGCATCCCCACTGAGGTTTTTAAAGCAAAAACATTGCCAACTCCTTGACAAAATCTGGACCTGCAAAGAAATTCCACCTGACTTTAAGAATACCAATATTCAAGAAAGAGGACAAATCTTTGGGTGAGGACTACAAAGGCATTGCCCTCCTCTCTATTACAGGGAAGATCCTTGCCTGGATCCTACTAAACGCCTCCTTCCCTTTGCTGAGGAACTCTTCCCTTAATCACAGTGTGGCTTCAGGCCATCCCGAGGCACAACTGACATGATCTTTGTGGCATGGCAGATTCAGGAAGAAGTGCAGAGAGAAACACCAGGAACTGTTCGTGGCATTTATTGACCTAACCAAGGTCTCTGATTCTATCAATCGTGATGCCTTGTGCAAGGTGCTGTGTAGGTTTGGCTGTCCACATTTCCATCATCAGACTACTCCATGATGGGATGACTTCAGGGCAATATGGCCTAGTGATCAGAGTCAATAGGGTTGCCATTGTGTGCAGGGTGGTGTTGCCTAGTGCCAGAGTCAATAAGATGGCCCTTCTAAGCAGGACAGTAGGGTCTTGTGGCCAGGTAGATGATAGGCCGCTATCCAGGCAGGGCCAGCCCACAACATTTTGGCACCTAGGGCAGGGAGCTCAAATGACGCCCGTGCCCCTCGCTTGGGCCAAAACTTTGGAAGATCTCAATTATGCCTTCTTCCTGTTCTACTCCTCTCATGGTACTGCCCTGTTACCTATCCCAATAAAGGAGAACTTAAACTTGTTCAAAAATTTTAAGTAACACTTAACTTTCAAATGCCTGAACAGCAAATGTAACTTTTCTTATCTGCATAGTAAACACTGGCATTTTTATCATTTGAATAATCAAAGTGGTGCTTTCCATGCCTTCTTGGTTGCAAAGATTTGAATTGCTTCCTGAAAGTCCACAGTCTGGGCCAGCTCATGGTCTATTGAGATGGTTGCGAGGCTGATCAGCCTCTCCTGTGTCATTGTGGAGCACAGATGTGTTTTTATTAACTTCAGCTTGGAGAAGCTGCGTTCTCCACTGGCAACTGTTACAGGAAGTGTTAGAAGTATGTGCAGAGCAACAAAAGCATTTGGAAAGAGGGTGGTCATCTTATTTGTGCACATATATTCCAGAACAGGCTTTGGAGTTGATCCTACTGAAATGTATCTTGAAAAGGCTTTCAGTTCATCACCTAATCACTCGCATCAATATCGCAGATGTCATCATGTGTTAACACTGTCTCTAGTGCCCTGCATTGCTGGCAGGTCTTCTTCAGGTATAGTGAGGAATTTTGGAATATCATGCACCATCCCAAATATACTGCTGTGTTCCTTGAGCTGCATGAAACATTTTTCAACTGACTGTATTGCACAATCTAGTACTTGGTTAAATAATTCAACTTTGAATTGTTGTTTGGGGTCTCTTGTGGGATTAGCCTGCGCCTTGTAATGAAAATGTATTTTTCTTTGGTGACTCTTGTATTCTTGAATGGGTGGGAAATTAGCTTCAGTGTGAAGTTCCTCTATCAACTTCTGTGCACTCTTCAGAACGTTTTGAAATCCCTCATCTGACTGTTAAGACTGTAGATATGACTTTGCTTTGTCCAGTTGTTCCATTGCTCCAAATATAGCAAAGTCAACACCTTGGAGTCTCTTGCATACAACATTTATTTCAAACAGTATGTCATGCCACAACACTAAGCCACACAGAAATTTGAAGTTATGTCTGTTTCTGGTGATTCCATTTCCCTCTGCCACTGTTCTCCCACGAACAGTTCCTGTCATAGCATTATCCTCTATAATAGCAACTATGGCATCATCTATCTTCCCAATTTGGTGTTTGATAGGCTTTATCGCCTCCACTTGACTTTCCCATTGTGTGGCACTCAGCAGTTTCAATGTCAGAGAGGATGTTCCCAGATGTTGCTTCAAAATTTCTCATCGATGAGTTGATGCAAAGAAAAATACATAGATGCTTTGAATTACATTAAAAAATTCAGCAGCTTCACTAGAAGCTGATGTTGCATGACTGACCATCAAGTTCAGTGAATGAGAACTGCATGGGACAAAAAAAGCTCGAGGGTTCAACTCTCAGATCATGTCTGCACTCCTCTGTTCTTTCCTCTCGTGTTGGCACCATTATCGTAGCCCTGACCTCTCATGTCAGCTATCACAATTCCCGTATCTTCCAGCTTTTTAAGAAGCACATTTGTCATACCAGCTCTTGTAGTATCATCAATGTCAATAAATTCTAGAAAATGCTCTCTGACAGTCACCATTGCAGGGACTTTTTCACTAGGTTCTGTTGTTGTTAAAACGCACCATTAAAGTCATTTGTTCCATATGGCTGATATCAGGTACGCAGTCCAGAATAAAAGAGTAATATCTTGCTAACTTCAGATCTGCCACAATCTTCTGTTTGAGTTTTGTTGTCAGTAACTGTATGATCTCATTTTGAATTGTTTTTCCAAGGTAGTGGTGTGTGTACATTTCTTGGGTGGTGACTCTTCTTAGATGCTCCTGGAGTACAGCATCAAACTCAGCCATCAGCTCCACAATTTTAAGGAAGTTTCCATTGTTTGGCACATATAGCTGATCTGAAATGCCACACAGTACTAGGTTTTGGGTAGCAAGCATTCCCACAATGGCAATGAGCCTTTCCAAAACATTTTTCCAGTAAAGAGACTCTGATGCAATCTTCTCTTGATGCTGATCATCTATGGTGGCCTTTAACCTTAGTCTCATCTCAAGATCTTTCCACCTACGGAATGCTCTCTGGTGATTTGCTGCCTTCTCATGGCATGCCAGACTTCTAGCCAGATTTGTCCAGTCCTTTGTTCCTGTAGAACCCAATATGGCTGGAACATTAGACTGGAAGAGTTTGCAATAAAAACAGTATGCAGCATTCTGGGTTTTTGAGTACCTAGGCCATGGCCTCTCCACTTTATCACTATTGAGGATTTCATGCCAGTAGTGTGTTGGATGGAAACTTCTATTTTCATTATCTTTGGGGAACATGAAGTTTTTCACTTGCTGTGGCCTATGCAGTACAAGGAAGTCCCTCAGACTACTGCTCAAGTGGG
Source organism: Gopherus flavomarginatus (assembly GCF_025201925.1). Lineage (NCBI taxonomy): Eukaryota > Metazoa > Chordata > Testudines > Testudinidae > Gopherus > Gopherus flavomarginatus. The sequence goes on along the minus strand of NC_066620.1, from coordinate 120,805,540 downwards.
TCCACAGTCCTGGATCATCTAGACTTAAGAAATTAAATTCAGCAGCAGCTGTTTCTTGCACCTCCACCACACTCTTCTCTGATCTACACTTTTCTTCAGGAATGTGCATGGTTACATCCATTTGAGATGGAGATATGGATGCTGAAGTAGCTGCCAGGTCACCTGCACTCTGAGTAACTGGAAGATCAGGCATCTCCTCACCACTCACATCCTCACTGGGGCCAGAAGACTCACCGTGAATATTTGTGTCTATGTATCTCAGGAGAGCTCCTTCCTGCTTAGATAGAAAAGCTTCCTTTGTTTTCTTTCTTTTTCTGAATGCTGCCCCAGAGGGGCATTTTCTTCTTTCACTCATGACTGCTGTTCTGTGCCAGCTGTAGTAGCTCTCAACGCTCAGTTGAAGTGGACAAATAAGCAGGCTGGTTGCAGGGCCTGAGTGAGGGAAGATATCAGCATCTTAAGGGCCTAACTGGCTCCTACTACTTCAATTGACTGCATATTCTCCTCACGTGGGTTCAGGTAAGCAGCAGGAAACAGGAAGCTCCCTGAGAAGCTGGTGTTAATCAGTCTAGGCTCCACAGGGGGCTAGAGAAGTACATAAGAGGCTCCTCCTCTCTCTCTCTCCCTGCAGCTCCTGCTGCTTTCTGTTATTCCCTCACCTTTTCTCCTGCCTGCCTGTTATGTCTCTTGTGCCCTCCTTCCTCCAGCACAGCACTCCACCATCTCTGTGCACCTAGAACAGAGAGAATACATATGCACCAGCAGCAGACACAATTTTCTACACTCTGGGTCCTAGTGGCGCCCCCCGTCCAGTCTGGCACCTGAGGCAGCCACCTCAGTTCACCTCATGGTAAGGCCAGCCCTGCCTTCCTGTCCAGTGAGGGGCAGGTATATCCTATAACACTCTCTCAAGATGACATGAGGAAAGGATTAAATAAATAATTTTCAAAACTTAGAATCATAGGACTGGAAGGGACCTCAAGAGGTCATCTAGTCCAGTCCTCTGCATCCTTGCCCATAGGGAATTCCTCGAGAGTATTCAGATGGAGACATCCAAGGCTGAGGAAGCTATCCAGCTACAGAGGACTGCTGTCACGCCACCAGGGGAGAAGGATATGGCTCTGTCACAAGAAGGACATCTTGGGCCAAATTTGTCCCTGATGTAACTTTTAATCGTAGTGTCATATCATGTAAACCAAGCCATATTTACCCGTGACATAAATGTTATCATGTTTTTTAGAACATGCACTGGCAGTTTTAAATATATCTTGAATATCTTTAGCACTTTCCATCCAAGAATGTGTATTTTTCAGTTAGTTACATATTTAGTCATTCTTTGTTTTACACAAAATTTTCCAGTTTTTATTGGAAACTTGAACAGATTTGAGAGATGCTCTTTATTCCTCATACCAATTTCTTTTAACTATGAGATTATCCTCAGTTTATTTTTTGAAAAATTAGGCAAATGTAGCATATGAGATGCAAATGAGCTGCAGTCGCAAATATCGAGAAACAGATATTTAGATCTGATGTAAGGTTTCATAAATCCTATTTTTACTAATAGGGAAAAGTGACAAAATTCATCCCAGACCCTGCTTGCCAAAGCTTGAAGTTGTTTGGATCTGTAGTTTTGGTTCAGTCCATTATAAAGACAGAAACCAACCACAAAATTCAGATCTAGATTCAAAAACTTTCACAGAATGTGGGTTTGAATCTGTCTCTACGTACAAAAATATTCATCCTGAGGTCTGTTGCTAATATTATATAATTTCTCAGTCTGGCTCTCTAACAGGACTCAAGTGAATACTTTAGCCTTTAGCAAGCTAAAAACTTTAATTCTGAAATCATTATTATATGTATTATATTTAAATTCTATATTTTAAAGTGCTTTTGTTTGCACTGAGAGTATACAGCAACATGTGGTATCAGGAAGACTACTTTTCAGTAAACTGAATCCTCATAGTAATTAATAAATAATCTGCTTTTTTCAAAAAACTGTATAAACATGAATTAATTAACTCATAGGATGTAAATGAGATGTACAGCTGAGAACACCCTTTTATAAAAAGGCAACGTTAAGGACCATATGCAAGAAGAATCCTTTTTTCATGGTCTAACTGGTTGGACAGTGATAAGGAGAGAGAGGCAAAACAATGAAACAATCCAGATTTTCACATCCATGACAATTACTGAAGTTGATGCTCAGAAATAAATACCAAGTAATAGACATGATGTTGTAAAATGGACCTGGGCAATTGTAAAATACAAATGGCCCACTGAAATACCCTTTGTGCATGAGCTTTCATTATGCAGGGACCAAAATTAGAAACAAAAAGTAATTTAAGAAAACAAAAGAGACTGGAATTTCTGGAAATAGACACAAAAATGCAAAGGATAGTGTCTGCACAGGAAAACAATATGAAATGTATAACAATAATTTGAGATGTAAGAATGAAAGGAAATGACTGTAAGAGGGACCAGGTGGCAAGATTAAAGACAAATTGTTTTTATGAAGATGAGGAGATGCAGGACTGCTGCTAGGGTTCACTTAGAACCAATAGCAATCACAAAATTTATAATATTTCAAAGAGGGGAAAAAAACCCAAACACCTTAAAAGGTGACATGTAAAAGAAAAATGTGTTTTGCTTATTGGTATGTAGAAAGAAAGAAAGCCTGATTTTAAAAACACACACACACACACACACACACACACACACGCACGCACGCACGCACGCACGCACGCACGCACACACACACTCTTACTGATGATTTTTATCTTAAAAATAATAGTATATCAGAAAAATAGGTCTCCTTTGCTTTTGATGAAAGTCTTCTTGGATGTGGGTTGGATGCTTTCTCACTGAAATGAGAAACAAATGGATCTAACAAATGAATCTCCTTTTTCAAATATTTATACAGCATTTGAGTGAAATAAATAAATAATATCAACAAACAAAACCCTCCTCTCTCCCCCCGCTGTCTCCAAGTTTTAAACACTCTGAATGAAAATCACCTTCCTTCTCAATTAATCAGATTTCATTTTGTGATGTCACAATTCCATTTGTTCTCTAGTCAACTACATATTGTTTCAAGAAAAACATGGTAGGCCAGTCCAGAATTTGTAATGTGAAACACATGGAGGAAAAAAAAAACACCTTAAAATAAAGAAAAAAAATCCAGCCCTTCTTTATACACAATATAAAAAATAAATTATTCATTAATGAGTCATACTAATGACTGCCACCAAGTTCTCTCCTAGGTTATATGCATGCAGCTCTCACTTGAGTTAATGTGAGTTGCATGCATGCAAGCAACAGGAGAATTTGACTTACAGAGGTAGATACCATCAGTGAGATCAAATGGAACCTGCATATAATTGTGACATAATTACATTGGAAAAAAAATGACCGTGGGAGCCTTGTCTGTATCAGGGCTCCAAACACTGCTAACATCACTGCAACATCACCAATATAGCAACAGTAATAAAATTTTAGAAAGTTTCCCTAGTGTAGAGAAGCTTACAGAGAAGTAAAATAACTTGTCCAAGGTCACAAAAGTAGTTTGTGGTAAATTTGGGAATAGAATCCAGATCAGCTGATTTTGAGTTCTGTGTCTTAACCACAAAATCATTGGTACTTCCAATTCACATCCCTACTAAACTAAAACTAAAAACACTTGTGTAAAAGCCTGTCTCAGTTCTATACTACAATCCATGTAGTTCTTTTATGTTCTCTGCATTAGTACGTGTAGTTGCTAATAGCAGCCTAACTTAAGTTTATTTCTGTACCACTTTGTGACCCATTAACTACTCCCCCAATAGAAAACCATGTTGAAACTATATGACTTCTATGTTCCATTCCTATACACAAACAAAACATAGATTAATGTTATGTAAAGAGTTTATTATTACTGAAAAATAACCCCCTAATCACAGTGAGGAAGGGGAAAGGAGCTGCATATGTTGTGATCCTTGAAGGAAATTAAAATCTGCCTTTTGACAGAGACATGCTTCAAAAAAGAGAAGACTCACCAAGTGGAGAAAATGTCCTTGGTGCTGTTATTGAAGACTGAGAAAAAGTTAAATGGGAAATACTACTGATATTTTTGAGTGTTTGTTATTTAATAAAAGCATTTAAGCTTCCACTATCCTCTCCAATGGATTAAAGAAGGACTTTCACCCTGAATCAAACTTGATCAAGTTGTTTTTTAATGTATAACTCCTCACTATAGTATACTTCATACAGTGGTTGATACAGAATGTCTTGTCTTGTGCCTTATTTAATGCTGCTTGTCTACAGGAAAAAATAGGTTACAAAACAAGATTTAAATTTTGTACAAAATCCTTAAGACCTTTTATATTGTATAAGAAAACAGAGGATACAGAATTACTATAAAGTTTTGTGTCTTGTCTATGAGCCTGGTCAAGTTTGGGACTACTAAAGTCAATGGAAAGATTCACATTGACTTCAATGAACTTGGATCAGGCCCAAGAAGAAAGTGAAGCCATTTCTGATTTTAATTTAAAGCTCCAGCTTTTCCAGACTGCCAGCCACATAAATGCATAGGAAGGTGTATGTGTGAGTGTACACATATCTCTGCAGTCCTCAAAAGGTTATAAGAAGTTAATTTATAGAAAAAATACATGAAAATCTTTATAATGTTATTGAACCAAACATTTTCAAGTCTCTATGGCTGGCTTGTCTCTATTGCTGAATAAGAGTAGTGCAGTAGACATTTGGTCTCTACTGAAATGGGATGGATTTGAACGGTACCCAGAGATGAAAAGCCCACGGTCAGTTTCCTGAGCAATCAAGTTCCTCTATGGATAACTTTCAAAAAAATCTCCCTATTTCTCAAAATTACCCTTTGGAAACCTTCCCTTTGAGGATACTAAGAATACTTTGAAAATCCCTTTGTCTAAACCATGTATTCATAAGTACTTTGTGTAAGACAGGCAAAGTTTCCTTTCCTTAAGTTTTAAGACTCTTGTACATATTAACATGTTTTCTTTCATTGTATTTCTCAAAGCCTTTTACTGTAGCCTGTGGCATGGCACTCTCCCAGTAAGCATTCCAGTGTCAGACACCAGTTTGGCACACAGACCTCAGCTGTCTTCTTGTCTACAGGGAGAGACAGATAATGTACTACATGCTCCCAGTGCAGGCTTCTGTTCCACATTGGTTTCAAAGCCCTAGGTGCCCATATGTTAAAAGATATGAAAACCTCATAATAAAATTAGTTTTAAGAGAAGAGAAACTAGTGAAGAGTAAAACAATTCCAGATCCTACCTACTGAGGACATAAGCATGCTACTGTATTTAGTAAAGATAATAATAAAATCTGCTGCCTCTCACCCATTACACTGTAGATGTATGAAAATATTCATAGAGAACTAGGAAACCATACCTGACATTTATGCTTAATATTCCCAGAAGGCAACACTTTATGCCACCAGTGCATATTTCTGAGAGTTGCTTGACTTCATTCAAAGCCCGAGGTATCTGTTTGTAGAATTATCATATAACAACAATTGGTCCAGTCCTGAACTCGTTACTCAGACACAACCCTCAGTGAAAGCAGTCCATGATATTTTGGTCTGGGTAAGCAATTTTGGTATTGGGCACAATAAAGAAATAATAATTCATATTATTAACATAATAAACATTTACACTTACTTACAACATTATACTCTATCCCTGGCAACATGCAATCCAGCCTTTAACATTTCAGCACATAAAAAGTTAGTTATTTCAGTCTCCCTTTATATTTTTACCATGTCATGTCTTATACTAAATGGGCAGAATTATTAACTAATTTCAGCCTAAAACTTCATGAGTTCTAAATTTCAACTCGAATTTATTGAGTTTGCATTGTGCTAAGGAGGGACTGAAATGAAAGGGGAAGAGAAAAATTCTAATGAAAAAGGATTGTGTATGTGTCTATGTAATGTACATACACTATATAAATTTTATATGGGGCACCCACTCATGTCATTGTCTGCTCGCCCTAATACAAAGCGATCCTTTTATTTTTCATATTTTGACTGGATTATTGTAACACACTATGTCTGGAGCTGAAGGTGGCAGCAATGCAGAGGCCCCAGATTGTGTAGAATCTGGCAACACACCTCTAGAAATGGATGGGCCTCCATGAACACATCCCCACAGTGCTGTAGTCTGCTTCTGTTGCCAGTTCAAGGCCTTTCTCCTGTCTTCAAAGACTTTATCAGATCAGTACCCAGGTATCAGTACCCAATAATCACTTCTCCGTCCACAATAACCCAAGACAGCTATGCTCCTCTGGGACGATGCAGCTCATAAAACCCAGGATGAAGTACATGAGAACTGGAGACCACTTCTCAGCTGATGGAATATGGCTGTGGTATCAAATGCCAGAAGAAATCAGACTAATCCAGTGTTCGCTAGATGCAGGACACATTGCAAGACCCTCATCTTTGATGAAGCTTTCCTGCCGTGGTCAGAATATTAAAAAATGTGGAGGGAGAGAGAGAGAAATTCTCCAAGAGCAGCTTCTTACATTAGGGAAGGGAGAGCAGAAGATGCTATGAAGTGCCCAAAGCATCTGATTCAAAGCCCACGGAAATCAGTGGGATGCTTTCCATTGGTTTCAATGGCTTCTGTATTAGGCCCTAAGCACCTTACTATGTAGATCTAATTTATGTGGGAAGTAATTACAGAACCTCAAACTCCATGAGAATCAATCATCTCTCGCAATAAATAATCAACAAGGGGGACTGTTTGCAGTTCATGACCAGCTGTGTTAAGGAACTGAGGCCATTTATTGGCTGACCCTGCGACACAAGCAGGTAGGGATTTTGCCATTGACTCCACTGATAACAAGGTCTTCCAGGCTATGCTCTATCCATCAGTCATGACTGACTAAATAATATTATACTGGGGAAAAAACATCTGCTAAGTGAAATCCTTTAGACAGGAGGGAAGGAGACTGCATAAAGGATAATGGAGTTCCATTTTAACCACAGCACATTTGGTTTCTAGTGGAAGAGCTTTCCTGCAGCTTAGGCACTTGCAGCCAAAGACCAAAAAAAAAAAAAAGTCCCCATTTAAAACATATGAGAGACTAAAATCAGGAAATTCAAAATGAGGACTTATAGATCTGTGCCTAATACATGTTGCTCTGAGAAAAGAAGACTCATGTGTCGTGATATTTCCTGCATTTGTCTGCTGGTAGCTCAACATTAGCCCTACATAAATGCCATTTTTTCATATTCAGTTTCCTTGTTTTAATAAATGCCAAAGAAACTGAAGTTTTGCTAAAAAGGCCAGTATATCAGACAAGCATGCAACAACCACCACTCAAATGCTTATTACTAGAATATAAGAAACTATTCTGTCTTTTGGTCATACACATATTGTTGCTGTATACCAAAATAGCTGAGTTTCCATTATAAACCTAGATCTTCCCCAGCTCTCTAAAAATCTGCAAACAAAGAAATATTGTCCTTAAAAATGACAGGTTAGAAAAAGTCTGTCTTAGCCACAGACCTATCAAACATATTAAGATTTTAAATAACATTGTTGTGGGGGCCTTATACCAATAGGCTTAAAATAGGGCATCAGAAAGCTGTTAAATTTTAGTTGTTGTTAAAAGTCAGTCCCCAGCCCTATTCCTTGCACAGAGAGAGAGAGAGAGACAGACAGACAGACAGACCTTGGAGTGTAAGCTGATCCCCCGCAGATGCTCATCAATGAAGAACGGGGAACATTTCCACCAAAACGGAAATTTGTAAATTCAGGCACTAAAACAATTGTGGTCACCACAACTACATTTGCTAACACTTTTTTGCCAGCTTCTTATCTTGAGGATAAATTAGGAGGCATTTACGTTTAAGATTAGTTGATTCATTTATTTGACATAAGCGTGGGCGGGGACGGCAGGGGTGTCTTCTCTCCAGTCTGCTGCTTCGTCCTTCATAGTCTTGTGATAGCCTCTGTATCCTCTTCCTGTGGACCCCTTAAAATGCACACTTCCTGTGGAGCAGGAGATGTGTGTGGGAATGACTTGGGGTTGTAGGCTGGGGAGAACATGGAACTTGGGAGGTCAGTGGAGAAGGAGGGCATGGAAGGTGCCAAAAAAAATGGGTCAATAAGATGGGTCTTCCCCTATGCACCCTCGGTAGACTTGATGCGTCTTCAACCCCCCTGTATGTGCGCGCACGCGCACGCACACACACACACACACACACTAAATGAAGCCTGAAGATGCTCATCTAACAAATTTAACAAACAGCTCCACCCAATGGGAGCCTTATTAGGTTTGGCAGGTCTCAAAAAGCTTAAATAGTGTCATGAGACCCCTGGAAAGATTAAATAGGATCATGCAGTGACTGATTTAGGGTTGTCGGGTGGCTGACTATCCAACTTTAGTGTGACAGTCCTAAAATATCCTGGATAAAACTTACTGAATTAAGTTTAAAGACGTTTGGGGACCATTATATTAAAAATGCAATTGTTTGTGTTATCATGAGACTGTATGTAACTTCTAGGAGGAGAAGGTATGCTAATGAAAATCCTGAGGAGGGGAGACATTGTCTGGCTGATTACTTATTCACCCTCTTCAAAAAATTCTCTAGAGATCAGCAGACAAAAAGGGACTTTGGGATAAATAACCTGTGTTTAAACTGACTCAGGGCCTCCTTTCTGATCCAGCAAATGGACAGAACTTTTGGTCCATGCAGGGCCCCAATCCTTAGGGAAGGGTTGGCAAAACTTAGGCCTACTGAGGCCCCATAAAACTGACATTGCTCAGAGCAAAAGATGTTATGCACTACAAACCACAGGAAAAGATCTGAGTGAGGTTTGAAGGAGTAATCACCAAGCAGAGCCCTTGTCACTTTAGTAAGAGTGGGGAGGGGTGATCTCTGGTACGCTTATTAGCATGCGTGTATTGTTTATAATATTTTTCCCTGTAATGCTTTATACCTTAAAAATAAATGTGCTTGCTTAGCAAGAACTGTGTAGTAATTTAAAACCACAGGTAATCACACTGTTACTAGCCTCTGAAGAGAAGGCAAGCAGGCCTGCTTAGGCAATCTGTCTTCTGGAGGAACAATACAGAGTAGGCTGGGAGCTGCGTAGCCTGGAGAGACAGTAGTCAGGATGGAGAAGGATGCATGTCTCCCCCCAAGAGAAGCAATGGCTTGGGGACCCAGAAGCCGGAGAGTGGGTGCCCTTGCCAGACCATTGAGGAGAAATATAGATGCAGTTGCCCTGAACTGTGACATGTAACTCACTGTGGATTAACTAGCAGCCTACCACTTAAGGTGAAGGGAGGAAAGGGTCTGGTTGGACTGTGAAGAACATCTTTTGGTTTGCAGGGAGGAAAGGGTGGGGGACCCACCAATAGAGCTGTGCCAATACTTCATTTTTTGGTTTGACAAACTGAAAAATAAAAAATTGTTTCAGATTGAAACTTACCAATTTTTTGATGAACTAAAGAAAAAACCTCATCACTTTAAAAGAAATAGTTATGCTGAAATTAAACTGGGCCCTCTCTGTGGTATAAGTGTATATTACCTTTTAAGAACATCTGAATTAAAACAAAATAGAAAACCAGAAAACAAGAGGTTAAAGCTGCATTTCTCAAAAAGGCATTAACCTCAAACAGATAACAACCACAGCCATAGATCTGCCCCAGTCGAGACAAAACAATGTTCTATTATAATGAAGTGCAAGGTATGGAACAAGGTTAGTCTTTGGGAGTTTTATAATTGATGTTGTAGTGTCTTAATGCAGGTATGATTAGCTTAATGTATAAGGGAATAAGGCAATGAACGCAGGGATGAGGAATTCTGCCACTGATGACATGATATATAGCTGCCCTACAGAACTTTAAAACTCCTTTGCTGATTTCTCTTCCTGAATTCCCCAGAAAAATTCTATCCTAGAATAATATCAGGCAGGTGACATTTCAGAAGAATTAAAACTGGGCTTAATAAGAAGCTAGCTTTAATTTTAAGAGTGTAGCAGGTATTTCTTCATCTTCTTAGATACTGAACCAAGGCAGTGCCAGTGGGCATCACTAGAATAATTAGATTATACATTTTTAAATGATTTTATTTAAGGAATCAATTATAAAGTCTACCTGGTAGTGTATTTTATCAGCTCACCCGATTAAAGGCCTAATTCTGCTATCCTTATCTGCACTGACTAGCAACTTAATAGTGTTTACATGTCACTCCATTGACTATATTGGAATTGCCTGTGTCAGTTAGTAAGGTACTACTTATTATGCGTAGAGGTAACTGAATCAACTCCTAAATGAGAAAATCCTGTCCTTCGAGTCTACATAAAATCCCCTTTCATCTTCTACTGTTGGGAAGTGGTTTCAATTTTGATTACTGTAATTTCCTAAAATGCAGCAGTGAATGATGGAATAACTCTCGTATCCTCAAGAAATTACTACCATACCATTTAGATTTGCTGGTTTGGTCACACTGGAAAGGGCATTGTCCCACCTGAACTCCTGGAAACAATGAAAGTCACAGAAGAAGACTGAAGCAAATTAGAGACCAAAAAAGGCTACCAGCCTAAATCTACTCCACATAAATTTTGAGGCTGTCAAGCGATTAAAATAAGTAATCACGATTAATCACACAATTAAAAAAATTAATCGCAATTAATCACACCATTAAACAATAGAATAAGATTTATTTAAATATTTTGGATGTTTTCCACATTTTCAAATATACTGATTTCAATTATAACACAGAATACAAAGTGTACAGTGCTCAGTTTATATTTATTTTTATTACAAATATTTGCATTGTAAAAACCAAAAGAAATAGTATTTTTTCAATTCACCTAATGCAAGTATTGTAGTGCAATCTCTTTATCATGAATGTTGAACTTACAAATGTCGAATTATGTACCAAAATACCTGTATTCAAAAATAAAACAATGTAAAACTTTAGAGCCAGAAGTCCACTTAGTCCTATTCCTTGTTCAGCCAATTGTTCAGACAAACAAGTTTGGTTACATTTGCAGGAGATAATGCTGCCCCCTTCTTGTTCACGTCACCTGAAAGTGAGAACAGGCGTTCTCACAGCACTCTTGTAGCCAGTGTCGCAAGATATTTACATGACAGATGTGCTGAAGATTCATGTCTCTCTTCATACTTCAACCACCATTCCAGAGCATATGTGTCCATGCTGATGATGGGTTCTGCTCAATAACAATCCAAATCAATGTGGACATGTTCATTTTCATCATCTGAGTCAGTTGCCACCAGCAGAAGGTTTTTTTGGTTTTTTTTTTGATGGTTTGGGTTCTGTAGTTTCTGCACTGGAGTGTTGCTCTTTTAAGACTTTTAAGACTTCTGGGCTGGAGTGATATTTGAGATTTGCTTACCTGATTTCTGCTATTTTTACCTTGACATAAACTGATATTTCCTCTATTTTCAAACTGATGTTATTACTTACAGGGTCTTTGTCAAGTTTGTTTTCCGCAATTCCTTAATTCACTTTCCTTGTTTAATCATTTCAGAAGAGTAACTCTCTTTCTAAACTTTTCACTTCCAACTGGCAAATATTATTACTCTCTATATCTTTTATTAAGTACAAATGGGCCTGACACCATTTATTTCCTTGTTTGTGGCCCAGCTGCTTGGAATACTGCTGCATTACTCAGAGTACAGTATAATTATTGGTTTTAACAAGTGTTCACTCTGATTGTGGTACAGGTGTTTGTGTATGGGTATTCAGGAGAACACAAGTCACTGTAGGCCCTGTTATTATTTGTTGGAATTTTTTTATTTCTTTGCAACAACCCTGACTCAGGGAAGACAGAAAATTGTAACATTGCTGAGATTAGGCTCTGTGCTGTGATCTGTTTTAAAGGTATGCTATATTCTGAATGCATGTGATTTATATATATATAAATATATATGCATGTGATTTATATATATATAAATATATATATATATCACATGCATTCAGAATATAGCATACCTTTAAAACAGATCACAGCACAGAGCCTAATCTCAGCAATGTTACAATTTTCTGTCTTCCCTGAGTCAGGGTTGTTGCAAAGAAATAAAAAAATTCCAACAAATAATAACAGGGCCTACAGTGACTTGTGTTCTCCTGAATATATAATTGCATGTGGACAACGCAAGGTTTAACAAAACAAACAGCTGAATTGTTGAGACAGTCAGTGGTTTCTGAGTCAACAGTGTTCAGCTTGGGAAGACCTCTGGGGAATCCACCACAAAAAGTGCTACCATCCAGCATGTGTGCAGCATCCTCCACAGCATGACAGATGCACAGTGGATTGTCCTGGATGCCCCAGGCTTGGTCGGTCTTGACACAGCAAACCATGTCATGCCTGAACCTATTAAGCTGGCTCCAGAAGAAGTGTGGGAGCCCAAAGCCAGGTAGCAGTTCATGTGGTCTGGTGATGATGTGGGAATTCCTGGTAGTGGCAGAGGCTCCCCCTGATCACAGTGAGCTGATGTAGTTATCAGCTGGTTGGAGAGTGGGCAACACTGTCCAGATTCAATTACTGCTACACAGTCAGTGGCAGGGTTCATCCCATGTATCCCTGAACAGTAGCAAGTGTGGCATATGCTGTACTTGGTGTTCAGTTTGTTGGTTGCATTCTGACCCTGGATGTTAGGTAGAGGAATATTGGCAGGACTGGTGACCATACAAGTTTTGTTGGCTTCAACATGCCTGTCTAGGTATGATTAAGATGTGTGTCTTCTAGTCTAGTGTGGACAGAGTTTAACTAAATTGGGGCACAATATCTCCAAGTGAGTAGCAGAGCAAGAGTTCCAAACTGCAGTGTTTGTGCATTGGTTCGCCAGGTGGATCCTACCAGCTTATTCAGTAGACAGTTTTTGCTCTTGATCTTTTGAGCTCCTTTAGTGAGATGGCATATGCATGGGAGTGTGAGATCTAGGGGTCACCCTAGATACACTGACTTAGGATCCTGTGCCAACTGCTGACCATTCAAACAGATATTAAGCTCAAGTTGTTTCTGAGCACGGTGTAAGTGGATGTATGTTGACATATCTGATGTACTTGGTTTGTGTCTCCATTTTTTGCAATAGTCAGTCATGGCAGCCACATCATTGTTCAGATTCTCTTCAATCCTTTGGAAGTCACAGTCACTTGAGGCCAAGCAGATATTGTCAGTGTGCCTGAATCTCATGGAGATGGTGTTCAGTAGGTGATTGGTGAACATATTAGATAATGTTAAATTAAATGTCAGTTAAATCATGTTTCTTAGTACAGTACAATTAAATGGAGATCACCAACTACTTGACAGTAGTCTGAGTCAGTAGATGTGTTTATACCAGGGGTCGGCAACCTATGGCACTGTGCCAAAGATGGCAAGTCAGCCAATTTTTAATGGCACGCTGGAGCCTGCCCGGACTCCAGCATGCCATTAAAAATCCTGCCCAGCCTCACCCGCACTTCTCTGCCCTCTGCTCCCCGCGCGGGAGCAGAAGCACAGCCCTGCGCATGGGGTGGGCAAATGGCCCCACTCTCCCGGCACGGCAAGCCCCGGGGTCCACGCTCCTGGGCCGGAGCGCTCACCGAGCTGTAACCAGCTGCCGCCCCTCCCCTCCCCTGGAGCCCTGCCGACGTGCGCAGCGCTTTGAGGGGCGGGGCTGTCTCTCCGGTGGGGCAGCGTGTCTGGCTCTGCGTGGAGCCTCAAGGTAAAGGGCCTAGGGCTGGGGGGATTGAATAAGGGGTGGCGGCAGTCAGGGGACAGGGAGCAGGGTGGGTTGGATGGGGAGGTGGGGTCCCGGGGGGTTAGGAGCGGGGGTCTCTGGAGGGGGCAGTCAGGGAGTGGGGGGGTTGGATGGGGCATGGAAGTCCTGGGGTTTGTGAGGGAGCAGGGGGTGGATAGGGGTCAGGGCAGTCAGGGGAGGGAGCAAGGAGGGTCCTGGGGGGGCAGTTAGGGTGGGGGTGCTTTGGAGGTGGTGGTCAGGGGACAAGGAGCTGGGGGGTTGTATGAGTTGGGAGTTCTGGGGGTCCTGTCAGGAGGCAGGAGTGTGGAGAGGGGTTGGCGCAGGCAGGGAGTCAGGGGGGTTGGATGGGTCAGGCGTTCTGGGGGTCCTGTAGAGGCAGGGAGTGGTTGGATGGGGCATGGGAGTCCTGGGGGTCTGGCTGGGGACGGAGGTGTCGATAAGGGTCGGGGAAGTCAGGGAACAGGTAGGGGGTAGGGTCCAGTCTGAGGACAAGGAACAGGGAGGCTTAGATAGCAGGTGGGGTCCTGGAGGGCAGAGGTCCCAGGACAGGATAGTCAGGGGACAAGAAGCAGCAGGGTTGGGAGTTCTTAGAGGGGCAGTCACCCAGCCCTCTCCCCTGACCCCCCCTACACACACACACCACTCCCTCTGCCCTGAGCCCCGCACAACCCCCAGGCCCCTGCCCTGAGCCCTGTATCTCCCTCATACACACCCAGCCCTCTGTTTGACTTCTTCATCCCCCCCCATCCACAACCCTACCCCTGACACCGGTACCCCCACCCATACCCAGCCCCCCCTCTGCCGTGACACCTATACCCCCCCCCCCCCATACCCAGCCCCCAGCCCTCACTCCAGCCCTCTGGGTCCCAGCCCCGCACAGCCCGCTGCTGGTCTTGGGTTCTGGCTGACGGACCCTTGCCAGCCGGGGTCCTGGCTGCAGGCCTTGCTCAGCCCTCTCTCAGCCTAGGTGAACAGAACCCCAGACCAGCAGCGGGCTGAGCGGGCCGGCTGGATAAGATCAACATTTTAATTTCATTTTAAATGAAGCTTCTTAAACATTTGAAAACCTTGTTTATTTTACAATACAACGCTAGTTTAGTTATATTATACATAGACATATAGAGAGAGACCTTCTAAAAAACATTAAAATGTCTTACTGGCACGCAAAGCCATAAATTAGAGTGAATAAATGAAGACTCGGCACACCACTTCTGAAAGGTTGCCGACCCCTGGTTTATACTATTAGGTATTTCATCAACCTGGAAAATCTAATTTCTAATAGCAATGGACTAAGTCATTGAATGGCACTGATTATCTTAGTTAGCTACACTCAGATGGCTGCCATTGGGAGGATTCTATTTTGAGGAACACTGCAAAAATATTATTGGGAGTATGGCATCTGGGAGGAGGACTAAGTTCCCATGAATGTGAAGATTACCACCCTCTCCCAAATGCAAAGCTTTTAAAATTAAAATATAAATCAGAGGAATTTCAGTTTTTATTTTATGGTCCAGCTTATTGCTTTTTAATCACTCAGTCCAGAGTGGCTGGGAAAATAACTCTAGGCATTTTTTAAAAAAAAATATTTAAAATGTAGCTTTTGTGCTCAAGAATGCACTCTATTGGTATTGCAAAGTATGAAAAGGGGGAAAAAAATCTAAACCAAAAACCTCTGCCTCTTCTTTCTCCACCATCTATCTTTTTATCTGTTCTCTGTGTTTTGCTACCTCCAGTTTTTGGCTTGTCCAGTTTAGTGTGTTCTCTTTTTTTCTATTTTCACTGTGTTTACTTTTGCTCTCATCTTTTCTTCCCTTAGCTAATTACCTCTCCCTCTGCACACACTCTCTCTCTTTCTCTCTCTCTCCCCACATTTCACCTTCCTCCTTTTCTGGAATGATGTCATTTTGAAGATGACTTCGTTGGGAGCAGACTCCAAACCTGTCAAGCAATCTCTGAGCTGAATGACAGAGAAAGCACAGTTATTCATTCTGGGGCTGGGGCGACAGTAGGTAGTGGTTCCCAGGTCTGTAACTGTGGCACTGGTAGTTAAATTCAAACTGCCTAGTTGTCCTGTTTCTGCCTGTAGTCTAGATCTTGAATTCCTCCCTAGTCCATCGTTGAGAAAGTATCCAGCTGCTTTCCCACCAAATGTCCATAGTTTGATAACATCCTGGAATTCCCTTATGGTCTTCACAACCATTTTATGATGACTGCAGCAATGAAAGGCCATTGTGCTAATTAATGTCAATGAAAGCTTACATGTTATTAACTGAAGTGAAGTCAATAGGAATCTTGTGCTTGGAATAGCTTCAGATAATATGACTGTACAGGCATCAAGGAGGAAGAGTATTTTCACTTACATCTGTTAAGTCACTTTGATTTTTCATCTGTGTTGAAACTATATCCCCTGCCCTACATGAAATGATACTCTTCTTTCTGAATTTTGTTGTCTTTATTCTTTTCCCTATCACCATGCACGCAAAATGCAATGGGGAAAGAAGTGCTGAGACTGACAGTGACGTTGCCTTCTTCAGACCTACAACAAGGAACTCACATGGTTATGTGGAACATGTGGTTACCCAAGTGAGATGTTTCTCCAGGACAGCCAGAGCAGGGAAAAGCACAGCCAAGACTCCTTCCTGATTTCAACATCTGATTGATTCAGTAAAGTAGGTTTAAGAGCCTGTTATCCATTATAAAGTAAGGAGAGTGGATTATGGTATCATCTCATTTAAAGATCCAGAGTTGTTGCCCTTTCCCACCTATGATCAGACATGGGCAACATGAAGTTTTACATCATAAACAAACTGAAAAAAAAAAACCTGCTCCTCGTGGCAAGAAAAGCAGGAGAGCTTTCATTGTGAAGGAGGACTGACCGCAGTGTCTTAAAGAAACTACTGTACACAAAAGAAGCAGTCTGGAGAACATTTAACAGGAAAGTAGCATCCTGACCCTCTCTGGGTTAAATGCTATCTATCAAGTTTAAATTTAGCTCCTACACAGTCCCAGATGAAAAGGAGGCAGCCAGGGCAAGGAAAGCTTAACGCCTGAGAATATTTTTACTGCAGGATAAGGAAAACAAGCCTAAAGTCAACAATGGGCAGCCTGTAAAAACAAATATTGCTGATGAGAACAGCGCTGCCACCAGAAAGCTCATTAGCAACCAGATGCTGCCACCAGAGCTTTCTCTCTGCTGTTTCCTTGCTGACTATCCCCAGTCCAACTGATACCACAGCAAATCTGACTCAGCTGCTGGTTTCCCTCTCTGTGTAACTAATGAGCACTTGCCAATACCCACACTATGCACGCCCTCAAGGTAAAAAGTGTTTCCCTGGGGTGGATTGGGCTGGGGTGGTTTAGGTGAGAAATTTGAGCAGGAAATGTTTAAGCAGTTGCAATTATACATATATATGTACTATGTGTGTATATATATTTTAATATGTAAGTATACACACACACACACAAAACATACTGGAGAGAGAGATCTAACATAGGTAATTGTCCTTACCTTCCCCTAAAATAAAGCAGAGGGAGGGAGAAGTCTTGATTTAAAATGATTACACCAAACACTGCAATGACCACGCAGCTCCCCACCAAACATGCATGTTTTCAGAAATAACAAATTCCAAAGCAAAAGTCCCTTATGTCACCATCTATTAAGTGACTAATATGTTTTGTCAAAGCACACTATTATGGCCAGACACTAACTAGATCCTCCATTTCCTTCTGAGGTTCTGCATTGTATTTTATCCAGCTCTGACCCCTCCAAGGTATGGGAGAAACAGCCATGTTCTGGTGTGGAGCTGGGATATTTGGTGACTCAGTAAAGAACAGGAAACTGTTTTCAGACTTGAGAACCAAAATATAAATACCAAAAATCAGCAGTTAGGTACAGCAACTTTTAGACACCCAAGTGTCCATTTACACACCTAATTTTGAAATATGGGCCCTGTGGCTATCATACCAAGGCATGAGGATATCCATTTTTGAGACCAGCATACAGTGTATATGGCATCTTAAATTGTGGTGCAGTGTCAGGTCCTACATGAGCGGGTTACACCTGCAAAAGGTACCACTGGATAGCAAGCATGTTATCAAACTCCCCCACCATCCCGGTACGTTTGTCTATCCCACCAAATTCCCATGGACATGGTCATAACAATTTCTCAGTAGGACTTCAAACAACAAGAAATCTAAACTCCTCCTTGATAAACTACACAACTTCTCCCCCACTTTTCTATATTCCATGTCTTCCCTATCTCTTCCCAACCCTAGCAGAATATCAGTTTCGTCTCTGCTCACAAGCAGACAACAACACAGAGATAAGACATCCTATGGCCTTGGCAACTTAGAACCCACACACCCATTCCCAGTCATCCTCTATAATCATTCATCTCCACCTACTGGTAGAGAGCTGCACGGATACAAAATTTGTATCTACAGCCAATCTGCAAACATGGTCTGAGGACAGCCACAATTTGTTGGGCTCTCTCCATTGGGTTTGTTTAAATTAGCAAACGCACGTTAGCTAACCTTGACCTAACCACAATTCCCCTAGTGTAGACCCAAGTTAATACCTTCTAACTTTGATTGAGCTGTTCAAGGTTGTCATAAACAGATAGCTAAGGGTTAATGTCTCTTTCACCTGAAGCACCTGACCAGAGGACCAATCAGGAAACCGGATTTTTTCAACTTTGGGTGGAGGGAATTGAGTGTCTAAGGTCTTTTGTTTTCTGCCTGCCTGCTTTCTCTGAGCTTTGGAGAAGTAGTTCTACTTTCTAGTCTTCTGTTTCCAAGTGTAAGGACAAAGAGAGCAGATAGTAAGTTATATGGTTTCTTTTCTTTGGTATTTGCATGAATATAAGTGCTGGAGTGCTTTGATTTGTATTCTTTTGGAATAAGGCTGTTTATTCAATATTCTTTTAAGCAATTGACCCTGTGTTGTATCATCTTAATACAGAGAGAACATTTGTACTTATTTTTCTTTCTTTTTATATAAAGCTTTCTTTTAAGACCTGTTGGAGTTTTTCGTTACTTCAGGGAAATTGAGTCTGTACTCACCAGGGAATTGGTGGGAGGAAGAAATCAAGGGGAGATTTGTGTGTTGGATCGCTAGCCTGATTTTGCATTCCCTCTGGGGGAATAGGAAAGTACTTTTTGTTTCCAGGATTGGGAACGGAGAGGGAGATTCACTCTGTTTGGGTTCACAGAGCTTGTGTCTGTGTATCTCTCCAGGAGCACCTGGAGGGGGGAAGGGAAAAAGGATTATTTCCCTTTGTTGTGAGACTCAAGGGATTTGGGTCTTGGGGTCCCCAGGGAAGGTTTTTCAGGGGGACCAGAGTGCCCCAAAACACTCTAATTTTTTGGGTGGTGGCAGCAAGTACCAGGTCCAAGCTGGTAACTAAGCTTGGAGGTTTTCATGCTAACCCCCATATCTTGGACGCTAAGGTCCAAATCTGGGACTAAGGTTATTACATGGTGTGCAGCTGGTGGGACTAGAATCCAGAAGCCAGTAGGAATATTATATTTTTCTTTTCTCTGCTAAGGGCTTTTTAGCAGAGAGAAACAGTTGGTTTTAAAAGGGAACCAGAGAGAATTTTTTTTCTGCTCTCTCTCGCAGTTTGTGGCTTGCATGTTAAGGGTCTTTTGTCATGCAATAGCCCTCCCATTAAGAGTCATACCAGCACTATATGCATGCAAATAAAGTGGTTTTTCTGGTTTCCCTTCATTGAACATTAGCTAGAGAGAGAAAAGGAAAATTAACTAAAGGCACTGTTGCTAGGCAGACTTCAGGAGGCAACAGAGAACCTGCAGTTCAGAAGATAACCACCGGAGGGCACCCCAACACAAGAAAACAGGAACCATGACTTCTAAGGCAAAAATTGACGCCGAAGAACAAATCAAAGAAGCTGAACACAGGCGACAACTGGAAATAAAACAAAAAGAGATGGAGATGAAAGAAAGAGAAGAACAGATCAAAGAGGCAGCACACAAAAGAAAACTAGAAGAAGAAGAGATGGCCTACCGAAGGAAACAAGCAGAAGATGAGTTGGCCCACAGAAGGAAGCAAGAAGAAGAGGAGGCGGCCCACCACCGAGAAATGGAAAAAACAACAAAAAGAGAATGAAGAGAAGGAAAAACAGAGAAAACATGAACTGGAGTTGGCAAAAGCTGGGCTGCCTGTGCCAGCCAACCCTAACAACCCGGCGCCAAATATTGCTCCACAGCACAGGAAATTTCCCACCTACAAGGCAGGTGATGACACCGAGGCCTTCTTGGAAAATTTTGAAAGAGCCTGTCTTGGGTACAGCATTCCCGAAGACCAGTACATGGTAGAATTGAGGTCACAGCTCAGTGGACCTTTAGCAGAGGTGGCAGCTGAAATGCCTAAGCACCAAATGAATGACTATAAACTTTTTCTAACCAAGGCCAGATACAGGATGGGGATAACCCCAGATCATGCCCGTCGGCGCTTCAGAACCCAAAAGTGGAAACCAGAGGTGTCATTTCCCAAACACGCCTACTACATTGCAAAAAACTATGAGGCCTGGCTAACAGGAAACAACATTCAAACCTTGGAAGAACTGAACCTCCTCATACAAATGGAGCAGTTCTTGGATGGTGTTCCTGAAGACATCACACGGTACATACAAGATGGAACCCCAAGAATATCGCTGAGGCGGGGGAGATTGGAGCCAAATGGATGGAACTGGCAGAAAGCAAGAAAGCTACTGTCAAGGGGAACGATTACCCCAGGGGGCACACAGACCATAAACCCTACAACCGAGGACAGCCAAAGACCCCACATACCACCCAAGTAAAGCCACAGATACCCTACCCTTCAACCTCACCAGTCTCCAGTAACTCACCTCGGCCCAGTGACCCATCAGATGGAAGATGCTTAAGTGTAATGAACTGGGACATATCAAGGCCAAGTGTCCCAAGAACACCATGCAAGTGCAATTCATTACACCACCATCACACCAAAGATCCCCAGGCCTGGATGCCTCTCAAATACCCTTGGAGCGAAGGGAAAATTTGAGAGTGGGCAGAAAGAAGGTTACTGCGTGGAGAGACACGGGGGCACAAGTGTCAGCTATCCACCAATCCTTCGTTGACCCCAAATTCATCAACCCAAAGGCCAAAGTTACAATTTACCCCTTCATGTCACAAGCTGTAGACTTGCCTACAGCTCAACTGCCCTGTCCAGTACAAAGGCTGGTCAGGAATGTGGACTTTTTGCAGTCTATGACAATTATCCTATCCCCATGCTACTGGGGGAAGACTTGGCCAACCAGGTGAGGCGGGCCAAGAGAGTGGGAATGGTTACACGTAGCCAAACCAGGCAAGCTTTCCAGACCCATTCCTGTTTCCTGAACCGTCCACAGAGGCCCCGTCTGTGTTACCAGAGACCCAGACAGAGGTAGTGGACCCAGATTCCATGCCTACCACTGAAACAGCCACAGCATCTCCAGTCCCAGGCCCGGAACTGGAACAGCAACCAGCACCAGCAAGTGCAACCCCATCTTCAAACTCAACGCCAGAGGGCGCCAGCGAGCCAGAACTGGCAGAAGCAAAAGACAACCATACCCAAAAGGCTCAGCCAGAGCCTAAAATACCCTCAGGTGCACCAGCGGAGAGCGGTTCACCAGCAACGGAAACAACCCCATCACCTACATCGCTTCCAGAGGGACCAAGCCCAAGTCCACAGTCTGAGAAAGAACTGGTGACCCCAGCCTCAAGGGAACAGTTCCAGACTGAGCAGGAAGCAGATGACAGCCTTCAGAAAGCTTGGGCGGTGGCCCGGAGCACCCCACCGCCTCTCAGCTCTTCTAATCGATCCCGGTTTGTTATAGACCAAGGACTTTTATACAAGGAAATTCTTTCTGGTGGACACCGGGAAGAATGGCAGCCGCAAAAACAGTTGGTGGTTCCAACTAAGTACCGGGAGAAGCTCTTAAGCTTAGCCCATGATCATCCCAGTGGCCATGCTGGGGTGAACAGAACCAAAGACCGGTTGGGGAAGTCCTTCCACTGGGAGGGGATGGGCAAGGATGTTGCCAAGTATGTCCGGTCTTGTGAGGTATGCCAAAGAGTGGGAAAGCCTCAAGACCAGGTCAAGGCCCCTCTCCAGCCACTCCCCATAATTGAGGTCCCATTTCAGCGAGTAGCTGTGGATATTCTGGGCCCTTTCCCAAAAAAGACGCCCAGAGGAAAGCAGTACGTACTGACTTTAGTGGACTTTGCTACCCGATGGCCAGAAGCAGTCGCTCTAGGCAACACCAGGGCTAACACTGTGTGCCTGGCCCTAACAGACATCTTTGCCAGGGTAGGTTGGCCCTGCGACATCCTTACAGATTCAGGGTCTAATTTCCTGGCAGGGACCATGGAAAAAACTGTGGGAAACTCATGGGGTGAATCACTTGGTTGCCACCCCATACCACCATCAAACCAATGGCCTGGTGGAAAGGTTCAATGGAACTTTGGGGGCCATAATACGAAAATTCATCAACGAATTCTCCAATAATTGGGACCTAGTGTTGCAGCAGTTGCTGTTTTGCCTACAGGGCTGTACCACATCCCAGTTTAGGGTTTTCACCATTTGAACTTGTGTATGGTCACGAGGTTAAGGGGCCATTACAGTTGGTGAAGCAGCAATGGGAGGGGTTTACGCCTTCTCCAGGAACTAACATTCTGGACTTTGTAAGCAACCTACAAAGCACCCTCCGACACTCTTTAGCCCTTGCTAGAGAGAACCTAAAGGATGCTCAAGAAGAGAAAAAGGCCTGGTATGACAGACATGCCAGAGAACGTTCCTTCAAGGTAGAAGACCAGGTTATGGTCTTGAAGGCGCAACAGGCCCATAAGATGGAAGCATCATGGGAAGGGCCATTCACGGTCCAAGAGCGCCTGGGAGCTGTAAACTACCTCATAGCATTTCCCAATTCCTCACTAAAGCCTAAAGTGTACCATGTTAATTCTCTCAAGCCTTTCTATTCCAGAGACTTACAGGTTTGTCAGTTTACAGTCCAGGGAGAGGATGCTGAGTGGCCTGACGGTGTCTACTACGACGGGAAAAAAGACGGTGGCGTGGAAGAGGTAAACCTCTCAACCACTCTGGAACGTCTGCAGCGGCAGCAAATCAAGGAGCTGTGCACTAGCTTCGCCCCATTGTTCTCAGCCACCCCAGGACGGACTGAACGGGCATACCACTCCATTGATACAGGTAATGCTCACCCAATCAGAACCCCACCCTACCGAGTGTCTCCTCATGCCCAAGCTGCTATAGAACGGGAGATCCAAAACATGCTACAGATGGGTATAATCCGCTCATCTACCAGTGCATGGGCATCTCCAGTGGTTCTGGTACCCAAACCAGATGGGGAAATACGCTTTTGCGTGGACTACCGTAAGCTAAATGCTGTAACTCGTCCGGACAACTATCCAATGCACGTACCGATGAGCTATTGAAAAGTTGGGACGTGCCCAGTTCATCTCTACAATAGACTTAACCAAGGGGTACTGGCAAGTACCGCTAGATGAACCTGCCAAGGAGAGGTCAGCATTCGTCACCCATGCGGGGGTGTATGAATTCAATGTCCTTCCTTTCGGCCTTCGAAATGCACCCGCCACCTTCCAGAGGCTGGTAGATGGTCTACTAGCTGGACTGGGAAAATTTGCAGTTGCCTACCTCGATGATGTGGCCATTTTTTCAGACTCCTGGCCCGAACACCTACTACACCTAAAAAAGGTCTTTGAGCGCATCAGGCAGGCAGGACTAACTGTTAAGGCCAAAAAGTGTCAAATAGGCCAAAACAGAGTGACTTACCTGGGGCACCAGGTGGGTCGAGGAACCATAAACCCCCTACAGGCCAAGGTGGATGCTATCCAAAAGTGGCCTGTCCCAAGGTCAAAGAAACAGGTCCAATCCTTCTTAGGCTTGGCCGGATACTACAGGCGATTTGTACCACACTACAGCCAAATCGCTGCCCCACTGACCGACCTGACCAAAAAGACCCAGCCAAATGCAGTTAAGTGGACTAATGAGTGTCAAAAGGCCTTTACCCAACTTAAGGCAACGCTCATGTCTGACCCTGTGCTCAGGGCCCCGGACTTTGACAAGCCATTCCTAGTAACCACAGATGCATCTGAGCGTGGTATAGGAGCAGTGCTCATGCAGGAAGCAACAGATCACAACTTCCATCCTGTCGTGTTTCTCAGCAAGAAACTGTCTGAGAGGGAAAGTCACTGGTCAGTCAGTGAAAAGGAATGCTATGCCATTGTGTACGCACATATGTTTGGGGACGGCGGTTCCAACTACAAACTGACCATGCTGCACTAAAGTGGCTTCATACTGCCAAGGGGAACAACAAGAAACTTCTTCGTTGCAGTTTAGCTCTCCAAGATTTTGATTTTGAAATTCAACACATCACAGGAGCTTCTAATAAAGTTGCTGATGCACTCTCCCGTGAGAGTTTCCCAGAATTCAGTAGTTAAAAAGTGTTCTTAAAATGTAGAAGTCTGTTAGTTATATACTTAGGAGTATATGTAAAGGTGTATGTGTTGTATTAATCTGTTTATTTTCAAGTTCTAGAAGGAAATCGCCGCCAGTGAGCTTCCCCACTGTCTGCAATTTGGGGGGCGTGTCATAAACAGATAGCTAAGGGTTAATGTCTCTTTCACCTGAAGCACCTGACCAGAGGACCAATCAGGAAACCGGATTTTTCAACTTTGGGTGGAGGGAATTGAGTGTCTAAGGTCTTTTGTTTTCTGCCTGCCTGCTTTCTCTGAGCTTTGGAGAAGTAGTTCTACTTTCTAGTCTTCTGTTTCCAAGTGTAAGGACAAAGAGAGCAGATAGTAAGTTATATGGTTTCTTTTCTTTGGTATTTGCATGAATATAAGTGCTGGAGTGCTTTGATTTGTATTCTTTTGGAATAAGGCTGTTTATTCAATATTCTTTTAAGCAATTGACCCTGTGTTGTATCATCTTAATACAGAGAGAACATTTGTACTTATTTTTCTTTCTTTTTATATAAAGCTTTCTTTT
The DNA here is from genome assembly GCF_025201925.1 of Gopherus flavomarginatus. Lineage (NCBI taxonomy): Eukaryota > Metazoa > Chordata > Testudines > Testudinidae > Gopherus > Gopherus flavomarginatus. The sequence goes on along the minus strand of NC_066620.1, from coordinate 120,780,753 downwards.
AAGACCTGTTGGAGTTTTTCGTTACTTCAGGGAAATTGAGTCTGTACTCACCAGGGAATTGGTGGGAGGAAGAAATCAAGGGGAGATTTGTGTGTTGGATCGCTAGCCTGATTTTGCATTCCCTCTGGGGGAATAGGAAAGTACTTTTTGTTTCCAGGATTGGGAACGGAGAGGGAGATTCACTCTGTTTGGGTTCACAGAGCTTGTGTCTGTGTATCTCTCCAGGAGCACCTGGAGGGGGGAAGGGAAAAAGGATTATTTCCCTTTGTTGTGAGACTCAAGGGATTTGGGTCTTGGGGTCCCCAGGGAAGGTTTTTCAGGGGGACCAGAGTGCCCCAAAACACTCTAATTTTTTGGGTGGTGGCAGCAAGTACCAGGTCCAAGCTGGTAACTAAGCTTGGAGGTTTTCATGCTAACCCCCATATCTTGGACGCTAAGGTCCAAATCTGGGACTAAGGTTATTACAAAGGTCAACCCTAGGCATTTTAGATAAAGACAGGTTTCAATCCTGTGCTGTTTCTGAAATCAGTGTTAAAACTCCCACTGACATTAACAGAGTTGGATCTGCCACTAATTTTATCCTTGATTTTCATATTTGATGCCCAGATATATTAGAAAATCTAAGAGGAAAGATCTCCTCACAAAAATACACTTCTTGTATCTCCAAATGTATTATATACATGTACATATACTTTGTATGGGGTAATAGTCTGATCTTAGCTATATTGGTTGAAATCCAGAGTCTTACCGTGAAAGTCAATAGGGTTACTTAGGAATCAAATACACTTGTTTATTTGTTTAGATTTATGCAATAATAAAGGGGGCACCTATCCAAGGATTGGACAACCCTGCCACAAATTACAAAAACAACTAAAATTAAATAGGGAGGAGAACAAGTGAGAGCAGAATTTGACTTGCATCTTTTCAATACACTTGAAGTAAAGTCTATTGAAAGTAGATCACTCTTTTATATGAACCAACAATTTAATTTTTAGGAAAGAATTGTGTTGTAGCAGCCAGTTACAGTATAGCTTAAGAAATACAGGGAAAACATCTAACATTTTTTGTAATCAGATAAGATAGTCTAATATTCAAGAATCTCCAGCTATACTTAATAGAGGCAGCACCTTAGTTTTATTCCCCCTACAGTCTGATTTTCTCATTGGTATCAGTTCCTTGATGGATGTTAACATTCTGCAGTTACATGTAGATTAAAATTAAGGGCCCAATTCTGGCCTCATTGAAACGCTTATGATAGTTTTGCTACTAACTTCAAAGGGAACAAGAGCAATATCAGAATGGTATTTTCTCCAATGCTCTTTTCCTACCTCTGCTGCTTGCTTATTTCCTGGTTGCAATTTGGACACTGCTAATGTTTGCTGTGGGGATAATTATGACATCTCAAACTGAGAATGGGCAGGGCAATAAAGAGCAAGACCAATGTGTAAGTCTAAAAAGATCCTATTGTTCTCTATATGTTCTTATAACATAGTTTTTTTATCATAAGAACTCTGTGACAGGTTTGGGACCCTTGGGATGTCACCTGATGTGCTGAGATGCCACCAAGTCAGTCTATTCTGCCAGCCTAGGTCTCCTTTACCGGGCCTTGCTAGTCTACGCTCACAAGCCTCACACAGGCAGGGCCTCACCCAGCTACAGAGAGAGACAGAGGTCCACTCTGGAAAGATTCAGTCTCAGGGGCTCGCCCCAACACTCTGCTGCCACTCTCTTGAAGGGGTATAAATCCAAAGGTTTTATTAAATTCACCCCGTCCCTCAATGTGGAGGGAGATATGCATAGCTTCTTGCTCCCCCTCTATTAGAAATTACATAAACTGGGTTATATTATAAACAAGAAATACGTTCATTAACTACAAAATGTGAATTTTAAGTGAATATAAGAGATAACAGACAGAACAAAGCAGATTACTGGCCAAATAAAGCAAAATATGCAAGCTAAGCTCAATATACTTAAGAAACAGGTTACACAATGTAAATTCTCACTCTAAATGTTATTTTAGGCAGGTTGTAAAGTCTCTGTGATTCAGAGTTACAGTTCTATTTCTTTTCAGACTGGACCGCTGGCTCAGTCTGGATTCTCCCCTTCAGGTGACTTTAGCAGTCTTTCTTCTTGGGCAGACAGGCCATGGAGAGGAGGAGTTTCATTTGCCTTTCTCCCCATCCTTAAAAATAGGATTTACATTAGTTCCTGTTCAGAATGTTTTTTAGTTTTTCACAATACAGTAGAAGCTCTTTAATATTCATCTTGCTCCTGTAGTAGAGCGAAGACTCTAGTCAAACTAACATCAGTCTCTCTTTAAAAAAAAAAAAGCGTCCTCAGCTACTGAAAAACCATCCAAAGTTGACAAGGGGAAAAGGTTGAAACTTCCCCACATTACTACTGTGAAGAACGCGGGAAACCCATAGACAGCACCAGACTGAATGTTTACTGTCAGGGGCATTTAAAAAAGAATCACAGTTGAAATTACATGAGAAACAGCTTTGTCTGGGTACGTCTAGTTGAAAAAATGCCAGCAAAAAGCCTTCAGAAAGGTCACAAGAGAGCTTTTTGGCACTGGTAAAATGCGTACAGGTAGACATACCTAAGGCAGCACCACACTCCCCCTTCACTTTTACACCCACGCACAGGATAGTAAAGAAAGCATCTCCCTCCTCTTGGCAAATGAGAGGATCTGGAGGCGGGGGGAGATGCAAAAGTGCAGAATAGGGGTAGTTTAGTCTCTATGCCCATCAATCCTTTACCCTAACTCTTGAGATTCTCCACAAGACTGACAATTGACATTAGCTGCTGTGGTGATTTTAAATCTTATAGACACCTACACCTATGCCATGTGGGTATAAACCTCAATCATTCTGATTTCTTGGTAGTACAATGGTCCTGGCAAATGACAACACTTGGTGCAGGGTAGTGGAGAATCAGGACCAATGGATTTACTCACTTTACACTGCAGTCCTCTCTCCAAAGGTGCCAGACCTTTTAGATTCTCAGTCAGCCCATCACCTTTCTCTGGAAAACTTCTATCATTTCATTTCAAACTCAGTATTTTAGAAAGAACATTATTAGAATCGTTCAAATCTCATAGTATTTTGCATACATTAATTAAACCTCAGAACAGCCCTGTGAGGGATCTGTTACACTATCCATTTTAAAGATGGGTAAACTAAGTCTTAGAAAGTTTAAGTAACTGACCCAAGGACACAGCCAGGAATAAAACCTACAACCTCTGGCTCCCTGCTGCATGCTTTAACCATTAGACAAAACTTCTACATGGGGAACCTGCACTGTGTGACCTAAGGGTGTGGATGTGTGAAGGGCATTACTTGCACTGAACTCCTGTTACAGGTCAGTTATTTCCCTATGTTGTACATCTCCTAAAAATATCCAAACCTTGTGGCTTTTATAGTTATGTAGCTTCACGTCTCTGTTACTCCTTCCTGGGAGGAATGAGGTATGTAGAATTGCTGGCAGTTAAGTTGTATTTAAAGACATTTTTATTTTCGGAATCAGATTCCGCATGTGCTTGTTTTAATTATGTTTTATGTGAAGTGCCTTAAGATGCATGCATGAAAGCAGGTCCATAAATAAACATGACATTAAAAGTCCATATTTATTTTTCTTGAGTTAATTCCTGGTGCTTTCTTGAGGTGCACAAAAGCTAAGATATATAGTCTCCAAAACCCAACCACAAAACCCAGACACCACACTATTTAAAACAAACCCCTCTCCCAGTCAACCCCTTTGTTGACTGCTGCTGTGAGGTCTTGATTGTGACACAGTGCATCAGGGATGAATATCCTGGGTCTAGACTTTCTGGCATAGAAGGAAAAGATCCACTATTCTCTCCTCTAACTATAGTTGAAAGGAGCGAGGTCTGTCTGCCCTACAGAGCCGAGTGAAATAGTGCAAACTGTTGTACTTGTAGCCCAGACAAGCACTCTCAAAAGGATAGTCACACACCCTTAATTGCAACTGTATGTAAGTAAAAATCAGCCAGTGAAAAATACGTGGGTAAATACAATATAACTGACCAAATCCTACTCACCATATTCTTAAATGGCTACAGTGGGGCTAATTCTCCAAGGAGTTGATGTACTACATAAGGCTTTGCTTTGGAGGCAAGCATTACCTTATAACATACAACTATAACCAGTGCAGTGACAAAGGCAATTCTGGTAACATTTCAGTCGGTTGTGGAGGCTGAAAGCCCATTTGTCTTGCGGTTGTCTGAGGTTCACTTGAAGCACAAGGGTGGGAGCAGATGTGAAAGGCTGACACTTGCTGGGAATGTCACCTGTTGCCTCATTGAGGGCAAGCACTGCGGGCAGCAGAGGTCAGCTTCTCAAGTGGGATCAAATAAAAATGACAGGCGTAGGCCTGCCCATAAAAGGACCTCTTTGAGGTCAATAAAAAAGCAATTCATTTTCTGTTCCCAGTTAGACCCCTTGGAACAGGCAAGTATGAGAAAAGGCCTGTGAACAGTCTTGTTGGAGGGTCGCCAACAGAGGCTGCCCAGCCTTCTTTCACAGGACCTCTAGCTGCCACTGCTAACCCAGAGGCAGCTTCAATTGCAGCTAGTGCTATGCTGCCTTCAAGGGTTTCATCCTCCCACCCCATGCCCTGTACCCCCCAGAGCTGCCTGCTGAACAGCACATAGGTCTGCCAAACCAGCTGTCTGCTGACTGGATAAAATAATCTAGGATCAAGGACAGGAAACTAAATTCACACAGGCAGGCAAGATGAAAAACTGATGTTTTGTAACAGCCACGCCATTGACTTGCTCCTTTCATTTCTCCCTTCTCTCGCCCTGACCAATGAACAACCATAGAATATTTTCACCCAGTCCAGTTTTATCTTCATAGCGAAATTAGTGGCATTTTTCTGACACAAGAGGCATTGTGTTCTCATGTTTGATTCCCACGAAAACCTGCTCTCTCAGAAAACACGTGGCTGTCCAAATAAGCAAATGGGTGTGCTGAAAAGTGTATAACATGAAAAATAATCAGAAAAGGTCAAACAGTGGGCAGCAGTCATCCATGACTGTGGGAAGCACCAGTGATTTTTTTCATATTCCTACCCGTTTGCATCTGTGCTTCAGCACTCCTGCTTCCACTGAATTACTCTTTCTACTACTGGTGTATCCCATGCAACTGAAAGTATTTTGAGTGACAGTCAAGTCCACTATTACTTTAAAAACACCTATTAATTATATATTATATTATATTAATAGGAATCAAAACTACAGCTGTTTTGGGGGTTGCTAACCCAATTCCAGGCTTGGTACAGGATAATTCATTATGTGATACCCAACTGCAAGAATGACTAGAACCATCTGTTACCTCTGTACTTCCTCTAACCTTTGCAACCTTCAAGCAAATTTCAAATAGTGGTGTCTTAAGTTATTTTCCTAGCACAAGAATTAAAGTACTGTATTTGTCAACATGTGAACAAGGTGCAGGACCGTCTGAAAAATCTGAATTGAGTGTATAGTTATTATTCATAGAAGCCTATTTTAATACTGGTCTGAAAAATGGCCTGAATGGGAAGCTGGAAGTTGGGAAGAAGGACTTCTCAATTGGTTAAAAATTATGTTTTTCTTTTAAGTATTTATATTTCAGCACGTGTTCTTTATCTCCATCTCTGTGTATCCACTTTACTCTATTTGCATACGAATTGCTGACCCTACTTTCATATAGTAATGTGTGACAGTAATATCCTATTCTTTTTAGGGTATTAAATGGCCATGTACAGGAGATAGAATTCTGGATCAATCAATACCTCTTAACAATAGGCTCTTTTATCTCCTAACATTCATGAGATCATAGTAATACATTCTTATTTTGGTTTCATCACTTCAACAGTCCTAAGTAGATCAACCATATGTTCTTGGAAAACGTTTAAATTAAAACATTAGAGGACTGGAGTGGAGGGGAGTTGCCTTTTGCTTCTCAAGAAAATGCATTTTGAATGCATTCAAGTACAAATGGAATGTTCATAAGCCATTAGGATGTTCCTAATTTCTTAAAGATGTTCCTTCACATGAAGAAGAATCATCTGACCCAATAAGCCAACATTAGCTTGTGTTTGTATGTTCACAAAAAATAAGCATTGCCCAATGACCTTGCCTTTTGGTTTCAATATGAAAGAATCGCATTCAGGGGAAATGTTAGAATGATATTTTCAGATCCCCGGACAATATAGGATCAGACCACAGAATTAAAGTATTTCTTTGTCTTATGATAGCTTTCCTCTGTAAGTATTAAAAAATACTTGGATCAAATCAATTGTTTCCTTTGAATGTAACTAGAAGTGAATTAAATGCTTAAGCATGCAATTCACTGATATTTTAATTTGAGAACATTTTTATATGAATATTTTAAAAGAGTTTTATGTTATTTAAAGTACAAATTCTAATTATTACTCTGTTTTGTATATAAGTAACATTAGGATGTGTTGGAATTTGTGTAAAAAAGTTCATATTCTCTTGGGTTTTATGTAGATGATGAGATTTTCCTAAAATAGCTAAATAAGATAAAAGTACATTTCAGACTTCATTGTTCTGCCTTGTTCCATCAATTGCACCTTCAGTGCATTTTCCATCCCATTGCTTCATTCAGGGTCAACACTAATTTTAAACAATAAAGTTTACATGCAGGTGTGAGTGTAGGGAGTGGGAGGCAAATCCTTACGAACAACGGCAGTTGTTTCTTTCTGGTGGTTGTTGTGCATTTCTTTGGTTATTGTCATTGGAAGCAAAGGATGCTCAAACCAGCTAAAAAACTTCTGTTTGCTAACTGGCTGAAAGTTAGCCATGACAATTTGAGTCACCAGTGTTTTTGTTGGCCAGTGGTGAACCGGTAAGCAAAATGCTCAGGGAAGTGCTGGCCACATGGGGATTTGGGGGGAGAAAGGACAGGAAAGGGGAGTCATTTAGAAATTTGGATTTCAGGGTAGGTAGAAGAGGGTTATTTTAAATTTAACCCTCAAAATGTAGGACCTGATTCACCTCTCACACACTCCATTGACTTCAGTGAAGTCATTCCTGATTTATAAATCTGCAGGGAAGAGGAGACTCAGCACCTCAGATACCATATATAAGTTTTGTAACTAAAATTATATTTTGAGATCCAGACCCCTCAAAAAATCTTTCTACCTAACCCTCTGGCTATGCTCCATTACAGTACTAAAATCTATTTCTTTAGTCCACATGCAGCACTGGAGTAACTTTACATTAATGGTTAGATGTTTAAGAACCAAAACTGATGTATAAATAATACGTAAGTCCACTTAAAACAATATTAAAGCTCAGTGTTATAATTAGTATTTTTAATAAAAAAAAACTTTTTATGATTAATGACCATTTCAAATGGTGGTGTTTGGGGGATTAGGTGATTAATATATTAGCTGTTTGCATGTGAGAACACAGGCTAAAAGCCTGGGCTAGGTAAGTTTGCCCTTCTGGAGCAGCCACAGACAGTAGTAGTCCTGGCCATGAAGCTCTATTGAAGCAGGGGGCTTCAAATCAGATGTGGAGGCTCAAGACTTCAACTCAGATTGCTCCGTACCTCCAGCAGATTCCTCAAGATCCAAACACTCTCAGCACATCCATAGGTTTCATGAACTAACGCCCTGATTAGCCTGTAGCTCCCCCCACCCCTGGAAACAATTCAGTGAAAGTTTTACTACAGGAATAACTGTACTTTTATCCCCCCCCCGCAAGACATCCTCCTTCAGTTTTCCCTGGAAGAGGGCAATCAAAGTGAGCAGGAGTATTACTGACTAGAATCCCCCTTCCTCAAGCAAAAAAAAAAAATCTCTGTTGGCTCCTAAGGGAAGAGAAAGAACGCTCGCTGCCTCCTGCTGTGGTTGACTGCTTTTTCCTAAGAGGCAGGGAAGTAAGGAGACAGCCTAATGGGGGAGCCTTTCCCCTGGCAGTCTGAAAATCATGAGAGATCCAAAGCTTTTCAGGTCACAAAGAGGCTGCCTGCAGCAGAGGCCAAAAGCTGTGTTTCTTGTGATTAAATGATGAGAGATGGCAACACTGAGGTGCATTGGAAGAGATTCTTTATGAGTAATAGATGCACTTCACCTGGCCTGCACTATGTCTGACTGGGTCTTATGCTATCCGTTTCGTATTTTCATAGAATATCAGGGTTGGAAGGGACCTCAGAAGGTCATCTAATCCAACCCCCGGCTCAAAGCAGGACCAATCCCCAACTAAATCATCCCAGCCAGGGCTTTATCAAGCCTGACCTTAAAAACATCTAAGGAAGGAGATTCCACCACCTCCCTAGGTAACCCATTCCAGAGCTTCATCACCCTCCTAGTGAAAAAGTTTTTCCTAATATCCAACCTAAACCTCCCCCACTGCAACTTGAGACCATTACTCCTTGTTCTGTCATTGGGTACCACTGAGAACGGTCTAGATCCATCCTCTTTGGAACGACCCCCTTCAGGTAATTGAAAGCAGCTATCAAATCCCCTCTCATTCTTCTCTTCTGCAGACTAAATAATCCCAGTTCCTTCAGCATCTCCTCTTCTGCAGACTAAATAATCCCAGTTCCTTCAGCATCTCCTCATAAGTCATGTGAGCCAGCCCCCTACTCATTCTTGTTGCCCTCTGCTGGACTTTTTTCAATTTTTCCACATCCTTCTTGCAGTGTGAGGTCCAAAACTGGAGACAGTACTCCAGATGAGGACTCACTAATGCTGAATAGAGGGGAATGATCACGTCCTTCGATCTGCTGGCAATGCTCCTACTTATACAGCCCAAAATACTGTTAGCCTTTTTGGCAACAAGGGCATGCTGTTGACTCATATCCAGCTTCTCATCCACTGTAACCCCTGGGTCCTTTTCTGCAGAATTGCTGACTAGCCAGTCGGTCCCTAGTCTGTAGCAGTTATAGGATTCTTCCATTCTAAGTGCAGGACTCTGCACTTGTCCTTGTTGAACCTCATCAGATTTCTTTTGGCCCAATCCTCTAATTTGTCTAGGTCCCTCTGTATCCTATCCCTACCCTAACAGCGTATCTACCATTCCTGTCAGTTTGGTATCATCTGCAAACTTGCTGAGGGTCAATCCACTCCATCCTCCAGATCATTAATGAGGGGGGGGAGGGATAGGTCAGTGGTTTGAGCATTAGCCTGCTAAACCCAGGGTTGTGAGTTCAATCCTTGAGAGGGCCATTTAGGGAACTGGAGTAAAAATCTGTCTGGGGATTAGTCCTGCTTTGAGCAGGGAGTTGGACTAGATGATCTCCTGAGGTCCCTTCCAACTCTGATAGTCTATGATTCTATGATATTGAATAAAACCAGCACAGGACCAACCCTTGGGGCACTCCACTTGATACTGGCTGCCAACTAGACATGGAGCCTTTGATCACTACCCGATGATCTAGCCAGCTTTCTGTCCACCTTATAGTCCATTCATTCAGCCCATACTTCTTTAACTTGCTGGCAAGAATACTGTGGGAGACCGAATTAGAAGTTTTGCTAAAGTCAAGGAATAACACACCCACTGATTTCCCCTCATCCACAGAGCCAGTTATCTCCTCACAGAAGGCAATTAGGTTAGTCAGGCATGATTTGCCCTTGATGAATCCATGCTGACTGTTCCTGATCACTTTCCTCTCCTCAAAGTGCTTCAAAATTGATCCTCCATGATTTTTCCCAGGGACTGAGGTGAGGCTGAGTGGCCTGTAGTTCCTGGATCCTCCTCCTTCCCTTTTTCAAAGATGGGCACTACATTAGCCTTTTTCCAGTCATCTGGGACTTCCCCAGATCACCATGAGTTTTCAAAGATAATGGCCAATGCCTCTAAAATCACATCCGCCAACTCCTTAAGCACCCTCGGAGGCAGTGCATCTGGCCCCATGGACTTGTGCTTGTCCAGTTTTTCTAAATAATCCTGAAACACTTCTTTCTCCACAGAGGGCTGGTCACCTCCTCTCCATACTGTGCTGCCCAGTGCAGTGGTCTGGGAGCTGACCTTGTTTGTGAAGACAGAGGCAAAAAAAACCATTGAGTACTTCAGCTTTTTCCACATCCTCTGTCACTAGTTTGCCTCCCCCATTCAGTAAGGGGTCCATACTTTCCCTGACGACCTTCTTGTTGCTAACATACCTGTAGAAACCCTTCTTGTTACTCTTAACATCCCTTGCTAGCTGCAACTCCAAGTGTGATATGGCCTTCCTGATTTCACTCCTGCATACCTAAGCAATATTTTTATACTCCTCCCTGGTCATTCATCCAAGGTTCCACTTCTTGTAATCTTCTTTTTTGTGTTTAAGATCAGCAAGGATTTCACTGTTAAGCCAAGCTGGTTGTCTGCCATATTTACTATTCTTTCTACACAACAGGATGGCTTGTTCCCACAACCTCATTTGGGATTCTTTAAAATACAGCCAGCTCTCCTGGACTCCTTTCCCCCTCATGTTATTCACTCAGGGAATCCTGCCCATCAGTTCCCTGAGGGAGTCAAAGTCTGCTTTTCTGAAGTCCAGGGTCCATATTCTGCTGCTCTCCTTTCTTCCTTGTATCAGAATCCTGAATTCGACCATCTCATGGTCACTGCCTCCCAGGTTCCCATTCACTTTTGCTTCTTGTACTAATTCTTCCCTATTTGTGAGCAGCAGGTCAAGAAGAGCCTCTAGTTCGTTCCTCCAGCACTTGCACCAGGAAATTGTCCCCTACACTCCAAAAACTTCCTGGATTGTCTGTGCACTGCTGTATTGCTCTCCCAGCAGATACTGGGGTGATTGAAGTCCCTCAGGAGCACCAGGGCCTGTGATCTAGTACCTTCTGTTAGTTGCCTGAAGAAAGCCTCGTCCACCTCATCCCTCTGCTCTGGTGGTCTATAGCAGACTTCCACCATGACATCACCCTTGTTGCTCACACTTCTAAACTTAATCCAGAGACTCTCAGGTTTTTCTGCAGTTTCATACTGGCGTTCTGAGCAGTCATACTGCTCTCTTGCATACAATGCAACTCCCCTACCTTTTTCATTAGGACCAAGTGTATATTTCGGAATGAGAGGGGAAGTAGCATTTAAAATAAGTCAATTTAAAGCTCAGGCTTTTGCTGAGGTTCTCCACTCTTCATTTTATTGAAAATATCACTGTGTGAGAGATTTCTCCCTCTAAGAACATATGTCCTTCCTGCTTGTTCAGACTCAGATCATAATCTCAATTGTTTGATGTCATAATGTGTAGCTATGGGAATAGGTACATGACTTTAAAAAAACTGAAGAAAATAATTATTACTGATCCAGTGTTAAATTGGGAGAAGGTGCCTTGTGGGGTTATTCAGTGTCCAGTAATTTCATGAATTACTTGGAAGAGAGCACACTAATTGGATGTACAAATGTGCAGCTGGAAAGGATTGTAAACACTCTGGAGGATGGGAATAAACTACAGCACAACTTTCATAAACTGAAGAAAGAACATCCAACTGACTTTATGTTCAAATTGTTACCTTAGGCTATTCAGTGAATACTTATGAATACATTTACAGAAATCAGGACAGAACCGAGAATGATTCAGCAACAGACAAATGGGCTAAACTGATGAGATAATTTGTTCTCGATAAATAATTGGACTAGCTCTGTAAACACCACAAAAAAACTGAAGTGTTTTCAGAACAGGATATTCAATTCCCGAATTCACGTGAAGGTGATGTAGATTTAGTGCTGTTATATTATGTGGTTATTTTAACAGAGTATATGAGAAAGTAATATTTACAGGTTAACTTGGTCCACATAGTATTGCCAGTGTCTTGTTCTTGTTACTCTTAGATAGTACTACTAATACTGAATATTTATACGGAGTTCTATATTTTCAAAGCACTGTTTGACATTAAACTAATCCTCATACCACAACCCAATGGTTTTCTTTTATGACCTAAAAGCAGCTTCTCCTGTCTATGGCCATATTTTTCCATTTTAGTGAACAGGCACTTTTCTTAGAATCTTCTTAATTATGAATACTGGCAAAATTGCAAGAATCACACTTGGACGCTGCCATGATTAGTTATGCAAGATTTACTCCATGTGACTTTAATGCAAGTCACACACAAAGAGATAGCTTACCTAAAGACATTTTTGCATAGTCTGTGCATGATTCTTGTATATATGATTCTTGCACTTTTTCTAGTATAGGTAGATAGAGGAGACCCAGTAGATTGCATGCCCCATCGCCCCACCTCTGCATGATTGTCCTGCACAGTATATTCTTAACAGTGCTTTGTCTAGTTCAGTTTTAAATGATTGAATGGAACTACTAATATATTCTTTGGGAGATCAGTCCACACTGAAACAGCCCTCACATTTAGGAACTTTATTCTGCTGAGTTTCATCCCACACCCCATTATAACATCCTTAATTTCTTTCCCTCCATGATGACTGGTAGCTTTCAGATATTCATAAACAATCCCAGCCCTCTAAATTGTTGTAGTTTGCCTAAATTAACCATAATCAGCACTTCTAATCTATAGCGTACAGTCTGCAGGAAAGAGCACAGGAGGGCCTGAGTTCTCATTCTGAATCAGCCACTGGTTCATTCTGTGGTTCTGGGCAAGTCACTTTACCTCCCTCTCTTTCTTAGGTTCCTAATCCGTAGAATGGGGATAAAAATACCCACATACTTCAGAGGGGTGCTATGTAGCTAGTGAACAGGAGCAGCAAGGGAGTTCCCCAGGTGAAGGAGAAGCAACTACATGACCATAGGAGTGAGCATGTTGTCTGTTGTGTGCTTGCTTCATTGCATGTGTCTGCCTGATAGACGTTTATAGTGGGGTTTCGCTGGAGGGCTGTGAGCTGAATCTTGCGGCCTGCTAGACAAGGCTGAGAACTTCCTAATGAGAATCTGGTCTGCCATACTTGGACCCCTAGTTCCTTTAGAATCCATTGACAAGCAAGTGGGGGTTAATTCAGAGAGAACACAGTTTTAAAAAGCTAATGCATGAGCTACCAGAGGAGCTAACAAACAAGAGCACTTTCCGTAAGGTGACTAGACAGCAAATGTGAAAAACTGGGACGGGGGTGGGGGATAATAGGAGCCTATATAAGAAAAAGACCCAAAAATCAGGACATCTAGTCAATCTAATTTTACAAAGGAGTTTAGAGACAGAGCATGAAAACCAGATACACCTAATAAGCACTCTCTAAACTTAAGCCAATACCATTCTCCCCTGCACAAAGCACCCTCCCATACACAAAGAAAACCAATATACGAGTAAAAATAATGCAGACAGAAGTCCAGCAGCAGAGTGAGGGCTATCCAGTTTATTGCACTGAATGCAGCATGTAGGATTACCTGCTTTGTGGGCAACTGGTGTATATGTGAATTCAGCGCAAGCAACTCATGGCCCTTAGAGACTGAGTAGGGGCTCTTGATATCAGAGTGGCTGAACTGGAGGAGCTAAGGGAGACAGAGGGGTAGATAGAGATGACTTTCTGGGACACAGTGGAATGGTCCCACTCCCAGTCTGACAGCCTCTGTGCTGTGGAGGAGGAGGAAAGTCTCAGGGAAGGAGAACATTAAGCTGGAGTGGAAGGAAACTATCTCATACTTGGGGCACTGCTTCCAGATGATGTCATGGTGTCATCTCACACTGAAGATGCCTTTCTGGGGAAGGGGAGCCTTGTTATTAGGAAGACACGGGTAATAATAATGGGGGATTTGATTATTAGACGGAGATAGTTGGGTTTGTTATGACTAGGAGAGCCACATGGATATGAAGATTGCAGACCTCTTGAGACATCTAGACAGACTTACGTGCAGTGGTGGGGAGGAGCTGGTTGTAATGGTATATATAGGTACCAATGACATAGGGAAAGGTAGAAAAGAAGATCTGGAAGCCAAAATTTAGGTTTCTAGGGAAGAGATTACAGTCCAGGACCTCCATGATATTATTCTCTGAAATGCTTCCAGTTCAACATGCAGGGCCAGTTTTAGATAGACATCACTACAAGGTCTCAATGCCTGGATGAGTTCATGGTGTTGGGAGGAGGGACTTAGGTTTATTAGGAACTGGGAAACCTTTTGGGAAGGAAGCAGCCTATACAAGAAGAATGGGCTCCACCTAAATCACAACAGAACCAAGCTTCTGGCATGTAAAATTTTTTTGCCAAACAATCAGTGTGGCCAGTGGATGATTGAGGTGCTTAATGACACTCGGGGAAGACAAAGCTATTACAGAGAAGCTAAATGAATTCTTTGCATTGGTCTTCACTGTAGAGGATGTGAGGGAGATTGTCACACCTGAGCCACTGATTTTAGGTGACAAATCTGAGGGACTGTCCCAAACTGAGGTGTCAGTAGAGGAAGTTTTAGAACCAACTGATAAATTAAACAGTAATAAGTAATCAGGACCAGAGAGTATTCACCCAAAACTTCTGAAGGAACTCAAATATGAAATTGCAGAACTACTAACTGTGGTATATAACCTATCACTTAAATCAGCTGCTGCACCAGATGACTAGAGGATAGCTAATGTAATGCTAATTTTTAAAGAGGCTTCAGAGGCAATTCTGGCATTACAGGCTTTACAACAGTACTAGGAAAATTAGTGGAAATAAAGAACAAAATTATCAAACACATGGATGAACCAGGTATGTTAGAGAAGAGTCAACGCTTCTTATTTAAAGGGAAATCATGCCTCACCAATCTATTTGAATTCTTTCAGGGCAGGGGTCAAACAAACATGGACAAAGATGATCCAGTGGATATAGTGTACTTGGACTTTCTGAAAGCCTTAGATAAGGTCTCACACCAAAGGCTCTTATGCAAAGTAAGCAGTCATGGGATAAGAAGGATCAGAAACTGGTTAAAAGGTAGGAAACAAAAGATTGAAACTAACCATTTATTCCTAAATGGAGAGAGTTAAATAGCAGGGTCCCCCAAGGATCTGTAGTGGGACTTGGACAGTTCAAAATATTCATAAATGATTTGGAAAAGGGGGTAAACAGTGATGTGGCAAAGTTTGCAGATGATACAAAATTACTCAATATGGTTAAGTCCAAAGTTGACAGCTAAGAGTTACAAAGGAATCTCACAAAACTTGGTGCACAAGGCAACAAAAATAACAGATGAAAGTCAATGTTGATAAATGCAAACTAATACATATTGGAAAACATAATCCCAACTATCCATACAAAATGAGGGTGTCTAAACTAACTGTTGCCGCTCAAGAAGAGATCTTGGGGTCATTCTGGATAGTTCTCTGAAAACATCTGCTCACTGTGCAGTGGCAGTCAAAATAACTAACAGAATGTTAGGAATCATTAGGAAAGGGATAGTTAATACAACAGAAAATATAATGCCACTATCTAAATCCATGGTATGTCCACACCTTGAATACTGCATGCAGTTGTGGTTGCCCCATCTCAAAAAAGATACATTAGAATTGGAAAAGGTACAGAGAAGGGCAACAAAAAAGATTAGCAGTATGGATCAGCTTCCATATGAAGTGAGATTAAAAAAACTGGGGGACTGTTCATCTTAGAAGAGAGATGATTAAGGGGGATATGATAGAGGAAATCATGAATGGTGTGGAGAAAATGAATGGGGAAGTGTTATTTATCCCTTCCTATAACTCAATAACCAGAGGGTCACCGAGTAAAATTAATAGGCAGCAGCTTTAAAACAAACATAAGGAAGTACTTCTTCACACAATGCACAGTTAATCTTTGGAACTCATTGCCAGGGGAAGTTGTGAATGCCCAAAGTATAATTGGGCTTAAAAGGAATTAGATAAATTCATGGAAGACAGGTCCATCAATGGCTAGGGATGCAATCCCAGGCTCTGGGTGTCTCTAAACCTCTGATTGCCAGAACATGGGATAGGACGACAGGGGATGAATCACTTGATAAAATTGCCCTATTCTGTTCATTCCCTGTGAAGCATCTGGCATTGGTCAATGTCTGAAGACAGGATACTGAACTAGATGGAACACTGGTTTAGCCCAGTATGGCTATTCTTATGTTCTCATGATTCATTAGTTAAAGTCTATACTGTTCTTTAAACACAAAGTACAATATAATTACAAAGTATTGATCTTTCTTCATTTAACAATCCCTTTTGCCCCTCTTACCTAAATTCCCTCTATTTTAATGCCAGCTTTCTGATATTGAGGTGCCTAGAACTAAATCGGATATTGTAGCTGCAGTCTCACTAGACCCAGAAAGAGAAGGACCATGTTGTCTTATTTCTTTGTATACAACCCAGATCATATTGGCTTTTATTTTTACAAACCCATTAACATTTCTAATAAAGCTATCACCTTAATTTTTACTCATACTCCCTGTATCTCTCAGAGTTACTTACTCCTCTGTCCCCCTCTTGATTTTTTCTATTGGTTCACCTGATAAACTGTATACTGGATAATCGCAGCACTGAATTTAGCATAAAAGTACAACTACTACCACTTGCTATATGGTTAATTAAGTCTAAGGCCTGGTCTACACTGGGGGGGGGGGAGAATGGATATAAGATACGCAACTTCAGCTATGAGAATAGTGTAGCTGAAGTCAACATATCTTACATTGACTTAGATTGACTTACTTCGCATCCTCGTGGTGTGGGATTGACGGCCGATGCTCCCTCATCAACTCCGCTTCTGCCTCTCGCCTTGGAGGAGTTCTGGAGTCAACAGGGAGCACGTTCGGGGATCAATGTATCGCATCTAGATGAGATGCGATACATCGATCCCCAAGAGATCGATGACTACCCACTGATCAGGCGGGTAGTGTAGACATACCCTCATGTAGGCTATGCAGGAGTAAGAGCTCTGTATTCTCTTTGGCTTAGATACTTCACTTGTGACTTAATTAAGCTAAACAAGGAAAATCTGCCCAAATGAAGAAAGATGGAATGCTTTGTTTCCTAATAGATTTTATACAAACTTAGCTTCTGTGGTGAATGTTGCTCGTTTCTCTGCCGCCTGCTCAAAACAAAGACGGCACAAGCGGTATGAACAATGTCCTCAGCTTTGAACTCATTGGCTTAACCTCAGTGCACCAAAAAAGGAGAATCACATATTTGGAATGCAAATATTATTGTGAAATAGGAAAAAAAGACTAAAGGGAAAAAATACAGGCTATGCATGGCTGCTTTTAATGGAAATGGTATGATGTCGATTCTCCTTCTCCTCATGGTTTGCAGTCAGTGATCCCTGGAGAAAAAAGTCTGAAGTTGTAATGAAAAGGGATCATTTCAGAATGCGTAACATTCAAGTTCCCTTGCCTTTTATGTTCTAGAAAGGGAAAATGTTTTCACTGTATGTGGGTTTTTGATATATGGCTTTGAAAAGACGACTCAATCCTTCCATGAAAAGGTTGAATATTCTGCTCTTTGTTGAGCAAAGGGACTTTTCATTCCTGAATTACATTGAAATTCCACTCCCTAGTTATGAATAACTTGTAGCAGCTTTCTGGGAGGCTTAAATATGTAGCATTTACAAAATTTCAGCCTACAATAAACACTGTATTGCAAAACCAGCAACGTTTGGAGGATCGGGGCAGGGATCTTTTTTTCTCCAAGGAGAGTGTGGTGTATTTTTATGGCAGTAAAAAGGTTTATTTATGTAAAAAAAGGTAGTCTGAGCAATGCTTTTCAGTCTGGAAGAATAGCCAGAGAGCGTGATGCATTCAAAAGGCTGAGAAAGATTAGTTCACATGACATTGCTGCTATTCATTTTAGCAATCAAACCTTAGCTCAGATAGTTCATAACAGTTGTCATAACATTTCTTCCCAGATCTGGACCTTAGCGTCCAAAATATGGGTGTTAGCATGAAAACCTCCAAGCTTAGTTACCAGCTTGGACCTGGTAATTGCTGCCACCAGCCAGGAATTATACAGTGCCTAGCTCACTGTGGTCTCCCCAAAACCTTCCCTGGCGGACCCCAAGACTCAGATTCCTTGAGTCTTACAACAAAGGGGAATAAACCATTTCCCTTCCCCCTCCTCCCCTCCAGGTGTTCCCTCCCTGGGTTCCTGGAGAGATATACAGAAGCAAGCTCCGTGAATCTAAACAAAGTGATTCCACCCTCTCTGCTTCAAGTCCTTGAAACACAAGCACTGAGAGATCTAACCTCTCTCCCCCCTCACCCAGAGGGTATGCAAAGTCAGGCTTAGTAAGTCTAACACAAAGAGATTTTTCCCCCCTGACTTCTTCCTCCCACCAATCTGCTGGTGAGCTGCAGACTCAATTCCCTGGAGTCCCCACTAAAGAAAAACTCCAACAGGTCTTAAAAAGAAAGCTTTATATAAGAAGAATGAAAAAAGGACATAAAAGGATCTCTGTATCAAGGTGACAATATACAGGGTTAATTGCTTAAGGGAAAAAAATGAATAAACAGCCTTATCCAAAAAGAATACAATTTAATACATTCCAGCAACTACACACATGTAAATACAAAAGAAAACAATATAAACCTATTGTCTTACTATCCTTGTACTTACAACTTGGAAACAGAAGATTAGAAAGCCTGGAGATAGAAAAATCACTCTCAGAGACGAGACAAGGAACAGACCAAGAACAAAGGACTCACACCCAAAACTTCCCTCCACTCAGATTTGAAAAAGTCTTGTTTCCTGATTGGTCCTCTGGTCAGGTGTTTCAGGTTACTGTTGTTACCCCTTTACAGGTAAAAGAACATTAACCCTTAGCTATCTGTTTATGACAGCAGTGGATTGCTCTTTGGTTAAACTCTCTAGTTAGAAACACTGTTCAGTCACATAGTGTCTGTAGAGCCTTCACCAGTTACCCCTCCTGAGCTGTTAATGAGATTTTTAATTGACTAATATAAAGAAACAGAATTTATAAGGAAAAATAAAGATAAAACTAATATTGGATCTCAGATAAACAATAAAGAGTTATATGACAGAATATAAATATTCATGAAAATTGGGCAAATACCGACAGAATTGTTACAATCTACTCCTTTCCCTCCTCCCAGTCCAGCTTTTTTCTGGTTGCAAGTCAGGTGGCTTCCTCGTCCATGCTGCTTAGGCACCAGCAGAGATCATGGAGAGCATAGTAGAGGCAAGGTCTTTTCTGTCCGTTCCAGTGCCCAGCATCACCCTGACCCAGAATAGCTAAGAGAAGCAATTACAGGGAAAGTCCAATTTCACCTCTGTGTCTCTGGGGTGGAGCATGTTCAGTTGCTCTGTGGGGATGGTATATGCATAATCCTGTCACATGTACGAGTGCTGAGGGAATGGAGCATGCTCCTTTGCCAGGTGGCACACGTGCAGTCCAGTCAGCACTACTAGCTATGACTGGCTCAAGCATGCTCAATGAAAATGGAATAGTTGGTGATTTTAGCTGCTACATTTTTCTTAAAAGTCTCTACTGAGCATGTGTAAAGTGGTATTTTTCAAAGTCTTATAACTTGGCATTTGGGTAAATTTTCAAAGGAACAGCAAAAAGCACATACTTGACACTCCCCTGCCAAATTTCAAGTCCCTGCTCCAAAGCATGGGTGCATTACAGTTTTTCAAAGAAAAGGTCACCGGAATTTTTTTAAATGGCAAAGCAACATATTTCCCCCAAATTTCACTCTGAGACGTGGCAAACAATTTTGACTGATATTTCTAAAAATTTCAGACTGAGGCAGGCATCCAGCATGGAAAATGTCAGCCCATCATGAACAGAATTATTTCAGCGGAATTATGAACAACTGAAAGCAGAGTTAACTGTCACAGAGCTACTTCATCTGCATAAGCTGTTTACCTAGAACTCCAGATGGATATAATGACCTGGAAGAGAACAAAATCTTTACTGATAAAGTCTGTAGATGAGACAGAGATTGAGGGTGTAGTAAATAATGAAGAAGATAGATCACTGATACAGAGCCATCTGGATCTCTTGGTTAGCTGAGTACGAGCAAACAATATGCATTTCAATATGGCCAAATGTAAGGTCATACATCTAGGAAAAAAAGAATGCAGGCCATACTTACAGGGTGGGCAACTCTGTGGTGATCTGAAAAAGACTTGGAAATCATGATGGGTAATCAGCTGAACATGAGCTCCCAGTACAACGCTGTGGCCAAAAGGGCTAATGCAATCCTTGGATGTATAAACAAGGAAATATCAAGTAGGAGAAGAGAAATTATATTACTGCTGTATTTAGCACTATTATGACCACTAGTGGAATAGTGTGTGTCCATTTCTAGTATCCATAATTAAAGAAGGATGCTGAAAAATTGGGGACGGAGTCAAAGAAGAGACTAGAATAATTAAAGGATTGGAAAACAGGCCTTACAGGGATAGGCTCAAGGATCTCAATCTATTTAGCATATCAAAGAGAAGATTATGAGGTGTCTTCATCACAGTTTATAAGTACTTACATGGGGAACGTAAATCTGATAAGAGGGCTCTTTGATTGAAAGAAAGTATAACAAGATCCAACATCTAGAAATTGGAGCTAGGCAAATTCAGACTAGAAATAAGGTTCAAACCTTTCAGTGAGGGTAATAATTAGCCATTGGAATAAATTACCAAGGGTTGTGGAGGATTCTCCATCACTGGCAATTTTAAAATCAAGACGATGTTTTTCTAAAAGATACTCTATAGTTCAAACAGGATTTAATTCAGCGAAGTCCTATGGCCTATTTTATACATGAAGTCAGAGCCGATAATCCTACTGGTCCCTTTTGGCCTTATTATCTATTCATGTCTGAATGGGGAAAGCTGTGTTTTTCCTGTTATTTCTCTTTTTCAGGAAGAGATCACTAATGATAGCACATATCAGTCTCCTATCATTGTACACTTCATAATCATTGACATTTGAACCTCACCAATAATTCAACATCAGCTCAGCCTCAGCCAGTAAAATGTTTTCTGGGTAAAACTCTGGTTTCTGCAGCTAGGTTTGGACTACTTTATATACTGTATTTTCTTGCAAATTTTTAAAAAACATGTCAAATTAATTTTGGTAATTGAGTCTCGGTATACAGTTAAGAGAATTTAATCAATCAGTCTCAGAGCCATTTTATCACAGAGTAGTATAACATTACCCCATTTTCAAATATCCCACCATGTATGTGACTAAAATTAGAAGGCCTGATGCATGAAACGCTGCAGAAATTAAGTGGTTAAAGGAATCCAGTAAAGTCAACTTGCATTTGGATATTGGAAATTTGAGTCAGCATGCTCTGGTAAGCAAAAATCATGCACAGTATGCCAACATAATATTAAGGCTCAGAATGCAAAGCAGAGAAGCATAACAACTCGATTACTGACTTCCTTTCTATAAAGGAAATATTGTTTTAAGAAAGCTGTTCCAATGATCAAGTGTACCACAGGAATGTGTCAGCAATTATAGCAATCAACGCAGAGCACTTTTTCAACATTATTTTATCTAACATCCACTAATTACTAAGCGTGGCAATGTCCTTCGGCCTTGGGCTACACAGATGAAAAAAGACGATGGAAGCCTACTTTTAATTAGTCCAAAAGGAACAAAGAACATGCACACTCAAACTGCATTCTCCAGTCTTAAACAATGGCAGGTTTGAGTAAGTATGGCCTACACCAGAGAACTATTCAATTAGTTGAGGAGGATGCTGATGTTTTTCCTTGAGAACCCAAATAAGGGGACTATCTGTTTGAGATAAGGCTTCAAGCTTGTGACAGTATAACTGTGCATGAGAGGAATGGTATGTGCTGCTGATCTTTTAAAACAAACTAATGAAGCCTAGTATGTTCAAATAAAGAAAGTGCTCAAGCCAAATCCAAAGGAAAGTAATCAGATGTTCAGCAATGATGTCAAGAGGTTTTTTTCTTTCTGCACTCTGCTAATTTGCAGGCATCATATTTGCAATGGAAAAATACAGATTGTATCAGATTGTAAAGGGAAAGCATAATCTCTATATGGATATCTGGAAGAGTTGTCATCTAGACAGTATTTTAAGTTCATTAGTCTTCTTGCATGCATAGACTAGTGTGATGATGTGAGCTGGTAGATCTGCCACTCAGACTGGGTAAACAATGGTAATCAGTAGCAGAGGGGTAGCCGTGTTAGTCTGGATCTGTAAAAGGGCAAAGAGTTCTGTGGCACCTTATAGACTAGCAAACGTATTGGAGCATGAGCTTTCGTGGGCGAATACCTACTTCGTCGGATGCGTGGTAAGCAGAAGTCCAGGACTTTGATTTCACTACCACCTTAGTGAAATTTTTAAAAGCCAAGACTATGAAACCAGTAGCAGATAAGTTCTATTTGCCTGCGCATGCCATTATGTCGCTACTCTCAAAGCTCAGCTGGAAGAATCAAGATATTTCTAACTACAGGTCACTTAGTCTTGCTGGTAAAAAGAAAACAAAATCCTACTGAATATTCCCATTTATTCATTTCAATGGAGGATATTTTAACCACTTAGAATATTTACTATGCAAGTGAGGCGCTTCATACCATTAAACATTGAGAAGGCGGCTCCAGTAAACTATTAATGGTGATCAATGGCCAAGGGGCAAAACCTTCTTCCCACTTTCTTAGGGGCATCCACTGCCTAACAAATACAGCCTTGTCACAGATACCAGGATTTTGTCCCAAGTGTTTAGCAGAGAAATTCCACTTTGATAAAGATAGAGATAAACATAAAGGTCTCATCTCTTCTACTTATGTTTTTCTGTGCTGCTCCTCCAGTATGTCTGTGTAAGTATGCTGAATGCTGTGTTCCATGTTTAAATTACACCTTTTCCTTTGACCATAGACGTACACAACACATGAAGGGGATGCAGCATTCTATATTACTCCCTTTCTGTGATAGACCATATTGCAACTCCCACAAGAATTTGGAAATGGGCAGAGTTAAGGTGTCTATGGGAAACAAATCTGAATATTTGTGCAATTAAAATCAAAACATGTAAGTGGCATTGAGAAATCAATTACTTATAAGAGAAGAAGGCAGCTGTCAGCTTGAATTGACATACTGCCTCAACTACGAAAACAAAAGATTCCTATAGGCCCATGCGCTGGGCTCTGTTCTCTGCAAGGATACAGATGATTCAGAAAAAAACCCAGGTCTCCTCCCCACTGCTTCTCTCCCCTTTTTAGACTAAATATATATCAGTGGCTGCAGTACAAGCATGGGGGTTACATTGACAGGAGGTCTGACTCTGATCTCACACCACTTCAGTGTAATGCCACTGGCTTCTGTGGAATTACTCCTGATTTACACCTTTGTATCTGAGCCCCATCACAATCACATTTATGATCTAGCAGCTTTGGCAACAGCAGGTATTCATGTACACATTATACGTACCACTCTTTGACATGAGTTAATACAAACTTCATTCACGTCTTGACACCAGAGCTTACCACAGAGTTTAAGAACCATGTTTGAAATCATCATCTTTTCTCCACTTGAGTCAAAGTGAGCCATGATGAGGAAATCTAGGATAAAACTGGTATTACTCTCAAAATGTTCTCTCCCTGCTTGATAGAAAGATTTTCAAACTGTAAATACAACTTTTTTTAAAATTTACTGTTTTTGCCAAAAAGATACCTCTAAGAATTTGAGCACGGGGCAACACTCACTTTCTGTCTTATATATTTGCACGTGTAAGTAGGTACATGACCAATCTAGCCAATCCCTTGACAATTGAGTCTAAAGCATCTTTTCTTTAACTGCAAAGGCACAACATTCAGAGCTCTGAAATGTTGTGTGTAAGGCTATGTCTACACTAGCACTTTTGACAGCAAAACTTTTGTCAATCAGGGGTGTGAAAAAACACCTCCCAAGCATAAGCATTTGTGTGCACAGCACGATATCAGCTGGAAATGCTCTCCTGCCGACATAGCTACCACCGCTTGTTGAGCAGATTTCATTATGTCGACAAGAGAGCTCTCTCCCATCTGCATAACGTGGCTATCTGAGCACTCTTACAGCTGTATTGGTACAGTTGTGCTGCTGTAAGACTATACGTGTAGACATGGCCTTCATTCAGCTGAATCAATAGACTTAATATTAGCTCATTCTTCTTAAGGTCTAAAGTAGGCCTTGACTTAATTCTGTTAACTCTGGAAGAGTAAGCATTGACTGAAACAGGCACAGAGCTAGGCAAATGCTGAGCACTTTTGAAAATCCCACCCTTAGTTATTTTCTCCATGACATGCCATAGCTAACTTCCGCTGGGGCAGCCTTAGCTTCTAGTACATTGGCCGTTTTCAAACCCTTTTATTCTCTTCATCTGTGCATGAGATCTATAAATAAATTCAAGCATTTTGCTTTCAATAAGCTCTATTCATAACAGCACTATCCTTAAATGGCCTGAATTCTCTATAGTTATATAATGAATTCTTTTCTATTAATTGTTTGCAAGTCAATTAAGTGTGATCACAGTGGCTTAGTTCAATATTCTTCCACTATGGAATACATTAAAAAACAAAACACTGTCATCCATGAAGGACTTCATAAAATGTGAAGCCTGTGAAAGGCAGTCAGCAATCTGTGCAAGTCACGTTCCAAACTTTTGTTTGACAGACTTTGCCAAAGATTGGCAGAGTGTTAATAGAAACTGTATGCAGCATTAGAAAAGGAACAGAGTCAGCTGATGTATGGGAGACCTGAACATGCAATTCTTCCCACAACCTACTATATCACATAAAATTTGCTAAATCTAACATTTTTAAGCACCATTTGATGTCCGATAAAAATCTCTCAGGCCCTGAATGTTCACTACTCAGTAATGTATTGTCCCTTATAATAAACAGGTCAAGAGAGAGAGATCTGAACTGTACAAATGGCATGTTTTTGTATAGAGCCACTAAGCATTCAGAAGTTTTGAATGCAATATTCTACTTGTGCCAGGCATTTAGTTCACTCTGAGTAGGATACAGCAATGTTAAGATAAGGACTTATTTATGTTTATCCTTCTTTTGGTGGTGTCATTGTTTTAAACACTCACTCCCTGTCTTCTCTCCACTGTCCTCACCTACACTAGGCAGGGTAGTTCAGAAAGGCTTCCTCTGGATTTAGTTATTGATTACCAGCATATCAGGCTCTGTTGACTCAACCACAACAATAATCACTCAAGCCAACCTGAGTGAAATTGTCCATTTACAGAACAGTTTTCTCCTTGCCATCCATTAGTAATGTAACATGTTACTTAAAGAATTGCAAGATGCTCCCTGGAAAACTTTAGCTGAGATTTTCAAAGTTAACCAACGGATGTAGATACCCAGCATTCAATCCCCTAATGCAGCTTTAAAAATCTCAGACTTTGCGTCCAGTCCCATAGCCCTGATACCGGTAAATCTCCCATTGACTTCAATAGGAATTTTTCCCCAGTCAGGACTGCAGAATCAAGCTCTAAACATTTTCTTTATGTTAAAGCTTTAGCCATAAGATTTTCAGAATTTATTGGTGAAATCAACTGGTTTTGCTTTTGAAAACGTCATTATTTTTGCTTAATTTAGCATCAAGTTAAAGATCATGAACCAAATTCCGCTCTCAGTTACACCACCGCTGAAATCAGATAATGTAAGAACCAGACCAAGCAATTCTGCTTCTTTTTGGAGGGGGGTGTATTAAGTAGAACTGGATTTAAAATGAGGGGGAAAAGTGTTGCAAACATTTTCTTCAGCTTTGTGTAAATGTTTCATTTCAACGAAAAGTTGCTGAGCAGTTATAAAGCTTCGCATGGCCATGCCCACTTTATCTACAGTGTACCCTAAAAAATGATGTGCCCTCCATAATGCACCCAGCTCTCTCTTACTCATAATGGAAGCACAGGGGAGTCTGTATTTTGCATTTATTGGTTTTAGAGGAATGGATACAACTTGCTCAGTGTTTGTCAAATGTGCGCTGTGCAACAGAGCGGAGAAACAGGCCTCTGTGACTTTATATGAAATGGGAATCCGTGTCAGCTTTTTTACTTCAAGCGCCAATGACAAGGCAGATTAGGAAATTAAAGGAGTAGGTGAAGAGGAGTTCAGACAAAGATGAATGGGAACACATCCAAGCAAGAGGCAGCAGCAAAGGATTTCATAATTTAATTAAGTGATGAAAAGAGTAATGGGTCAAGTGATGAAAACAACAATACAGTCTTTCAGGGCAACAGGGATTCCAGAAACTGTCTTCCAACTCAGAAAAATCAGTCTTTCACAATTACTCCACTGTTAGCAGAATGACTTCTGTTGATTAAATTAGCATGCAACAGGACATTAGACATGCTCTAAGATCTGTAATTGCAATATATTTTAGCAACTATGTGGCAAATTTGAAGAGGAACATTCACTATAGTTTTATGCCCAGGAGGTACTTATGGAGCACCAGTGTGGGACTGAGGTCGCTAAACAGAAATGTACATTAAGCGAATGACAAGGTTGTACATTTAAGCACAGAAAAAAAACAGGAAATATCAAAGGCTGCACGAGCAACCTTACAAATGGGAAGAATTGTGTATACATTATGATGCAGGCTGTCAAATTTAGTATATAGTCCAGCAGTTGTTGTACAGACATTGCAGTACCAAAGCTTGCAATGATTTCTGACTAGATGTCTTTAGCTGAGTTACCATGCCCCATCCCTTCCCTATTGTCCTCCAAACAAAGATGGTAGGTCCACAGTTATCTAACTTGGCATTTTAACCTTTTCTAACAAAAGCCATGCTAGATTATGTTACTTTGTAGTTTTAGATGGGCCTTCTCCCTTTACAGGCACTTTAGACATGACATGGCTCAGATATTGTCTGGTTTTAATTACTATGGTGTTTTAATTCCCTTATATCTAAAGAGCTCTGAGAAATAAAGCCTCCAATAGAAGAAAACCTGCAGAGCAATATTTGTAGCTTTAAAAAATGGCTCTGACGTCTCCCTCCTTCTGAAGTTTGTTCTTAACAAAGATGGCTACCAAAAGTGTTGTTAGAAGGAACCATAAGGGTCATCTAGTCTAACCCCCTGCCAAGATGCAGGATTTCTCATGTCTAAACCATCCAAGCCAGATGGCTCTATCCAGCCTCCTTTTGAAAGCATCCAGCGAAGGAACTTCCACGACCTCCCTAGGCAGTCTGTTCCATTGTCCTATTGTTCCTACAGTTAGGAAGCTTTTCCTGAGATTTAATCTAAATCTGCTGTGCTGTAGTTTGAACCCATTGCCTCTTGTCCTGCCCTCTGTGGCAATAGAGAACAACTTTTCTCCATCTTTTTGATGGCAGCCTGTGATGGGGTATACTCTCCACAGTGGCCCTGAGAGGGTAAATTAGGCCCAATTAACTGCCCAGGCTGCACCTGGAGGAGGAGCCAGAGAACAGGGGTTGATTAAATGAGGATCAGCTGGTCAGAAAAAAGAGGGGCCTGTATAAAGCCCAGGAGCAGCGAGCAGAAGGAGGCTGCAGGAAAGTAGGCTACACAGTCACTCAGAGGAGGCAGACGAATCCAGACAAGGAGGAAGCCAGGAAGGTAGGGAAGGCTCAGGGGCAAAGCAGCAAGGATGGGGGATGTAGCACTGACCAGGCAGAGGACAGTGGACTGCCCGATTTGTTGTGGAAAGATTTTATTACATACCTCCCCAGAAGGGAGGGCCAAATAACAAAAAGGAGGCTGCAGTTCCTGGAGCAAGAGTGGTCTACAGGATGAAAGGAGGAAGGGAGAGACTCCACTGGAGGAGGGCACAGTGTCTGGCCAGAGCTAACCCCAGAGCAGCCAGGAGGAAGCACCACTAGCAGTGACTGAACATCATGACACAGTCTTTTAAGTGTTTGAAGATTGCGATCATGCACCCCCTTAAACAGTGGTGTCCCCCAGGGGTCTGTTCTAGGACCAGTCCTATTCAACATGTTCATAAATGATCTGGAAAAAGGGGTAAACAATGAGGTGGCAAAATCTGCAGATGATAGTTAAAACCCAGGCAGACTGCGAAGAGCTATAAAAGGATCTCTCAGAACTGGGTTACTGAGCAACAAAATGGCAGATGAAGTTTAATGTTGATAAGTGCAAAGTAATGCACATTGGAAAGCATAATCCCAACTATACATATAAAATGATGGGGGTCTAAATTAGCTGTTACCACTCAAGAAAGAGCTTGGAGTCATTGTGGATAGTTCTCGAAAAACATCCACTCAATGTGCAGCGGCAGTCAAAAAAGCAAACAGAATGCTAGGAATAATTAAGAAAGGGACAGATAATAGGACAGAAAATATCATGTTTCCTCTATATAAATCCATAGTACACCCACATCTTGAATACTGTGCGCAGATGTGGTCGCCCCATCTCAAAAAAGATGTATTGGAATTGGAAAAGGTTCAGAAAAGGGCAACAAAAATTATTAGGGGTGCAGAACAGCTTCCGTATGAGGAGAGATTAATAAAACTGGAACTTTTCAGCTTGGAAAAGAGACAGCTAAGGGGAGATATGATTGAGGTCTATAAAATCATGACTGGTGTAGAGAAAGTAGATAAGGAAATGTTGTTTACTACTTCTCATAACACAGGAACTAGAGGTCACCAAATGAAATTAATAGGCAGCAGGTTTAAGACAAACAAAAGAAAGTATTTCTTTACACAACACACAGTCAACCTATGGAACTCCTTGCCAGAGGATGTTGTGAAGGCCAAGACCATAAAAGGGTTCAAAAAAGAACTAGAGAAATTCATGGCGGATAGGTCCATCAATGACTATTAGCCAGGATGGGCAGGTATGGTGTCCCTAGCCTCTGTTTGCCAGAAGCTGCGAATAAGTGACATGGGATGGATCACTTGATCATTACCTGTTCTGTTCATTCCCTCTGGGGCATCCGGCACTGGCCGCTGTTGGAAGACAGGATACTGGCTAGATGGACCTTTGGTCTGATCCAGTATGGCCATTCTTATGGTTCTCTTTTCTAAACTAAACATACTCAGTTCCTTCAGCCTTTGCTCATATGGTTGGCATCCCATCCCTTTGATCATCTTTGTCACTCACCTCTGGATACCTTCCAGTTTCTCTATATCCTTTCTACACATTGGTGATCAAAATTGGACAAACTATTCCAGCTAAGGCCTAATCCATGACAAATAGAGTTGTATTATCCACTCCCATGATTTGCATGTTATGCCTCTGTTAATGCAACCCAAAATTGCAGTTGCTTTTTTCTGCAACAGCATCACATTTCTGACTCATGTTGATGTTGGTGCCTTGGCTGGTGCCTCCTCAGACTCCCACATCGGGGGAGAAGGGGGGAGAATCACGTCACCTTGGCGATGAGCTGAAGTCATGGGCCGACCCCGACCACTGCCCCTCTGGTGACCATGGTGGAGCCACGAAGCCTGAATCTGTCTTCTGACTGTCCCAGGTGAGCAACAAGGCAACGAGGAGCAGCGCTGCTTGCTGGAGGAGTGATACAGAGGCAAGCGTGACTGACTCTGTGATCCCAAATGAGCCCTCCAGAACAGGGGCCAATGACGAGGAGACCTCCTGGGAAAGGATGTTCGGTACCTACACCACCTAGGCAACCGATGGGCAGATGGTCATTGGTACTGGTGATGTGAGGAACGTCTCCATGACTCCAGCATCCCCCTTCTGGAAGGAGGGGATCTCAATGGAGATCTAAGCTGTCTATCTGGCGAGCCAGGGCACAGCTTCGAGTCCCGAGGTTGCAGCAAGGAGGACTTGTGTCTAGGATCCAGCAACCTGGGGTATTCCGCCAGTTCAAGTTGCAGCATCCCGGTGGCTTTCCCCTTCAGTGTCACCAGCAGAGCCATATTGGTCACCTGGCACAGCATCTGCGGAGTCAGTTGGCCTTGCTCCTTGGCCACCAAGACCACTTTGGGCATTGCAGCCCCCTTCACAGGCTGGGGTCCTCTGCTGGGGCAGGAGGATGGGTCCCTGGTGAGGCTGATGGGTCACGCAGTACCCCTGTGACTCCCTGTAACAGGCGCATAGCCTGACAATGGTCCTTTGCCCAGAGCACCTCTCTCCATTGGCACTGGGGGGCTTCTTTTCTTAAGTTTTTTCTTCGGCACTGGCAAGACAGAGCGGTGCCTGGCCGAGACCGGCACCAGCAGTGCGCTGCAAGCCGAGGCCAAAGTACTGGGAGTGGGTGTCATGGTGGAGGGTTCCGACGCTGGACAAAGAGAGCAGCCTCCATTAGTAACGCCCTCAAGCGGATATCCCATTCCTTCTGAGTCTGTGGGCAAAAGTTCTTACAGATAAGGCACTGTCCTTGCAATGGCCTTCCCCCACACACTTAAGACAGCTCTCATGCAGATCGCTGATCAGCATCGGCCGGCAGCATGACACACATGGCTTAAAGCCAAGGTAACAGGGCATGCCCCGCTGGGGCAAAGTCCCAACCGGGGACTCTCTGGCTAACTAACACTAATTATGAACTAGAGAGAAACTATGTACAACACCACCACCACTATAAAGTCAGTGGGTAAA
The DNA here is from genome assembly GCF_025201925.1 of Gopherus flavomarginatus. Taxonomy (NCBI): domain Eukaryota; kingdom Metazoa; phylum Chordata; order Testudines; family Testudinidae; genus Gopherus; species Gopherus flavomarginatus. Next base: position 120,750,371 of record NC_066620.1, on the reverse strand, counting down.
CTGCTATTGTTCTTGCGAGGCAAGACAAGGCGCTCCAGCTAACTGTCACAGGCAGTAAGAAGGAACTGAGAGGGTGCAGGACCAGCAGTGCCTGATATACTGCCGCATGGGAGCGCCACTCCAGGGGGTGCTACAGCCGGCCAGATGGGTACCGCTGAGGCAGAAATCTTGACAACTGTGCATGTGGGCACCCACACACCTAAAATGGAATCAACATGAGCAAGCAGTCAAAGAACTCCACTTGCTACATACCACTTGCATGAATCTGAGGTTTTGTTAAATAAATTGGTCCTCCATCAAATTGAATGAAACAAACAATGGACCTTCTTCTCTAACAGCAACTGAACTGGGTCAATGAGCTGGTGCTTTCTCCTAGAGGCTCTATGTTGTGTTCCAGAACCTAAACCTTCATATAAAAAATAAGCCTCTAGCCTTAATGGTTGCAAAGATATCCTTCAAAATGTAAAGATGTAAACTAGTGCAGTAATATCTGCTTGAAAGAATAGTTTTAGGAGGTCTGAATTGCCACTATATAGGACTAGGAGGTGATAGCTCTGATGCCTAATGATGCTAATCTAAAACATTGTTAACTATTTCACTGTTGATCAAAAAACTCAAGAAAGAAAAGAAGTTTGGTAATCGTAGGGTTTTACTAGGATCAAAATAAATAACTAATTATGCAAAGATAATACTGTACAATAAAATAAAGTAATTAGAGACAAGATAGGTGAGGTAATATCTTTGATTCAACCAACTTCTGTTGGTGAGAGCACCAAGCATTCTGAAGAAGAGCTCTGTATAAGCTTGAAAGTTTGGCGCTCTCACCAACAGAAGTTGGTTGAATCAAAGGTATTATCTCACCCACCTTGTCTTTCTAATATCATGGGACCAACACAGCTACAACAACCTGCAGGCAACAAATATGTGACTGCTATACAACATTGTATGTCACCTTAGTCTCCCTCACATTTTTTCCTACATCAAAAGTACATTGGTCTTGTATTTTTACATCTACAATTCAAGCTGATAAGATACAAGAATGAGACATACCCAAAAGTGAAGATGAATAGCAAGCAGCACTGTGTTTAGTGCACAAATGAGCTACAACTACTGAACAGATAAAGGAAGGTTTCTTATCTTTTACTTTGGAAGCCTGAATATGCTATGAAACTCAAGAGTTCAAGTACCATACTAGCAACAATCTAGAGAGCAAGAAACATTCCCACAGTGCCAGAATTACCATTCTGTCACAGTCTTACCTGGACTGGGAGGGTCTGAGATAGAAGATTTGCAAGCGTGGGAGTGCCAGATGTGCAATCACAATATTTTTGACTGGAAGCAGTTTCAAATACAACATTAAAACTCTGATACGCTTTTCAGTTACCTTTTAAAAATATAAATATCGAAGATTACTAACTATCATTCACTTAGAGCAGGTTGACTTTTTAGAACAAAAAGTGTTTATTAAAAGACCTTTTCCAGACCCAAAAAAAAATCATGAAAAACAGTTAACATTTTCCAATTCTTTCCTTTCTCAGGACATTTTTATTATTAATCATTGACTTTTTTAAAATGTCAATTTTGATAAACATTTTGGTAAAATTTTCAATTACAATTGTCACTTAAATACCAGGGTTGAGAAGCAATATTTCCTGCTGTTCAAAAAGAACTATCTTCACATTGAAATAACTGTAGAAGAGTCTCTGTAGAGTCCTGAAGTTAGGAACCAGATTCATACCTGTTGTGATCAATGTAGTTCCACTCAAGTCAATGAAACGCTTCTAGTGTACACAAATTGATAATCTGCCTGTCATGAATTGTGCAGCAAATGTCCTCACTTTCTCTACTCACCCCAAAAAATATCATTTGCAGTTACTGGTCAGCCAAACTCTTTCAGCAAAACAGGATCTGCATATTGTGGAATCACATATGCAAATATCTTTGTCCCAGATAACATGTTTACCACTGAAGAATTTTAGAGTTTGATGATATGCTACCATGTGTGAAAGCAAGTCATTTTTACTAAGTAATACACAAGGAAATGCATCATCTGAGCTTTTAAAACATGTTTTTCAACAAAGATCTTGACTTTTTAGGGTGAGGGTGAGAGGAAGTGTCTTTTTAGGTTCTGTGATTCTAACTTTTTCTTCTTCAGTTCCCAAGCTATTTCCAGTTTCACAGTATTTTTCTTCAATCCCTCCTGCTTCTTTTCTAACACCCACTCACTACAACATGAAGTCTGTTGAGTCAAATTCTGTTCTCTTCTTTTCAGCAATATAAAGGAGCAGATTTTTCTCCACAGTTTATAAGAATTAATCAAAGCCGCCCAGAGAATTCAGGGGGCCTGGGGCAAAGCAATTTTGGGGGCTCCTTCCATTAAAAAAGTTGCAATTCTATAGAATACTATATTATTGTGGGGGCCCCTGTGGGACTCGGGGCACTTGCCACCCCCTCTGGGCAGCCCTGGAATTAATTCTATCCCCTTAAAATTCAGCTAAAAGAATGGCACTATAATTAGCATACTGTGGAAACACTAAGACTGTACTGTATATAGTAGTAAAAATGTAGACAATCAAGGTGGGCATGGAACCTACAATCATAGCCTCAATCCTGCAAGTACTTATCCATGTGATTAACTTCAAGCAGATATAAGTAATTCCATTGAACTACAGGACAACGTGTGTGAATAAAAGTAAGCGTGTGTGTTTGCCAGATTGGGTTTAAAAAAACCAATCCTGCAACCTTTACTCACCCACACGTAGTTCTTTCTTAGATGATAGTTTAAAATTATGAAAGGCCTGCTCCTAAATAGAAATTGAATTAATTTTTAAAAGGGAGAGAGAATGTCCACAATCTGAATGAAAGCCAAGAATTTCATATACAGTCCCCTAAAGAAAAAAATAGTCTTATTGAAGAAATCTGCAAATGCCTAATCTTTATAGAATCTCTTAGTTGAAGGCTAATTTCACTGTTTTAGTTAAACAAATATATAAATTGTAATGTTAGCTTGGAGTCTTCACCCTCATATCAGGGTGAAACAAAAACACAAACGCCTCCTGGGGAGAAGAAGCTTTTAAGGTGAGGGGCACTGTGCTTTGACATTTGCTCTTGAGGACCAACAGGAAAAGCACAGTATTACTAAGCAGAACAGCAAATTCCAGTAACCTGCTTTGTAATTTAAATTGCATATCTATGCTTGTAATGGTAGTAACATGCAATTGTAGAAAGCAAGGATGATACCAGACCAGTGTGAAAAGGAGGGAAAGTAGTCTCCAAAGGTAGGATGTTTGGCTAAATGCAAGACTGTTGAGAAGTAAATTGTGCCCACACATTTTTTATGAATGCAGGTAATTTAATCCTGTGACATCTTTAGATGAAACTCACTATGCTTCCTGTTAGACTTGGCACTCAGGGTTGCTATTGTGCACAAATTTACAGGAGAAGCAAATTCCATGGAGGCAGCAAGCAGTCCTGGCTTGTTGTTTTCAGCATACACCTTAAGACCCGTGATTAGGTCTTCTCTTTCCAATGCACAAATCCTTTCCCAAAGAAAATTCTTGTAAGGTTTCCAGAACACTGACATGTTTTGCTCTGCTGATACTCAGTAGCACAGCCTCATAGCTTAGCGTGCAACGTCTCCTAATTAAACTACCAAAAGCTGAAAGCCATTTGCTGAAAAGGAACAGCACCTACTGCATTCATTATAATCCAAAGACGACATCCTGACATGAGAGTTTGCTATTTTCTCCAGTAGCACTACCGCTGATATCAGTCCCACTAGGACAAGGACTTAAAAGACCTGTCTGAGAGAGATGACAGAGGGAAGCACTAGAGATTACTTCCATCATCAATCTCGTTGGTCTCACACTATCATCTGGAATTTTTTTTAAACATGATGGATTCTTTAATTAACTTCAAAAAGTGTATCTGTTTCTCAGGTATGTAAACATGGCAGGGCAAGAGTCTTCATGGTTTTGCTTGGGAAATTGTCAAAACATCAATTAGAAACAGGTGGTTTGTTTAATGAATTCCCACTTTGACAACAGGAAAAATTTGACAATAGGAAAAAAATATACTCAAAACAGGTTTTCTTCCCAGAACTATCACACCAAGCAGCTTTTCCACACTTAATCAACAATATACATTTTTGGAAACTTATGCAATTCCATTCAGGTTGGTGGCCTTGATTCAAACCAAATATGCACTGGCTTCTCCCATTACATTTCAGGATTTAGTGAGCTGAAAAGGAGTGAAAAGTTTGCCCAGCGGTGGGTTACAGTGACTCCCAGCCCTGCTGGTTGGCTCAAAAAGAAGATTTGCACTGCTTAAGGTGGAAGCATCGCCAGGGCAAATGGAGGATGAGCCAATTCAGCATACTTCATGGCAGCCTCCATCTGCAGGACTCCTACAGAGCACTGGCCATAGTTTCAAAGCTGCCCAGTCTAGTGGGAACCCTTGGGAGGACAGCAGTGTAAACATCCTTTTGCCTTCTCGCAGGGGTGAAGTGGTCTGCAGTATAGGAATGTAAATACCATTTTAAAAGTGAACCATTTAAATCAGGGGTTGGCAATCTATGGCACATGTGCCAAAGACAGCACGCGAGCCGATTTTTAATGGCACGCTGTGGCCTGCCAGGACTCCAGTGTGCCATTAAAAATCCTGCCAGTGGTAAGCCACAGGGTCTGCGTTCCCGAGCCGGAGCATCCGGCGGAGCACAGCAAGCTGCTGGCTGCTCCCCTGCCTTCCCCCCCTTCCCCTGGAGCCCTGCTGCCACGTGTGCAGCGCTTTGGGGGCTGGGGCTGTGCGCTCCCATGGGGCAGCGTATCTGGCTCTGCTTCAAGCCTCATGGAAAGGGGTCCAGGGCCGGGGGGGGGGGGGTTGGGTATGGGGTAGGGGCAGTCAGGGGACAGGGAACAGGGTGGGTTGGATAGGGGGTGTGATCCTGAGGGGGGAGGCTAGGGGCAGGGATCTCTGGAGGGGGCAGTCAGGGAGCGGGGGGGTGGATGGGGCATGGGAGTTCCAGGGTCTGTTAGGGGGTGGGGGATGGATAGGGGTCAGGGCAGTCAGGGAACAGGGATCAAGGAGAGTTCTAGGGGGGCAGTTAGGAAGAGGGGGTTTCTAGAGTGGGTGGTCAGGGGACAAGGAGCTGGGGGAGTTGGATGAGTTGGGAGTTCTGGGGGGCTGTCAGGAGGCAGGGGTGTGGAGAGGGGTTGGGGCAGGCAGGGAGCAGGGTGGGTTGTATGGGTCCGGAGTTCTGGGGGTCCTATCAGGAGGCGGGGAGCAGTTGGATAGGCATGGGAGTCCGGGGGGGTTTGTCTGGGGGTGGGGGTGTGGATAGGGGGCAGGACAGTCAGGGGACAGGTAGGGGGTAGGGTCCTAGGGGGGCAGTCAGAGAACAAGGAGCAGGGAGGCTTAGATAAGGGATAGGGTCCTGGGAGGCAGTTAGGGGCAGGGGTACCAGGAGGGGAGGGGCAGGGGACAAGGAGCAGGGGGGCTGGGGGTTCTGAGGGGGGCAGTCACCCAGCCCTCTGCCCTGAGTTCTGTACCTCCCTCATACTTACCCAGCCCTCTGTTGACTCCTTCAACCCCGCCCCCCACAACCCCAGCCCTGACTGGCACCCACACACATCCCCAGCCCCCCCTGCCCTGACACCTGCACCCCTCTCACATGCCCCCAGCCCTCTGCCCTGACTTTTGCACCCTCCACATCCCCATCCTGAGTACCAAACGGGAGCTCCTGCACCCACCCCTCACATTCCCACCTGCACCCCTGGGAGCTGCCCACCAAATGGGAGCTGCCCAGGTAAGTGCCCCCACACTCAAACCTCCTGCCCCAACCCTGAGCCCCCTCCCTCATTCTAGCTATGGGCCAATCCTTTCACCCCCAGCCCTGTGCTCAGTGCACTCCCACCCTCAGCTCAGTGCAGAGAGAGGGAGAGAATGGGCCAGAACCATGGAGAAGGTAGGTACCCAGTGTATGTGGGCAGGGCCGGGACCCCAGACTGGCAGCGGCGCGAGCGGGTCTGGCAGCTGGAAACCTGGCTGGCAGAAGCCGGCAGATGGAACTCCTGAGCAGCAGTGGGCTGAGCTGCTCAGCCCACAGCCGGTCTGGGGTCCTGGCCGCCGGCCCTTCACAGCCCGCTGCCGGTTTGGGGTCCTGGCTGCCGGCCCCGCACAGCCTGCTGCCGGTCTGGGGTCCTGGCTGCCGGACCCTTTACAGCTGGGGTCCTGGCCGCAGGCCCCCTCAGCCCACTGCCAGCTCAGGTGAACAGAACCCCAGACCAACAGCGGGCGGAGCGAGCCAGCGGCGTAAGATCAACATTTTAATTTCATTTTAAATGAAGCTTCTTAAACATTTTGAAAACTTTGTTTATTTTACAATACAACACTAGTTTAGTTATATAATACATAGACTTGTAGAGAGACCCTCTAAAAAACGTTAAAATGTATTACCGGCACGTGAAACCTTTAAATTAGAGTGAATAAATGAAGACTCGGCACACTGCTTCTGAAAGGCTGCCAATCCCTGGTTTAAACGATTAAAAAATATTTCATTTAAACAGTCAACCAATTAAGCGGCTCCGGCCGGCTAGCCCAGAGGTTAACAGTTAAGGCAGGTTAACTGGTATGACTAATGCTTACCGGTTAACATTTTACATCCCTACTGCAGTAGCAAAGAAGGTGCAATTTGTAACCTGCTGCAGTGGGGGAGTGAGTCAAGCCCAGTGATTTTGATGGAACTGCACCAGGTTCTAGGGCTCAATATGTTCATTACTAAAAACATGCCTAGGAGTTGTAATAGTTGCTGGAGGGGCTTTGTGATTAGGCTTCTTAAACTGACAAACTGCTCAACAATCATTCTAAAATAAAATCTCTCTGCATGATCACAACAATAAACATTCTGAGACAATTAACCAAAGGATCCTGGGTTTTGAGAGAGGAGTATGGTGTGTGTGCACATTTATGTTTTTAATGCAAATACAGCTATTAGAATATTAGACGTATACTTCCACTACCATCACCAACGTGATGTTTTCTATCCTCATTCGTGTTTAGGTCTGTGATTTCAATGAAGGAAGTGCCATTTATTATTGTTGTTTTACCAGGCCCAAAAGTACGCTAGCCACCTTGCAGAACGAATTAAAAGAAAAAGCCATGGGATGAAATCCTGGCTCAACTGAAGTTAATGGCAAAACTCCTACCGACTTCAATGGGGCTGGTATTTCATTCATGGTCCCTGTTCCTAAGCACCTATTATCTAATTTTAGATGACTTGATAAGTGAGAGTAACAAATAGAAGGTGAGGAAAGGAATGTTGAGGGTCACAGCAATGAGGTCACATGATTGTTCAATTTAGGCACACGCACATATAGATTAATATTACTAATAAAAATTATTTGTATTAAAGTAGTAACTAGAGACCCCAACCAAGATCAGCCCCTGGTGCTAGGCCCTGTATAGACATGTAGCATGAAAACGGTCAGTACATCAAAGAGTTTACAATTTAAATTATAAACCTAAAACAGACGACAAATAAAAAACGGAAGAAAAGAAGTAGGATTATCCCTGTTTTACAGAGAAGGCACAGAAAGACTGAGACATTTGCCCAAATTCTCTGGCAAAGTTAGGATTGAATCCAGATCTCCAGAGTCTTAGACCAATAGCTTAACCACAAGGCCATCCTTCATCTCTAGCCCATTACTGCTGGTTCAAGAATCAAGATTGCTGTCCACATCTTAATAGTTAATCTCCCTGATTTACCACTGCTGTATGTCAATGTTGTGTTTCCACTACCAAAATAAAAGGGAGTGGGAACCAGTCCTCTGAGTCTTATTGCCACCTGTCGGAAGTGGTGTCAAGATCTGCTGTGCCTCAGTGAGATGTATTGTTGTAAAAAGCTACAAAACATAAGTGGCAGAGAACACAGAAGTCCTTAAAGATGCTTCAGTGAAATTAAGCAACATTTTATTTTTGTCTGTTTGTGAGTGGTTACACTGCCTTTGTAAAGGCAGATAAAACAATAAGAAATTTCTAGCAAAG